>NW_005371371.1:4446966-4477933 GCF_000412655.1 Myotis brandtii | reverse complement strand
GTTGTGGGGGGGGGGCATGCAAACCTTTCTGATAGTAGCATTTCTAGCTTTGAGATTTAACTTCACCTCTACAGTAGGCCCCCACGACATTATTCAACAGAATCAGTGTATTGCATCTCTTTGTATTGTAGAAGCTCAAAAATAAATAATTAGAATGGGTAAAGAATTTTTTGGCCATGTTTATGGTTGTATGTTCCCATCTGACTCTTAGATATCATTGTTAATGGGGAAATTTTAAGTAAAGAGGAAGAAAATAATTTCAACTATTACGATTTCATAGTGGGAAAATGAACATTAAAATATAGCAGTCAACCTTGGTAACCCTTTATTCTAGAAAAAAAATATATATATATACACATTGATTAAAAAGAAAAAAAAAACACACCTTAAGTCTTGTCAGGAAAACCCTAAAGCTCAGTTTCTTATGCTGGTGAAAACTTCTCCATAACATTTTTTTCATACTTAGATATTCCTTTACTGTGATTTTTTCAACATTGTTAATGACTATTTTGTATGATATAATATAAAAATGCTGCATGAAATTCAATATTTTTAAAACAAAGGATTTTCCTTTAAAAAATGGCATCCGAAAATTTCATTTATCCTTAATAATAATAAAAAACACTCTATTATTTAGGAGAAAATAGATTAATATACAACACTCCGGATTTATTGAGTGGTATGTGTAGCCTTCACTAGCCTCAATTTCATCATCACCATCTAAACACCTAATACTCTCAGCCAATATATTTTCATCAGCCAACCAATCACATGAATTATAAGAAGTTAGAAGAAATCAGAGAAATCTATCCTTTTAAAAATTTTTTATCAGTTTCATTTTATAATTTTTTCTCCTGAAGCTAATGTAAGACATTATGTGTCTATGTAATTGATTTTGCTAAATAAGAAAAAAAAAAAAAAGAAAAGAAAAATTCAGTACTTCTTTGAGTTTAATCCTGGCACCATATAATTTTAGTAACTTTTGTCTCTCTAATTTTCAGCTACTATCTCTCTGAAAATCAGACTGCCAGGTGAAATAAGTAATTTTTTAATGTATAGAAAACTTTGCATTTATTTCAAAGCACTCTTGGCATAGGCTTGGTGTTCATTTATTCTGTGTTATTTGTATATACGTGTGTGAAGTCTGAAGTGTGGTAGGGATCAAAGTGGAAAGAGAATGAATGGTACAGGTTATGAAAAATAAATGCAATATTCATCTCTGTAAATACTTCAACAAAGATTCAGTGGTTAAATTACTGAAAAGCAATCTCTAACCTCAAATGCTATAAAAAAGATATGCTACCAAAGGGAAAAAGATAGATGTGATAAAATAAAATTAAGAACAAAGAAGATTAGTGAAAGCAAATACCTTTTAGTATGAATAAAATGTCACTGTTTGGTCAAGGCTAATTTTTATAATATTATAAAGGAAAAATCAGGTATTTACTATGATTTAAACATAACTTGCAGAAGTCATAGCACTAAATTCAATATAGAAGCATACTCAGTAACATAAAAAAGAAAGAGCCCTAAAACATTAAGTACAATATGTTCTTATTGCACTTATTACATTCATCCATCAGAATGTCTTAATGTCTACCATTAATTTTTTTGAAATATAGTAATTTGAAAATCGAGGGAATTTTGCATGAGCCTTTTAATTAAACGAAGCTTACTTAGATATGCTGTGCAATTTGAGTATCTACTCAGAGTACTGATGTTATTCCAAAATAGCATCTCATTTGCACCGTATCTTAGATTACACGAATCAAATTTATTTAAATTGCAATATATATATATATATATATAGAGAGAGAGAATATATATAAAAATAAATATATATATATATATATATATATATATATAGAGAGAGAGAGAGAGAGAGAGAGAGAGAGAGAGAGAGACCCTATAGCTTTGTTTTAATTTCCACTTTTTCCACAAACATGAGCAGGATGCTAGTGGCAATGTGATATTTGGAGACACATAGATGTTGGAGTTAGTAAATACATTTTTTTAAAAAAATAAGTATTGCTATACATAAACAATAATATTTATGATTATTTTATGATGACAGTTTATATATAATATGTATTCAATCTTTTAAGAAAATATTAAAATTTAAACAGATATCAGTAGATACACTTTAGCTAACAGAAATTAAGCACCCTAAATATCTTCCCTTTTCGATTTTATAATATACCTATTTCTTATATTATTCAACTTAAACTTTTCCATATGCTATCAAATTAAGGACAGGTGTGCATACACATATTCCCTAAGCATGAAGCAAAAGAAGACAGTGAACATTGCGAAGGTTTCGTCTACCGTAGCACATATTGTTCTTTATGTTAATTGCTTATTTAATGATTTACTTTGCCAGTAGACTAACCAGTGGTGAGGGGAAGACTATATCCACTACTTACTAATGTATTCCCAACTCCTAGAATAGCAATTGCACACAGCCAAGCCTCAATCACCATTTTTGAAAGGATGCATGAATAGATCAAATAAGTCAGATATATAGGGGAAAGGATAAATTAGGGAGTTTGCATTATAGAAAATGAATTTTTGATCGCAAAAAAAAAGTCATGGATTTAAGTAGCAAATGTTATTTAAGAACATGGCATTTCAAGAAAAATAATCTATACTGTTTTATTTATCACATTTAAATTAAATGTATAAATTTTGTTTATTGAATTGTTAGCCTATTAGGTAACTCATAAACCATCTTTTCCATATATTTTTATAGGGGGAGAAACTGATTGTGAATTACCCAATTGGGAAGCCTGTTCAAACAGAAAATTAAGTGAATTAGGTTATAGGAGAAATTATCTACTTAATTTTACATTGAGGCATCATTTATTTTAGTCCCTAGTCATCTAACACTAATAAATGTAACCAAGCCATTTTTGTTCTTAGCATAAAGTAATTTTCTTTTTTTGTTGTTACATATTAAGGTGTAGAAATGTTGGAATCTATTGACTAAATCATTAGCTTCATTTGTTACTTCCAATGCATTTTGAGCTTTTCATATAGATAGACCATCCCCAAGTAAAATATATTCTCTCTACTCTACCCATAGTACACATAGGAACAGGAATCAATTAAAAATAACCTCCAAAATCTAGATTCTTAGAGACCACCCCAATTGCTCAACTAGAAACAATAATCTCATTGAGGGATTTTCAAGGTCAAACTTACTCGCCTTTTATTACCCACTACTCACATGCATGCTCATACACATTGAGGAGGGCAATTGTAAATTAAAATTAAAAATTCAAGCAAGTGAAAATATGAGTGCCATTTTAATGTGAGCCCAAATCCTCCCTGCTGTGGCATCTGAAAGTGAGGAAGATCAGAAAGTGAGAGAGTCTCTTTCCCCCTCAGGATACTGGATACTGTGAATGGCCTGCAGACAGCAGCTAACTAGTTGAGTCACCTGTCTGTGGAAGCAGGAAGGGCAGTCCCAGGACAAGACAGCCTGGAAAATAAGGTAATTCCACCTACCTGAAGTTCTGTAGGTCACACCTGATAGGTATCCTGTGCCTTGACCTCTATGCCTATGTATTTCAAAGTGTAAAAAGAAATTGAAGATCATGGACTGACAAATACCAGGGACTACACAGTGACTAATAAGTAGTCCCTTCAGACAAGGAGAGGTGCTTTGGGATCCCAAATGAACAAGAAAAATCAATCCCTATGTGATAAAGGTGGGGATGGAACAATATATCAACATGGTCCTCAGAAATTTCTTATTTCATTCATAACTCAGAAAGCAGCATACTATCTTTTCTCAACTCAAAGTAAAAAATGAACATACAACATTAGTCTGAAAACTAAATAGCATCTCTCTCCTCTTTCTCTTTCTCCTTTTCTCATTATTTTGCAGTTTCATTATGATGTATCTAGGTGTGAATATCTTTTTTGCTTACCATTGTTGGGATTTGGTGAGCCTACTGAATATGAAGATTGGTGGGTTTTACTGATTCTGCAAAATTCTCATCTATCTTTGAATTTTGTCTCCTGCCAATAATCTCCTCTCTGTTGAGCAATTTTCATTATCTTATGCAAGGGCCTTATCTGCCCACTATCCATGCTTCTTGATCTCTTTTTCACATTCTTCATCTCTTTGTTTGCTTTTCAATCTTTATGACCCTCTATCATCTTCCTTAATAGTATCTACTATTTTTAGGTCATTTCATGTCATGTATCAAAACCTTGTTCCTCCCATTGTACTTCACATTAAATACTAAACTTATATCTTAACCTCTAAACAAAAAGGACTGGCCCCTTTACCTCAATCACTAGGACTTTTCAAAAACTTACTCTCTTTTTCAAACCCTGATTCTTATCACTTAAGACTGTTTTATTTCTGAAAAATCAAACTCAAAATTCTCATGCTGCCCCCAGCAGTCCTTCAACCTCATGGAAGCTTCCTTACCTTACCCACATTTATCATTTAGTACCACTATTATTAAAACAATCTACCTTACCTAAGTAAGTCCTCAATTCTGGTTCCTCTCCCTTACTACTACTAGAATTATATCTCAGTAACAAAAATGTGATTGTCATTCCTTCCTCAAATTGTTTATTCAATAAACAATTACTTGCCCTGGCTGGTGTTGCTCAATTGGTTGAATGCCATTCCATACACCAAGAGGCCAGCATTTCTACTTCTGGTCAGGGCACATGTCAGGGTTGCAGGCTTGATACCTAATAGGGGGGCATGGCATGCAGGAGGCAGTTGATAGTTATTTTTCTCTCATCGTTTCTCTCCCTTTCTCTCTAAAACCAATAAAAACATATTTTAAAATAAATTTTAAAAAACAATTACTTCATCATTAAATGAAAGGAGGTCCTTAACAGTCTAAAACTGGACTACATCTCCAGCTCTTCTTGTCCATGTGCTCCATAATGCTCTAGGTGTGCCGACTAAACTTTGTAAGTTATCAGCATGCACCATTATTTTTTCCCATTTCTCTATATTCTTTCATATTAAGTATTCTATTTGGGATAGCCTCCTCAACTAACCATGTCAGCATGCGCATACATGTGTGCATGTGCACCTACACACACACACACACACACACACACACACACACACACACTTTTCCTCCTAATTAAAACTATTCATCATTTAAGAATTCACTGTTGTGCTACTGGAAAGCCAACCACACCTCCCAGGTTGAACCAAGAGTCAGTTCTTTTGTGGGGTTTTATAAAAATACTAGAGGCCCAATGTACGTATTCGCGCACGGGTGGGGTCCCTTGGCCTGGCCAGTGATCGGGGCCCATCAGGGCTGTCTTGCCCAGTCCCGATCAGGGCCTATCGGGCCAGCCAGGGGAGGTACCATGGGAGGTTGGCTGTGGGAGCACATTGACCACCAGGGGGCAGCTCCTGTGTTGAGCGTCTGCCCCCTGGTCAGTGCACGTCATAGAGACTGGTCATAATGGTTGCTTAGGCTTTTATATATATAGATTTTTTATTGCTTTTAGAGAGGAAGGGAGAGGGAAAGAGAGAAAGAAACATCAATGATGAGAGAGAATCATTGACTAGCTGCCTCCTGCATGCCCTACACTGGGGATCCTGCAACCCAGGCATGTGCCCTGACCAGGAATTGAACTGTGACCTCCTGGTTCATAGGTCGATGCTAAACCACTGAACCACACTGGCCAGGCAAGAGTCAATTCTTTGTGTTGCATACCATCCCATTTATACTGCTACCATATAATTTGCATGTAATCTATTGTATTTATCTTTTCCCCAGCTAGACTGCTGGTTCCTTATCAAAAGTGTCTTTTATCTTCCTGTCTTTAGTACCCTGTGGAGTGTCTGTTGGCATTAAAAATGAAGTCAAATGAATGAATACCTTAAAAGATCATCCTTCTTATCCCTCAAACTATCAACATTTAATTTATTCTTAGAAACCCTCTCTGTCTCCTCTCTCCTATAGCACTTACTCTTCAATTTTATCTGTAAAGTATATACTTTTGTTAGCTTAAGAAAGCAGGTTTAGAATCTGTTTTTACTTTTGGATCTGTATTCATGACATATTTAAGGAATGATGCCCAACAACCAAATTGCAGCCATGTCTTTTGCAACAGACCTGTTAAACTAGGACTACAGATAACTAAGTATGAAATGCATGATGAAGAAGCTTTCTAACAAATAAAAGCAGTAGTTATCCAATACCTTAAATAAGACATGCCACATAACTCAAGATTTAATTCAATTAGCATTACATAAATGTTCTGTGAAAACTGAATTACCTCCCATCTCACAGTTTGAGATAACATCCTGTCATCCATCATCACTAGGAAAATCATGGGTTCCCCAGGCCAAGTCACATTGAGGTAATTATGCTTAGCTAATAAGAAATGTCAAGGAATAAATATATTCTACAACATTAATTTTATACATAATTTAGGTCTGATACTTAAACTTGTTAAAGTCTTATCCAGAAGGAAAAAATTTTTTTTTCTCAATCCTTCAACCTAATCTATAATTTTATGATTTTGGATATTTCTATGGCTATAATCTTTTTAAAAAACTGTATGAAGAAATTATTAGTATTTATGTTTGTTCCAAGTGGGCTAAATGCAAGAATCCCCTTTAGGTAGAAAAGGCATGGCTGTGGGGTTATAGAACAAAGCTTCTATCATTCCATTAAAATCTAATCCTTTCTCCTGGTATTTTGGGGCATGGAAGTCTTCTGACTCATGTTTTCTCTCCTCTCCTACATTGGCAACCACTCTTTTCATTCTCTTTATGTCCCGCAGTCTTGTCATGATAGCCTGGCCAGGTTTGGTGATGAACATGCTGAAAGTAACCATAGTTGCAAGTTATACCAGAAAACATACATATGGTATCCTGGGCACTAAATTGGACCAGTTGGCAGTGAAAATACTTCCAGGATATGTCTCTGTGACAGACTAGAAGAACAAATAAAGTGTATCATTTACTAAACCTCCATATTTTTTTACTTTAAAAAAATTGCTTACACTATTACAGATGTCCTAATGTTCCCCCACCTTTGCCTACCTCCACCTACACCTCTCCCCACCGGTATCCTGGGCACTAAATTGGACCAGTTGGCAGTGAAAATACTTCCAGGATATGTCTCTGTGACAGACTAGAAGAACAAATAAAGTGTATCATTTACTAAACCTCCATATTTTTTTACTTTAAAAAAATTGCTTACACTATTACAGATGTCCTAATGTTCCCCCACCTTTGCCTACCTCCACCTACACCTCTCCCTGCCTCCCTCTAACCCAGCGGTTCTCAATCTGTGGGTCGCGAACAATGAAAATACATCCTGCATATAAGATATTTACATTACGATTCATAACAGTAGCAAAATTACAGTTATGAAGTAGCAACGAAAATAATTTTATGGTTGGGGGTCACCACAACATGAGGAACTGTATTAAAGGGTTGCGGCATTAGGAAGGTTGAGAACCACTGCTGGGCCAATACCACACTGTTTTCTGTGTCTATGAGTTGGTTATACATATATGTTCTTTGGCTAATCCCCTCACCTTCTTTCATCTAGTACCCACTCCCTTCTCCCCTCTGACAGCAATCAGTCTGTTCCATGTATCCTTGCCTCTGTTTCTGTTTTGTTTACTTTGTTCATTAGATTCCACATATAAGTGAGATAATACAATATTTGTCTTTCTCTGATTGACTTATTAACATAATAATCTCCATGTCCATCATGCTGTCCCACAAGGTAAGAGTTCCTTTTTATGGTTGTATAGTATTCCAATGTGTAACACAGCCTTTTTATCCACTCATTTACTGATGGGCACTTGAGCTGTTTCCAGATCTACTGCTATGAACAGAGGGGTGCATATATTCTTTTGAATTGGTGTTGGGATTCTTACCTTAAGACATATTCCCAGAAGTGGGATCACTGGGTCAAAAGACAGTGCCATTTTAATTTTTTGAGGAACCTCCATACTGTTTTCCACAGTGGCTGCACCAGTCTACATTCCCACCAACAGGGTTCCCTTTTCTCCACATCCCTGCTAGACCTTGTTGTTTGTTGATTATTCTGGGAGGTATGAGGCAATATTTCATTGTTGTTTTAATTTGCATCTCTCTGATGATTAGTGACATTGAACATTTTTTCCATCTGTATATTGGTCATCTGTATGTCCTCTTTGGAAAAGGGTCTTTTCAGGCCCTTTGCCCTTTTTTCAATTGGATTGTTTATCTTCCTACTGTTGAGTTGTATAAGTTCTTTATATATTTTGGGAATTAACACCTGATTAGATGTCTCATTGGCAAACATGTTTTCCACAGAGTGGGCTCCCTTTTCATTTTGTTGATGGTTTCTTTGGCTGTGAAGAAGCTTTTTAGTTTGATGTAGTCCCATTTGTTTGTTTTTTCCTTTATTTCCCTTGCCCGAAGAGATATATTGGCATCCTCCATATTTTATTTAGCACATTTTTTAAATTATTGAAAGTATACATAGTATTTTAATATGAAACTCAACAATCATTTTTAAAACACCATAGGAAATATATGAGAATAATCTTTTTCAAAAATTGGGTTTGATTTTAGCCATCATAATATTATTCCCTACAAATGTATTTTATGAAGTTCTCAATCACCATGTCCATTAAAATAATTTGAAAATAGAATTAATGTCAATTCTTTTTCATCAAATTCTGTGATTTTAAAGATTCTAATAGTTAAATTATTAAGAAATTATGTAAAATGTTATTATGCAATATTTTGTTTTTAAGAAATAAAAGAAAGTCTGCATTTATGAACATATTCTAATTAAATGATAATGAATATTACTACTAGTTATAAAAAGGCAATCTCAATTTTCAGGGGCTCAATGACTACATATAAAATTGAAAGCAGATTTAGTTCAACTAAACTAAGTCTGTGAATTTTTAGAGTAAGTATATTTTAAATTTTAGAAATTAAAATTAAATTTGTCATGTACAATTAATTCAGAATTCAATTTCATTTTTTAAATTTTGGTTATTTTTACATTATTCACTTTAATATGCCTAAATATGAAAGTTTAAATAATTAATTCATCTAAATTAACAAGATATATATTCCTCTCCCACTTACTGTGACACTAAGTATTCAGTTTGAGTGAATCCCTGTCACTAAAAAACAAATTATGCTGGTTTTATATAGGAATCATCTCAGTCTCAGAGTAATAAGCCCTTAAACTAAAATGTATTGTGGCTTTTCATACTTGAACAAGAATATCCAACTGTGTTTGGAGATGATAAATTTAGTGAATTCTTTGTATACCTGAACACATAAAATTCATTCATCAGTTCCTTAAGAAACATATTTTTCTTTCTCTTTACAAAAATAAGAGCCCTAAATAGAAAACTGATGATGTGAAATTATTTTATCCTAAAGACAAAAATGACCTTCAAAAGGTATGTAGTAGATACCACTGCTGCAGGAAAACTCGCAATTAAGCTATCTTCAGCAAATGAGAACTTAGGTGATCTTTAATGATCTTTAAAGCAGAAAACTCTAGAAAACCTAACTATCAAGATAGTAGTCTCATTTTTAAATGTAGAACTTGACACCTTATACCACAGTTTAACTACAGTTACACATGTTAAGTTTTCAGTATCATTACCTTGGGAAATACATTATATTTTGTTTCAAATATTTAGAAAAAAAAGTTACAATACCTTATTATAGACATCAAAAAGATTTAAATATATATAATCCATTGTGTAAGACATTCAGTCAGCCTTATGCCCTCATCTTTTTTATTAAAAAAACATACACACTATTCTTGACAATGGCATCAATAACCTCTTCATTACCAAATTTAATAATAAATTCTCAATTATCTTACTAGGAGCTCTCAACATTTGCACAACTGAACCTTCCTTTCCCTAAACATTTTCTTCATTTGGACTCTCGGACACCACACTGTCCAGCACTCCCATTCTTCTCCATTTCTGGTTTCTCTTCAACTCCCAAACTTCTTCCTGTTGTAGTGGTCCAGGGTTCTATCCTTGGACCTCTTCTTTCTCTACATTCATTCTTTTCTGACCCACCCAATCCCATCACTTTAAATCTCCTCTGTATGCTGATTACTCCCAATACTTATCTCTAGCTCAGAAATCTCTGCTGAAGCCTAAACCCATATATTAACTGCCTACTTCATGTCTAATATACATCTCAGAAAGGCACATCCATGACTGAGTCCTGATCTGAAAAGTCTTATTTGTTGAAGTTAGAAGGGAGTTCATTCTTCCAGTTTTCAGACTTCCATTCTTCTCCTTTCTCTCACACCTATCCCATCTGTCCACATATCTGCTATGTTCTTCCTACATTCCAATTATACTCACAACCCAACCACTTCTCATCCCATCGCCATCTTCTCTGAGCCCCTCTCTTGTCTCAATTGGGTCATCACATTAGCCTAACTAATCTTCTCTTGCACACTTGCCAACCTCCTCAAAGTCTGTCATCACAGTAGTCAATATAAATCAGCTCACAGCCCCCTTCTGAACAAAACCCTCAGTTGTTTCTCACTTCACTCAGAGAAAAAGCCAACACCATAATGATCACCTGCAAGGCCTTAGCTGATCTGTATTCCACACCATTTCCCAACCCCAAATCTATGAACTTCTCTCCAGTTACTCTTCTTCGCTGAACCAACTTCTTTCCTTCTCCACGAATCTCTAATTCATGTCTGATATTATACGCTTTACTACAAATACCACTTTAATTTTTTATTTAAAAAATATTTTCAATCCCAGTTGATGTACAATATTATATTAGTTTTAGGTATACAACCTAGTGATTAACCAATTATATAACTTACAAAGTGATCGCCCTGATAATTCAAGTGCCCACCTGGCACCATACATTAGGAATCTGCACTATATTCTTTTAATCCAGTGTGATTTTCTGCATTCATCTTTATTTAATTCGACCCTAGCATCTTTTTCTATAAGCACTTCTGCAGTTTCCCAAGGGTATCTTGAATTTGAAGTCTATCTGCCCAAGTGATTTGTCCCCCTTCTTCACACCAAAAATTGACACTTTGGTTTCACCATGTGACAAATAGACAACTCAGACAAAGTGGAACAACAGTGGACAAGTGAAACAGGAAGTGAAAAGAGACATCTGTACTCCAAGTTATCCCCCCATACATAACACTGATTTTATACACATAAAAAAAGGAAATGTTCACAACAAGCAACCAGTGAGACTTATCATTGTGTTTACTCCAAGACCAGGAAGGATATTTCTAAAGAGAGATAACTGAAGACATATGCTATTACTATTATGATAGAGAAAGGAATTTTAGAGACAAAACAGGTCTGGTTTGGGGAGTCTTAGAGATAAAGAAGGTCCATGGGAGAAGAATGCATAGATGGGGGTTTGAAGACACCAAAATGCTTATCTTACTTGTACAGAGGATAGAGAAATGCCACAGGAAAATGGAGGAGGGAGTGTACAGAGGATAGAGAAATGCCACAGGAAAATGGAGGGGGGAGGGGGTTCAGGCAGATGGATACATTTCTGGCCAAGAAACATTTCTGGCCTGAGCAATTAAAACAACCATAAACCAAGGACAGAGGTATCTCTGGCTTGAGCAGCTGGGAGATCAAAAGCAACTCCAACCAGAAAGATAAGGGGGAGAGAAGGAGGGAGCTACCATATGGGCCTTGAGCTTAGAATCTGATACTATGTAGCAGAGCAACCAATGAGGAAAGCACAGGGTTCCTAAATTAAGAAAGGTCCAATTAGAAAGTGTCAGGTTCAAACAAAGAACTACAACATATATAAACTAGAGACAAAGAGACAAAAGACAGATTTTTCGTTTTTAAATTTTTGGATTTAGATTTTTTTTTCTGAGAGAGAGAGAGAGAGAGAGAGAGAGCGCAGACTTTCCATTTGGGGGCCACTTCCCATGGAGTCCCCTGTGGGGGCACCCCTGCTCAGATATTTTCGTTTTTAAATTTTTGGATTTAGATTTTTTTTTCGAGAGAGAACAGACTTTCCATTTGGGGGCCACTTCCCATGGGGTTCCCTGTGGGGGCACCCCTGCTCAGATGGAGTTTGTATATGCTTCCAATAAACTTCTACACTTTTATTAAAGAAATCTATTAATCCACAAATTTATTCTTCATCTTTGTCGACAAGAACCCACAAGAAGAAGTCTGCCTCCGAACCCCACGTTTCAATAGTTTTTTGTCTTGAGCAAAAGTTTTGTTTTTCACTATATGGGCAGGATAAATATTGTAACTGACATGTTTCCATATCAGCTTTGGCTGCAATGAATCTTAAAAGACAAATTTGTGGGTCATTTCTAGCAAGCATAAAGTAATTCATGGCTTCTAATTCTTCAGAAAACAAATTTCCCCCTCCCTTTTCCAACTCTAAGAACTAAGTGTAACCTACAGCGTAGTACCGTACTGTTACTGGTGGAAACTGTGCTCTCCTACATTATTTTAATACTTATTTGTATTTTAGCTCACCTTATCATGTTGTCTGTGTTTTAAAATCTCCCTAAATAATTTTTAACATGGAGAATACATAAAGAAAAATATGGGGTAGGAGGTGCAGAGGAGCATGGATTGCTGTGAGGTGGAGACCCAACTTCCAATTTCCCTAGGAAACTTCCCCACCCCCAAAGCTACTTAGTTCTGTGTATCTGAAACCTAGGTAACTAAATGGAGCTTTGTTGGTTTGTTTCCATGGTTGCAACATTCAGGAGGAGTAATTACATTTGGTGGGGGTTCCTGAGTTAATGACAGCAATTATTCCTCTCTTCCCCACTTTAGGACTCACACTACTGACACCGGAGTCAGAAGCAACTCTGTCTGTGACATCTGAGTTGTGCTCATGGAGAGTCCAGGCCTCTCTGCCCTTTGAGACTCCATGCATGAAATACTTTATTATAAATCTAACAGCTTTTCATTTATAATTTGGCCATGGCTCATCACCTACCTCAGTGGAATAGTATGGAATTTAATGAGATTGAGTCTAGAGGATACTATGAGCTTCTTGGAAGACAGACATCCAATAAATAGTGCACTAAATACTAGAATGATCTCCAGAGTTTTCACTTTCAGATAACAACTTTAAAAAAAAATAAAAGTAAAAGCTCAAACAGCTTCAAAATTAGAAATACTAAATCATACTCTAAAATCCTTGTTTTTACACTTTTCATTATTTATAAATCAAAATACTCTTTTGGAAAACTTAACTATATGGCATTGATGTTAAGTTTGTATTTTTCTTAAGTTTGTAATTGTATATTCATTTACACAATCAATAAACGCTTTGTGAGACCCTATTATATATGAGCACTTTCCTCAACCTGAGGTCCAGGAGAAAGAAAGGAGAAGACCTGACTCTGGTTTTCAGGAGATGCTTCGGATAATGGGAAATGTCAGTGATAGTTTTGCTTATGCATAGTTTTTGCACTTTAATTTGCATTTACTTACTAATTTTTGGGTACTAATCAGTAACATTAGTCACTGTTGAAAAGATTGTGCAGAAAAGGTTATAATGCAGAAAATGCTTAAAAATTATAAAGTGTCAGATTTTGAATGCTACACTAAAACGGCTTTAGATATTTTTATCTGAGTCCAAACTTCCATCCAAATAAATACAGAGACATATGACGGGAGAGTAGGGCATTAATGGAGCAAACAAATCCAATAATTCAATACCAGGTGAATGAGTTGCAGGAGCTGCTGAAAGTATCAGATTCCCTGAAAGAGCACAGAGCTGCCACGTGAACAATCAAACATCTGTTATTTACAACAGGTTTACAAGCGGAGCTTGTGTGAGCTCATCACAAAGGTTTACCAACACAACTATGTTTTTTAGAGGTGAACTGCACAGTGGCATATTTGTGGCCCTCATTTCAACAGAGTTTTCTGCTAACGTTGGTGCACTCAATGTAGGATCCAAAAGCTACGAGAGCAATTATTGGTTCTTTTTTGGAGAAAAGCTGGTGAGGAAAAGCAGAAGTGTTTTGGGATATAATGCAAGTGAGAACAAATACAAGGACAATCCTGGAGTGCCTTTTCAGCATCCATCCTCCCACCTGCTGGCTCTGCACAGCTTTATTATTCTCTCTAGGTCATGAAATTGTGCGGATAATGAGGCTTCAAATTCTCAGTGATGAAAGCTTGACTCAAATAATGTTTGGAATTATTTGGTCTCATTCTATGATTTTTAATGATTTCGAGAAAACAGTTGCTTTTAAATCCTCCTTTAGGAAATGAATCATTTGGACTTCACCAGATGTTGGTGCACAGTGATAAGTTTATGCTACCAGTTTAGAGTCACTTATTAAAATTAGTCATCAAGTTTAGTAAATCTAAGACCATTTGAAGATAATTAGCTGGTGTGCATAAAGGTGAATCCATGATATAGAAGGATGGGCTGAGACAGACAAAAACAATACAAATTTAAATAAAATTTTAAACTGCACCTAAAGAAAACACGGTCTTGGTGACTAGTCAAGTAGTCATACTCTTAAAAATATTCTCCTACACACATTCACAAGAACATAGGAAGAGTTGTCTCTCATTTATCCTGACATTTTCAAGATAACTATGAGTGAACATGAGATAACGACTGAAGTAAGGTCTCTAAGAAAGATGGATGGGGCTGCAAGTCAACCTGTTTGAGGCTCTGTTTTATCATCTAAAATAGGGCAATGATTTCTTTCTTGTGGGGCTCTTTATATATTAAATGACCTAATGTACATAAAATGCCTAGTATTGCTTCTGCCACAAAATAGGAGCTTCTAATGGTGACTAGTTATATAACCTTGCTGTTTTGTTATTCTTTGAGGGATATGACTATTTCCTAGTCACTAAGACCATGCTCTCTTTAGGTGTGATTCAGAATTGTGTTTAAATTCACCATGTTGATGTCTGTCTCAGTTCAACTTTCTAGTTAATAGATTTACATTGTACAAACCAGCTAATCATCTTCAGATGGTCTTAGATTTATTAAGAAAAATCCACAAAAGTAAACAACCAATGACCAATAACGACATGAAAAATGTGACGAAACTCTTTAATAATCAAAGAATAGAAGTTATTATGATGCAATATTTCCTGTACAGGAGATAGTCTTATACCTAGAAGGATATGCACCAAAATATTAAATAGTATTTATTACTTTGTGATGGGAAATGTTTTGTGTTTTTTCTTATAGTTTTCTGAACTTTAGTTTTTAAAAAAATCGGTAAAACTACATTGAAGATACAGACCTCATAGGCTTCTAAGAATTCAAATCAAATCAACCCTGTGAAACCCCAAACCTGGCACCTGGCAGAGTGGACATTCAAACAATGTGAGATATTCCCCCTCTCTCCCTTGTGCTCCAGTCTCCACTGGCCATGTATTCATCAAAGAACAATCTTGAGACTGCTCTCCAGCTGTGAATCATCAATAAATACGAGTACATCATCTAGGCCTTTCTCCAATATGTCCAGAAGGGGATCATGAGACCTTCCCAGATAGTTTGCTAAAACTGAGAAAGATTTATTAACATAGTTATTATGTTTTCAATCTAAAAATGCTGTTTAAGTTATGTTTTCAATCTAAAAATGCTGTTTACATATTTGTCCAGCCCTTTACCTCTTAGAAAATAACATGACATGCCTTATCCTAAAAGTTGGGACTCCAGTTCAGGGATTATATTCAGCATAGGGAATGGCATGGAATAGGTGCTTAGTATAGATTAGAGATTATTTTTTATACCATTTTGTCAAAAAGAAAACAGATAAGCAGAGAGAGGATACAGGTCAAGAAGAGAGCCAAGGTTGCCCTGCTGGGACACTTGCTTAAATGTGAATTAGAAAGTATTGCCTTTTAAAAATCTATGATACTTTAAAAAATATGTTTGTGTTGATTTTTAGAGAGGAATGGAGAGAGATAGAGAGATAGAAACATCGATGAGAGAGAAATATACCGACTGGCTGCCTCCTGCACACCCCTTACTGGGGAACCAGCCCGTAACCCAGGCATTTGCTCTGACTGGAAATTGAACCAGTGACCTCTTGGTTCATGGACTAATGTTCAACCACTGAGCAACACCAGCTAGGAAATCTATGGTTCTTTCATATCATCCTCTGTCTCATTACTTCAAAAATCTCTACTTTTTTTGTATATCCATTGCCAGTGATGTCAAACCTGTAGTTGCATCAATACTTGCACTCCTTCTTCATAAACTCACTAGCTAAACTCTGGTGAGCTCAGGCTGATTTAAAATTATCCATTGAAAACGTTTTCCAAGGTCATCATTGACCTGCTAGTGGTAGACTGCTCTCCTCCCAATGCTTACTCACAATGTCTGACATCTCCCAACACCTCATCATCCCCTTTCCTCTCCCTGCCCTTCACCCCCTGCTTTTCATTCACAAGGTCCTCTTGTGTGCCTTCATGTGGGGATCTATTTATTTCACAAATCGAGATTGTCACTTCTAATCCAATAATGCTAATAGCAGCTACATATCCAGACTTGACCTCAAAGGTGACTGGCATCTACCCCCAAAATGCCATTAATGCTTCCTTCTCCTTTTCCATCAGTGCTGCTGCATATTTGGCCTTTTCTCGAATCTGCTAGAGACTTCAACAGTATCATTATTAGGCTTCATTTTCCCTCTTTACCTTCTCCTCTCTTTCTTCTCCTTCTCTGTTGTTACTTAACATTCAGACAACGTGAGGGCAATTTCTCTGGGAAATTTTTTAACAAAATTAGTAGGAAAAAATATATAAAAATAGCCCATTTCACCTGGCCCCTCTTGTGGCCAGAGGTGGGACTTGTCCCTAGAACCTATCCTATTCCATCCTCTAGAAGCCAGAGGGGTGGTGGGTAAACCACAGAAGTATAGTGATTCTGCTGACCCTAACCACGCTATGCAGATCCTGTCCTCTCAGGATCAAGATTTAGAATCCCTCTGCCAAGATGGGGAAAGGGATCTGTGGGCACAAGATCCCAGTGTTTATCAACTAAAATAAATATATATATATATATTGAAGGAGAAGATGAGATGGCAGCCACAGCAGAAGTCATTTAGGTGTACCTACTGGTGCTAATCCATGTGCAGAGGTAGGAAGCATGGGGACAATATGTGTTCTCCTCACACAGGGGGCCAGTACCATAAAATGGGCAGCAGCTATTAAATGTCATCCAAAGTGTATCTACAGGGACAAGAGGCAACACCAATCCATCACTTAATTTTCACTTTTAGTTGCAACATGGAGCTCAGTGTCTAATCTGGTTTCCTGGCATCGCATGCTCTTCAGTCCTGGTGTGACCCATGGAAAGATTCAAAAACAAAGAACAAGAGCCAAAAACCTGCACAGAGTCATTGCCTCCACTCACTGCTATGTCACCGCCCTGCAATGCAATCTGAACATGATCTACAAACAGAAGAGGGCAGGCCTCTTTCCTTTTCCAAAATCTGCATCATGGCAAATTCTCTTTTTATAACCACCTTCAATGATGCAAATATACCAGTCCCATTTTCCATTTCACCCTAGATAACATATTATTACTTATATTGTCCTTTCATAACTAGAAGCTTCTGTTCACACTGTTTCCTTTTAATTCTATCCTTTGTTTCCAATTTATTTCTTTTAGAATAATCAGCACTTATTCATGCACTCTTATTTTTCCCCAAATTGCATTAATTTGGTGCAGTCTACATATTATGCAATGTGGTGGACCTGTGCTTCCCTCCTCAAGGGCTAAAGCTGGAGACTGGAGAGATACTGATAAACAAAACAATTACAATTCTACCATATGTCTTACAATGCATGTGTAAACAAGTAAGTCAGAGACCAGAAGGGACAATGAAAAACTTTGCTCTAAATATAGTAAGACCATAAAACGAGATTTTCCAAAGTATAGGAGACTGAAGGGCTTTCCGGATTTAGGGACCAGGTTTAGCTCATGGTAGCTGGAAGAGAAGGTCAAGTGATGGAAGAGAATGTTGTCCAAGTAGCAGTTTACCTTGCTACCTTCCCTCCCTCCCCAGCTACTCAAAAAGAAGATGTGAGTGGAAGCTTGGAGCTCAATTCTGAGGTCTATGTTTAACCAGTCTGAGAAGTTGAGCACAAGGTAACCTGGTTGCGTGACGAAGTTTGTGTCAAAGTGCCGAGGCCGGCCCTGATGGAGGCCGGGTACAGGTCCTCTGCAGTATCTGGGCAAGAGAGACACACACCAGCCCCAGCAAAGGGCTGGGGAAATTAGGACTGGAGAGACATTTTTGCTCTTTCTTAATATCACCTTTCACATCAAATCTTCCCTTCCAGAAGAAAACTGACATTCTATGCACTATCTCCATGGCAATGCGCTTCTCCTTCTGCTCTGATGTTGGTCCCTGCACATTATAGCTCTCCCCACTGGAGGAGAGGCTCCTTCGTCCCCAAGCCCCTATAGCACCTGTTCACAGACAGCACCATCACCCTACAGACAATTGTTGAATAAAAGTAATCAGAGTTGTTCTCATGGCTTTTTTATGGGGAAAATATATTATTTTCAGGTATGTGTAAAAATTCTAAAATCATCTTGCATTACACCTCTTTCATCCTTTGTTTCCTTCTCGGGAAACCTAGAAATATGAAAGTGTATCATTTAATTATACTAGTGGCCCAGTGCACGGATTCGTGCACATTGAAAGGAAATTAATTAGAAGAAAGATTCATGCAGTAATTACGTTACTTCAAAAAATTACATGTCAAAATAGTATATATAATATAGTATAAAATTAAAACAAGCATGTGATTGGCGCCAGCGAGAGCTTCATATGTACCGGCTGGCCGGTTGGTCGGATGGATGGATGGTCACTTAACCTTTTACATATATAAAGTCCTAAAATAAGTGTTGACTACAGCATTCTGACCAAGCCAAGAAATACTTTCAAAGTTAAACTAACACGAAATACTTTCAAAGTTAAACTAACACTAAAGAATTTTTTCTCAAACTGAAAAAACGGTTCCAACAATATTAGTAATCACATTATATCTGTATATGCAAAATCCTTACCTTCATTCTCCCTCAAAAGCTAACCCTAGATAACAAGTGATCTAACCAAATAATCAGTTCATCCAGAGAGTGTAATGTGTTTAAGGACAGGGTCTCTATTCTGAGCAAATGGTTTATGTCCAGGCTAGAGACAATGCATGGCACTGTGTAATTCATGCACACATGCTAGTGGCCCACACAGAAGTTCCATGTCACCATCAATTATACAACCCAGAGACCATTAGAAAGACAAACTCCCTGATAGCAAGGCCTATGACCTGGAAAATGGCACTACCAACTTCCCAGAGGGAAGAGGACATCCTTAGGACTCCCTTTCTGGAAATAACACAGTGGGGCAGAGCATGTCTCACTGAGCCAGACCTCTTATCTGTGTTATTTTATAGCCACAAATCTACCTTACAGAAGAATTTGAGTTAGCTATCTGTCCAGTATCCGGATTCTTATTAGTAAAAATATAATCATTCACTACATAGCAAATAGAAAGGGTCATCTTGATCTACCTATGGTCATTGGTGTAAATCCTTCTAAGGAAAAGAAAAAAATAATAATGTAGGTTTTAAAGCTAAAATAATGCAATGTTCAATATTACATTAGGAAATGTTTTTAAAAGAAACTGCATGTACATAAAAAAATGCCCTTGATGACTTTAGAACAATCAGTTGGTTTGCAAAAATAAAATACATCAATTGTTATTATTTGGGCATTTAATGTTAATTAAATTCTAGACTGGCATTGTCTGAACAATACAAACATTTCTTAATTAATATTTTGTATCATTACATGGTTTATTTGCTGTCACAGGGGCATTAGATATAATGAGTCTACTGTATCAAAAAAAAATCTCTCGTTTTTATAGCTCTTTTACTGTTCTATTACCATCCTTTTAAATATTAGTATTTTCCCAGGATTCAAGTTTCTATTTCCATTGTATGTCATTCTTTCCACACCCCTGGATCATCACACCTACTTTCATGTCTTCATAAATCAACTGTACTTTAATTTCTCCTAACTACCTACTACCAGGCCTTACCTCTCCCAGTCTCTTCTCATCTCTCACCTTATTTCTTTCACCACCTCACTCAGAAGGTAGAGATATGAGCAGTTCCAGGTTTTTAAACCTGGAATGAGCATCTTATTCTCCACAATAGATAACTCCTACTGATTAAACAAAATAATATGGTATATCTTTTGAGCCCTTGTTTTTGTGGCAAACACAACCATGCTCTCATTTAATCCTCACCAATCCAAGCAAGTAGGTTCTATTCCCTTCTTACAAAGAAGATGGGATTCAGAGATTTAAGCTGTTTCCCAAGAATGGAGGGGCAAGTGAGGACCACAACCCAGGCTGAGTATCCACACTGTCTGCACTGGTGACCACCTTGATGAATCTAACACAGGTGCTCTTCTCAGGAAAGCCCTCCCTGGCCCCACTAGGAATGTCAAGGTCGCTTCTGTGGATGTGATTTCAAATTGTATTGTGTATTTCTCTCTACCACCCCCTCATGCACACAATATCACACAAATAGAACATCAGGCCCTTGTCTTTGATAGTCACAATTCAGCTCATTGAGCTGAACATATTCTGAAAGTTTATTTGGTGCTGTACATTTAATATCAAAATAGTTCAATCAGATGAATATGCCAAGCAATTTGCTCATGACAAACACAGGACTTAGTTCATTAAAACTGTTGCAACATTGCCTGGAAGATGTGTGCAGTATCTTGTCCTTGCATTGTTTTGTGTTAGTTACTATGACAAGGAAACAAGTATTACCAAAGGTCACTTTTATGAAGCCAATTCCAAATGAAGCCAGGAATGTCATTCATATACAGAGGTTTAAAAACTTTCTTCACCCTCTTCTTGCCACTAATTGCAGGCAGCCTGGTATAGAGGAAAGTCGGGACTTTCCTTCTCAGAATGGGGAACTCTCTATCAGATTTCTAGGTCTAATTAGAAACCTTTAGCTGCAGGTAGAACTTCAGAGCTACAAGTGCACCATCCCAAAGTCACCAAGGCCTTCATGGAATGTCACCTACTGACACAGGAGCACAGGTTTGTTCCTTCCCGCTCTGGAAAATGTGTAATCAAATAAAATAAATCCATACTGAAGTCAAATGACCATTCTGAACCTTACAACCTTCCAAGTATATGCGCATTAAAAATACGACTTTGCCGAAACCGGTTTGGCTCGGTGGATGGAGCGTCAGCCTGCGGACTGAAGGGTCCCAGGTTCGATTCCGGTCAAGGGCATGTACCTGGGTTGCGGGCATATCCCCAGTAGGAGATGTGCAGGAGGCAGCTGATCGATGTTTCTCTCTCATCGATGTTTCTCTCTATCTTTCTCCCTTCCTCTCTGTAAAAAATAAATAAAATATATATTTTTTAAAAAAATACGACTTTTCCAACCCACAGAGGCATAGAGACTGAGCAGGATCCAGTGTCTAGAGATAGGCAGTCAGTTTTCTGGAAATTCTTGCTTGAAGAATCAACCTTTGGATAGTCTTAGATATTTAACTGCAGAAGAGTGGAAAGAAAAAATCCAGGGCATGCTACTTTGGGCATAGTAGACAAGACAAAAATATGTGGGATATTTGAAAAATGTAAAAAGATCTATCAGGGCTGACCAGGTGGACTGGGCTTGCTTACAGGGCTGTGATGTCATGTTCAAGACCCCACCTTCTGTTGTGTCCTCAAGATGTAGTTACAACAGCATTTTTAAATGAGGGGAGTTATATAATTATCTCTTAGAAACACGATTTCAGCTACCATTTAGAGCAGGGATGGGGAATGTCTGGGCCTTGCCAATGCATTAGCGGAGAGTTAATTAAATGTCTGACAAAATATAGCAGGGCAGTCAGTTTTTAAGCTGATAATTTTGTATGGCCCATGAATGATGTTAATAATATCCAAATGGCCCTTGGCAGAAAAAAGGTTCCCCACCACTTAGAGGAACTTAAAGGGAAAAGATTTATATTTGAATATATACCAAAAATATATAGATACATATATATTATACTAATATAGATGCCAAATGTGTGTGTGTGTATATCACAGACAAATGTGCAATATATACATAACATTTTTTATAAGACTATAAAGTTATTAGACTTTTTAAATCATGTAAATAAAGTTAATAAAGCAAAAAATGGTTGAGGGAAATAAAATACCAGAAAATTTTAAAATTCCTATAGAATTTAAATATCTAGTTCTTAAAATCTCCTAAAGATGATAAGATACTGCCTGAATTTGGGGGTCAGAATCACATATGACTAAAGTAAACTGCATATCTGATGCCCAGGATGTACAAATTGGTCTAAACATTATAGAGGAAAATACAATTTTTATCAAGATTCTTTAAAGGGTTAAATATCACTTTTGTGATTCCTCTCTTAAAAATGTGACATAGGAAATAATCAGAATTGGATACAAAGATGCATAATCAATCATGTTAACAAGGGTATTATTTATAGGATTTAAAAATGAAAATGAAAATGAAATTCATTGTTCGACAACAGGGGAACAGTAAAATATTTCATGGAAAATTCATATAAAGGAATATTATATAGACAAAACTATTTCTTAAAGAAAAAGATATAACAAATTGTTAAGTGAAAAATGAAAGTCACAAAACAACAATATTATGATCTAAACTAGAGGCCCAGTACACAAATTCGTGCAGGGGTGGGGTCCGGCCAGCCCGGCCCCAATCGGGGTGGATTGGGACCAACCAGCCTGTCGGGAGGAGGAGATAGCAGGAGGCTGGCTGCGGGGAGGGGCCACGGACAATTGGCGGGCCCTGCCCCTGATTGGGGTGGGGGGGCATTGGCGATGGGGCCGGTCATGGGGAGGGGCTGTGGAGGTGGGACAGCTGGCCCTTCCCCCGAATGGGGTGGGGAGCTTATTGGGGGCCAGTGGCTGGGCGAGGGGCCATGGGAGGTTGGCCAGCCAGCCCCACCCAAATTGGTGTAGAGGGGGCCCAATCGGGGGCAGAGCTGGCTGGGGGAAGGAGCCATCAGCCGGTCGGGGTGGTGGATGCCCATTGGGGATGAGAACGGCCAGGGGGAGGAGCTGCAGGAGGTTGGCCAGCTGGCCCGGCCCCCTGTTGGGGTGGGGGTGGGGGCAGTCAGGGGCAGGGCCAGCCGTGGGGGAGGGGCTGTGGGCTGATCGAGGGTGGGGCCGGCCAGGGGGAAGTGCTGTGGGGTGGTTGGCCGGCTGCCCCGCCCTTGATCAGGGTGGGAGAGTCTGATCAGGAGTGGGGCAGGCTGTGGGGCAGGGCCTTGGGAGGTTGGCCGGCTGGCCCCACCACATGATCGGGGGTTACCTGGCTGCAGTAGGTGTCATAGCAACCACTGTTCAGTCGTTAAGACATTCCAGTCACTGGCTTTTTATATATATAGGTATTGCTTAAAAGGCTTTTAATCATGTTATTAACTTACTGATTTTAATCACATTATTCAGTCAACACATCCAGCTCTGATTATATGGTAAAGAATGAAAATGTGAAATGTGAGATAATGGAAGCAGATACAATCAAGCAAACAAAACAAAACAGTAGAGACTTTTGATTCAGATGCCTTACAGAGGTTTAAGCTGAATTTTCTAGAACATTTCTCATACCTGTGTTTAGAGAGACCACTTCTCATTTTTTAAACCTTTTAGGTGTGCTTCCACCACAGGAAATTGTGGAAAATGTCTATACACAGCAATGGTCTGACTATATTTTCAGTGGAATCCTGACTTTTTGGATTTCTTAATAACCACGACAAACAATTACAGAAGTCACAGTCCATTTTGTGTGTGTGTCAAGATGAAAAATATTCCTAGGTAGTCTGTTTTTGAAGCCAGTGACCTTTTTTGAAGCACTTGCACAGCCAACGGTTTACACATTCAGTTTACACTTTAAACAGCTTTCTCTTTCCTACCAAGGAAC
Organism: Myotis brandtii; assembly: GCF_000412655.1. Classification (NCBI taxonomy): domain Eukaryota; kingdom Metazoa; phylum Chordata; class Mammalia; order Chiroptera; family Vespertilionidae; genus Myotis; species Myotis brandtii. The sequence continues at coordinate 4,453,960 of NW_005371371.1, read as the reverse complement.
TTGATGCACCAGAGGACATTCTTAATGCTAGGGATTAACTGTGTGCCCAGAGGTCAGCTGATGGGAAGGTGGGAAGGTGTGGTGAGTACAGACAGGGGAGAGAGTGGAGATGTGGAGAGTAAATCTCCAGATCTCCAATTCAACAATATTCTAGAACGATCTATTCACTTTAGATAAATATTTCCATGGCTCCTGAGAAGTGGCCAGGGAAGTTTCCTAAAATAGCACCCTGTCCTAGACTGTCCTCCACAAAGCCAAATCTGTGTGACTGCAAGCAGGTCACCATCCTCTTTGTACACTGGCTTCATCTGTTGTACCTCACAAGGCAATTCGTAAAGTATTTGGCAAATAATTGGTGTTTGATACATGATTGTTCCTTTACTGGGAATATCTTTAATGATGATTGTGTTCTGTAGTTTTCACTCACACACCATGTATCTGACTTTAATCTCTGGGCCCATACATTTTATATATTCTATGATAGTCTCAAGTTCCTATAGGTTTTAAAAATGTTCAAAAAGGGTAATTTATTAGGTCAATAACTTAATAGTTGATTTTTATCTTAGTTTTTTCACATAAATAAATTTATAGTAGGAAGATATACCTTTTCAGACTATTTTCTTAAGTTTTATTGGAAACTAAAGTCATCTTTAACTAAAAATGATCCTAGGATAGAACCCTAATGTTTTTTATTTTCTTTATTAATTCCCTTTTAGGTATACCTAATGCTTAGCATATAATAACTGCTCAATAAGTATTTGTTGAAGGAATAAAAGTCTGTGCTCTGCTGAGGGATAGAACCTGGGTCTGGGTGGGAGGAGGGGCAGTTACAGGCATTGTGAAGCTAACTTTCACCCTTACCTTAATGTGTTATGAAGGTGCAAGTTGGTTAGGATTATAGAATGTAACTTTTGAGAACCAATGACCCCACTGGGTGGAGGGGGGCAGAAGGCCATGAAGGGGCGTCTGTGTCCTGACAGAATGTGTGCACCCACCTCTTCAGAGACTCTCACAGTCCTTCCTTGATTATATCACCACAGCATTCCATGGCCCCAGGAACCACATGGCTCTGTACCCTCAAGTGCCCTAGTTTCACCTGGTTTCAGCGAATTTTTATAGCACCCAAGAACCTCTCACTGGAAACGATGAATCTTCACAATGAAGCTACACCCAGATGACTGTGAGTGGAATTTGCAGAGCACCTCAATTTAACTAAGAATTAGATTTCTTAAGCAAAGCCTGAATACTCTGCACTAGGGTGTATTTGAAGCTGGTGACTATATTCAGTTCCATTTCTGAGAAGCAAGAACACATTGTTCTCTACTATGCTTTGCTCCCTTACTTTGAGGAGGAAGAGTAATTCCCTCACTTGGGGGGATGTGGTACATCTGAATGTGTCTCCCCAGCAGCCATTGGGATGTATGTATGTATTATGAAATTGACCATACTGACTTCAAAAGAAATTTATCTTCAAGTGTAATATATGAATGAGATAAAAGGGATACTGATTTGGTTGAGCCTGGGACTGGGGACAGGCTGTCATATCTAACCCATTGCTCCCTAAAAGGCCCTGGGTTACATTCAGGAACCCTATGTTTCCAGGGGGAAAAGTTTGGAAAAATTAATCACTATTTCACACAACCTCTGTGCCCAGTTATTCTCTAAAGCCGATTATCGAATACCATTCTGAAGAAAGGAAGTAGAGCCAGGTTGGCCTCTGCAGTGAGCAGGGTAGGCTGAGCCAGAGGAGATGCAGGAACAAATTGTCCATAACCCCACAGGCTGGTGCAATCTTGTGACATTTAATGTTGCCATCTGGACCCTGCACTACACTGTGGTGCCTATGAGAGGTCACCCCCTCCAGGGAGCCCAAAGTGCTGCAAATCCCCCACTCTTCCTCTGTTCTCGGACCTGAACCTGCTTGTTCCGGAAGCCTTGACTATTTATAGATACAGGTGCCTGGGAAGCAGCAAGAAAGGAGTAGAAATGATACTGTGGCCTGAGTCAGTCCTCTCCAGGACCACCAAGAGAGCTCCCAAGTCCCCCGCCGTCATCACTGTCTTGGAGTATGTGCATCCTGGACTGTTGTTAAAACCCTACTATCACAGAGCACCCCGAAGACTGCCTGGGAATTTCACAGACAGACATGGCTAAATAATGATCTGAAACCAACTGAATAAAAAGTGAATTTCAGAATATATTATAGGGTTTGCCAGTGCTCATCCCAAACTTTCAAAAACTCCACATAAACTCAGATTTGACTGACATCTAACAAGCCTCTGTCAAGTGCTAGCCTTGCACAACCTCTTCTACATGTGTGCAGTTATTCTTTAACCCCCTAGCAATTCTGTGATGGAGATAATGTTACTGTCTCCATGTTGAAGCTAAAAGGGAAGACAGTAGTAAAATGTATTTTAAACCCTAGCTGGGTTTGCTCAGTGGATAGAGCATCGGCCTGCGGACTGAAGGGTCCTGAGTTCGATTACAGTCAGGGGCACATGCCTGGGTTGTGGGCCTGATCCCCAATAGAGGGCGTGCAGGAGGCAGCTGATGGGTGATTCTCTCTCACCATTGATGTATCTGTCTCTCCACTTCCCTTCCTCACTGAAATCAATAAAAATATATTTAAATTTTTTTAATTTAAAAAATGTATTTTAAGAAGCAAAACAACAGCTAGCAACTGTGATGTCCTTCCTCTACAGGATGGGACTCCCACCTGCCTCCTTGACCCATCTTACATCTGTATAAGGTTTGAATGTTTATAAAATACACCTACTTCTTTGGTCTCCATGATCATTCTATGAGGTAGATTTTATTTTCCCCTTTTTCTGTCATCCCTTCAGTTTACCTGATCTATGATCATGCAAACTTCCCTGTGTTAAAGATAGTTTTAAAAATTTATAGGAAAAATCATTTTAACTAATTTTGTATTCTCAGAACAGAAAATGTTACTAGACTTCAAGTAATTATGCATTTGATAATGATAATTATGAATATTCAATGACTTTTTCAAAAGATTGAGAAATTACAAAAGATATTCTACAGAGAAGAGTGATAAAAAATACACAACTCTTTTTTCCTTTACTTTTATTTCAAATCACTATTGCTATCTCTATTGGGAGCAAATGTTTGTTTGTATCTCAAAGTCCTTATGCTTGGGACTTTGATATGCAGATAAATAAGAAACTAATAATACTATATTTAAAGATGTAACCCTAGCTTGTTCAGTCTCTATCCCATGGCCCAGATCTTCCTGTCACCCCTGTCCTCCACATTACCCCACATGCTATTTAAGGCCCATATTTATGCTACTTAACTCCAAGAACTAATTTCTTGAAGTTACCAACTATTTCATTTGTTTGGCTTCTCACTTATAATAAATTATAAAGAGCTAAGGTTCAACTTAGCTTCATATAAAGTCCCTGAATCTCCCCTTAATATCATAAGAAACTATGTATTTTGATTTTAGATAATTGGTCACAAAATGCAGTGGGGAATTAATAATATATGTTCTTGTTAGATAAGTATGGTAATTTTATCTACTTAAAAAAATAAGTTTGGGTAGAGCCACACTACCCAATACTATAAGCATTAGTAACATGTAGCTATTTTATATTTGCAGATAAAATACTTAGTATAAGCAAGTCACATGAAATATTTGGGAAATAGTTATATGGAAATGTATTTGTTGTTTGTTGTTTGAACTGCATGTTCTATAATTTTTATCTGCTAAAGCTGACCATCCTAGGCTATTAAAATTAAAACTATTTAAAATTAAATATAACTGGAAATTCCAATTGTCAACTGCACTAGCCATATGCCAAGTGCTCAATAACCCTAAGCAGCACATGGTTCTGTAGACCTTGGACAGTGCCGAGATTGTGGTGAGGTCTACTGGAGAGCACTGGGAAGAAGACCTGCAATCCCCAAACCAATTAGTAAGTAAGAAACTTTAAAAATAACAACCTTCTTCTAAGACCTCTGATGCAGCATTTTAACATTTTAAAATAAAATATAATATACTAATATGACAATTCCAGACACTGCTACTAACAATAACATCTGACAATTTTGAATTGCTTTCTATGTGGCAGATGCTCTGTTAAATGTATTCTCATATCATTTTGATTAAAATCTAGTGATGCAGGCACGGCTACAGTAACAGTGCATCTCATGTCTGTGGAACTGGCTTGCAGCAGTTCCTTCACTTCCTCAAGACTATTCAGATCCGAAGCAGTGGCATCACAGCCTAGGTCCTAACACCAGACTCCTGTCTACAACCAGTCCTCTCTTCTCACCTACATTGTAGAGAGTTTACCTTTCACAAGGACATAAGGTAGGATTTTACCCCAAATATCCTTGAGCTTAACATTAGTAAATTTACATTAAATGCTATTTCTGTTAACTTAGATGAGTGGTAGGTAATCCCAGATTTACCATATATGTATTAGTATGCAATGCCTTAGATATCCATAGCAAAGCTCTAGTCAATTGTTTTTAGAGTTTAAAAGAAAAAATGAAAATAACAATTCTAAGGGGCTATTCAAATAAAATATAACCAGATGTTTGTTTGTTTTCTGTCTAAGATTTTACAGGGAAAAACCCAGCGGCGGAGTCAAAGGCAGCATTTCTCTATGCTGCTCACTGCACAGCTCTTGCCTAGGCAGCCCCAGGGCCAAAGGCCATGGACCTGCAACCCAAGAACTGGGAGGAATCTGCTCAGAGAATTCCGAGGTTAGAGGCCAAGGTTGGCAGAATGTGGCTCCTGGGTCTGGTGACATAACTACATTACCTAATGAAAATGTCACCAAAGTGAGGCAGACAAGAATCTCTGAATTGAGGTCATAGGTGAGGATGACGGTAATAAGGAGAAGCAGGAAGGCACCTTTTAAATGAAGTAGAAGGACATAATGACACAGAACAAAAAGACCCAGCCGGAAAAGCCTAGACTTTGTTCTGTCATTGGACTGAGCAGGAAGGTTGATCAGACAGCTTGCTTCCCTGGGGATAATTTCTCTCTAGTCCCTTTGAAAACATCCAGAGAGAAGTCACCCTGCCAAGATTCACAGTGATGCGGGACACCTGCCTGTGCTCTCCAGGAGGCAGACTTTCAATTCACAACCCCACCTCCAACCCCAGCCATGCTGTCTCACCTCTTCCCTCTTATCTCTTATTCTTGATCTGCCCTTGCTCTCCAGCTATCTTGCCTTCTCTTTCTCCTTTCTCTTCCTTTCTCTGTCTTACTCAGTACTACTACTTTTTATGGAGACATCTCTTTTTTTATAACTGATATAAAACAATTCACATTTCTTTGTTTTAAGGTCCCAGTAAATATAGAATCACACTGGAGTTGAATTTTTCAGCAATTTCCTAATAAGTGAAATGGAAACTACCTTGGTGCTAGGTTGACAATTAAAAAGAATATACTTTTGCCCTGGCTGGTTTGGCTCAGTGGATAGAGCGTCGGCCTGCGGACTCAAGGGTCCCGGGTTCGATTCCGGTCAAGGGCATGTACCTTGGTTGCGGGCACATACCCAGTGGGGAGTGTTCAGGAGGCAGCTGATCGATGTTTCTCTCTCATCAATGTTTCTAACTCTCTATCCCTCTCCCTTCCTCTCTGTGGAAAATCAATAAAATATATATTTAAAAAAAAAAGAATATACTTTGGTTTTATAGACCGGTCCCAAAACAGAATTTCCAGAGATAAGCCTAAACTGAAACTCTGAAAATAATATTGAAACATTCAATTTAATAAAGAATTAGACATCAGAGAGTCATGGCAGATATTTTTAAAAACTGACTTGGGGGTGGGGGTGGATTTAGAATTTTCCCTACAAATCTGGGAATGCAAGAGTAGTGAAAAGAAAAATATTTTTTTTCTAGAAAAAGTCTTCAAATTTTTGATATGGATAAGTGAATAAGTTATGACAACTCTGAAAACATTCTAAGTCTGCCTTTCAATTTAATATTATTTATTTAGCTCCATTCCCTTTGCAAATTGAAGACACCATCAAAGGTCAAATCTAGAATAATATATATATATATATATATATTCTATGGTTCTCAACCTTCCTAATGCTGCGACCCTTTAATACAGTTCCTCATGTTGTGGTGACCCCCAACCATAAAATTATTTTCGTTGCTACTTCATAACTGTAATTTTGCTACTGTTATGAATCGTAATGTAAATATCTGATATGCAGGATGTATTTAGGCAACCCCTGTGAAAGGGTCGTTCGACCCCCAAAGGGGTCTCGACCCACAGGTTGAGAACCGCTGGTTTAAAGTAAGTATTACATAAGTCTCCTTTTTCCCCCATTGACCTCTCTTTTTCCCCCATTGACCTCTCCCCAGCCGCTCCCACTCACCAGCACATGCCCTCACCCCACTACTGTCTGTGTCCATTGGTTATGCTCATATGCATGCATACAAGTCCTTTGGTTGATCTCTTAGCCCCTCACTCCCTGCCTTCCCTCATTGGTTGGACAGTCGGTTCAATGCTTCTATGTCTCTGGTTCTATTTTTTGTTCATCAGTTTATGTTGATTGGTATATATTTTATCATTTAAATAACCAAACACTATAACTCCCTGTAGATATAACTAAATCTTAACATGCACCCTTTTGAAAGCAATTATTAGTTAAATTTAGCATTTGCATATGTAAAAATGAAAAAATATGCAAAGGAAAGCTTAAGAAAGGAACTAACCCTATTAATTGTCTCTTGCTGCTGTGTTAGCTGATTCAGTCCTCATAGCAAATCTTAAAAGTAAGTCTTATCCTGGCCAGTGTGGCTAAGTCGGTTGGGCATCATCCCCTGCACTGAATTGTTGCTGGTTCAATTCTGGTCAGAGCACATGCCTGGGTTTCAGGCTCGATCCCCAGTAAGGGGCTCGAAGGAAGCAGCTAATCAGTGTTTCTCTCCCTCTCCCTCTCCCTTCCTCTCTAGAAAGAAAGAAAGAAAGAAAGAAAGAAAGAAAGAAAGAAAGAAAGAA
>NW_005371371.1:4402869-4444670 GCF_000412655.1 Myotis brandtii | reverse complement strand
AAGAAAGAAAGAAAGAAAGAAAGAAAGAAAGAAAGAAAGAAAGAAAAAATATATAATTAAAAGCATAATATCCTAATTAGACCAGACAGCTGAATGACCTTCCAGACGAAACCAGAGCTGCGAGGTCCGAGGCAGCTGCCTTGGCTGTGAGGTCCAAGGCAAGCTGCAGCAGCTGCAAGGGCTGAGCCCCTTGCACGAATTTCGTGCATTGGGCCTCTAGTATATATATTAAGAAAGAAAACGAAGACTTACTCTCCCAAGTTTACAGATGAAGAATGTGAGCATAGGGGAATTTAAGAAATTATTTCAGAGGTAAAAACAAAGGAAAACTAAACTGAGATTCAAATTCAGTTTTGCTGTGGTCCCAAGTCCATCCTTGGTCCTTTCTATAATGCTTGAAGGGTTAATGCAATCAAAGATTCAAATAAGAATGCTCACAATACAAGCAAAGATGCACAGTCCTTCACCAAGAGGGAAAGGATGTAAATTAGGACCTTCATATTTTTAATATGCAGTTCACAGGTTCAACAGCATTTAAAAGTTTCCAGGACTTGATTTCCCTGGGGAGAATTCAATGTAGGACATTTGGAATGACAGTTTTTAAGTGTGTTTTTCTGATAAGCTAAAGTGGTTTTTGCATTGTCTCCTGGGGAATTAGTGATTTAATCTAAAGAAAATATTCAAAATTAAAGATATTTTGATTAAGTGGAACAGATAAACTGTTTACACTGAATGTGCTCATCTTACAACTTCAAAGAAGAATAGATTAGTGGTGTGGGGGGTGGGGGTGGAGGGGGTGAGGGGACTGTTTTGCACCAGTCCATTACATATGGTCAGAACAAACAGTTTGAGGAAGGATGGGTGATTGATACTATTCAGAATAGCCCCTCAACCCAAGAACCAAAGGCTGCCTTTGAAAGGATGAAGAAACAATAAGAGGTAGAAATTTAACCATTCATGCTATAAAAACTTGTGAAGAGTTTCTACCAGTCATGAAGAAGTCCCACAAACAAGATGATGGTAAGAATATAGATCATGCATGTACCCTTGCAGAGATTTGGAAAATCCATTCAGTTTTATGGAAATCTGAGCCAAGAATTCATTCTCTGTTAGGAGTTAAATTGTGTTCCCTCGAAATTCATGTGGTGCAGTCCTAACCGCAAGTACCTAAAAAAAATATGTACCCATTTGTGAAAACAGGGTCATTGCAAATGCAATTAATCAAGTTAAGTTGAGATCATTAGGGTGGGCCCTTAATCTAACCTGTCCTTCTAGAAAGGGGAAATTTGGGCACAAATGCATACACAGGGAGAATGCCATGGAAAGATAAAATCAGAGATTGGGGTGATGCAGCAGAAGCCAGGGAATGCCAAAGATTGTCAGAAACCTCTGGAAACTGGGGAGAAACCTGGAACCAGTTCTTGCTCACAGCCCCCAGAAGGACCAAACCTGTCCACATCCTGAAGGACTGCTAGGCTCCAGAATTATGAGAGTTTCTGCTGTTAAACTTCCCAATTTGTGGTATCTTGTTTGTGGCTGCCCTAGCAGACTAATAAGCATCCCAGGAATCATTTCTCAACCTTTTTTCTATATAAAGTGCATCAGATCATAAAGGCATGACCCACACACATACTTTGCATTTGAGGTCAGAACCAAAGTAACATGAAGAGCTCATCTTCTGTCTAGCCTAAATCAGAGTTCCATTTTCTTAATAGCATGTTTTTTTTCACAGGCAAACAATGCAGCAACAAATTAACAATGGAATATTGAAAAGGTAAGTATCTAAAACCATGTATACTGTACTATATATTCTTAAATATTGCATATGAATGGTATGCTTTGTTGGATGATTTGTGATATATTCCACAAATGTGAAAAAATAAAAATGGTATATGTATGAAGCAAACATAGTCAAAGAGAGTGAACCATATTTGGTTAAAGTCTATTTCTGTTAAAAACATTTAACCACAATACCCTCACCCCTTCATAATTTTGTGGATAAATTGAGGACAGAACAATGGCATATCTATTTATTTTATCTTCACCTACAAGCATAGTTTTAGCACATAACATATATAATGTTTCTCAAGTCTGCAAAGTAAACAAATGAAGCAAAATAAAAACTTATGAACACTTGAGCACTACAATATTAGGCATAATTTTTTACATAAAAAGATACAAGTAGAGATGTTGAGGTTTATAGGTAATTCATATTATTTTAAATCATTCAACTGGTAGTTTTGACATATAGAAAGATCAAAGATAGATAAAAAGCTTAATTACAAAATAAGATGCAATTTTCAATACACTTCCTAATTCAACAAGCTTTTGTTGAATAAATTAGTGCCATTTATGGTGGGAAATATGCTGTACGTTTGCTCTTCTACAAATGACTTTTAGTGCAAGCCTTTATTAGTCATCCTTGAATTTGTGAGACTTAACACAGTAGAAGGCACCAGAGTGGTGCTGGTAAAAGTTATGCTACGTATAATTTACATTTCAAAACTTCCAACACCTTGCAAATGTTAATTATGGTGAACATCCATTTGATAATGGGTGGTTCAAAATCTGATTTCCATTTCACAGCTAAGAACTTCACACAAATGGAGAGCAGAAGGAACACTGACAAAGAGCGTAATATAATGGACTGGGGAGTCAGACACATTCAATTAAAGTACCAGCTCTACTACCTACTTAGTACTTAAGTATATGTGGGTAAAGTAGTTCACATCTCCAGGACTTCAAGCGTGTGTGTGTGTGTGTGTGTGTGTGTGATATATCTCATATGTAACCAAGATATCAGAATTAATAATATATCACAGAAATGTTTGGGAATTTAAATTAGATGATTACATAAAATACCTATAGTGTTTGTTATACAAAATGCTCAATAAATAGCAGCTATTACTTAATTTTTCTAAGTTACATGGTATTTATATTGGGAATTACTTCAATTTTGGTTTTAATTTCATAATTGACCTGGATTTTGTATTTTATATATTGTGTTTCTGCCTGTATACTACTTTTACTTTTCTACATTTTCATGTACATTCTTTCTCTATCGTATATTTCCCCTCCACATTAGTTTTTTATTTTCTTTCTTTCCATGAACATGAAGTTAATATGTATAATGATCAATAATAAAGGATAAAGAATTTGGTATATTGAGGCAATGTTGGTGAGTTTTAGAGAATGTATAATAATAATGATTACATAGAAGGTAAGTTACCTGACTAAAGCTACATATTAAGGCTATGGAAATTAAAATTGGAAATATAAACTAATTTATCCAGTACCTAACACTTCAAAAGAATGACTATCTCTAGGACAAATATTTATAAAGAGCCTTCTGGTATGTTTTATCTCAGGCTACAAAATAATTCTTAATAGCACTGCGTTTGTTAGGAATAGCTTATGTGAAGACACTGATTTACTGTTTAACTGAAAAACTGAAGTAGCATTTGAATTGAAAACCTGTTTTCCTTGCATTTCATTCCTTAACACTTTGTGATGTACACCATTTAAACCTTCTCTTAACAAACAACTCTACTCTTCTCTATTTTTGACATAGTAGTAGATTCAAAATCTCAAAATATAAAAACATGTGGGGAAAAGTCCTCTCCATTCTGATTCCATCCACCCATTTTCCTAGTTTCCAGTGTGTAATACATATGTAAACCAACTGTACATATATAAAATCTCCATCCTTTTGATACAAATAGTGTCAACAGCATACAGACTATTATGCATTTTATTGTTTTGTTTGGTTTCTTTGTTTTCTTTTTTTGCTATGACTGTATTCATGTTTTCATTACCGTTAGTGTGGGCTATCCATTGTGTGAAGAGGAATTTTTTTTAACTTTATTTATGACACTATTACAGCTGTCCCCATCCTTCCCCCTTTGCCCACCTCCACCCAGCCCCCCACCCCCAGCAATCACCACCCATATCTATATCTATGGGTTATGCATATATGTCCTTTGGCTAATTGCTTCATCTTCTTTCATCCAGTTCCCCCAACACCTCCCCTCGGACAGGAGTCAATCTGTTCCAAGTATCCATGGCTCTGTTTCTATTTTACTTGTCTTTCTTAACAATTTCATTTGGAAATCTCTACAAGTCAATTCATAAAGACCATCCTCATTCTTTTTTTAAATAGCAATTACTTACTAGTCCATGATATAAATGTATCAGAAATTTATTTAATCAGTCTCCTGATGATAGAATTTTAGGTGGTTTCCTATTTTTTTCCTTATTACAAAAATAGTGATGTAATGAATATTCTTGGATATATATATAATTTCTCAAATGTGTTTGTATGTCCAAATTGTTGGACACTATATAAATTCATAAGATACTGCCAAATTACCCTCCAAAAGAGTTGTGCTAATTTACACATCCAATAGCAATTACGACCTACTCTCCATTCCTCTACTTCCTATATTGCCCTCCCTGGTTCAGCCAGGGAAAATTCTCTAACTGCCCACCATAGTACCAACTAGCATCACTTTTCTGTTTGTCAGAGTCTGTTTCCTGTAACCACAGCTGTCTCCTACCTACTCCCAGTAAATCAGTACAATACCCCAAATATATATTTACAGGATATACTCCCTACTAAATGTTTACTTATTTGCTTTATGATTAAAATCTTTCCAAAAATATTAAAAATTGTAAAATACCATTCTCTGAGCTCAAGACCACAAGTTGTCTGCCCTCATCCATAGTGATTACAATTTTTGGTTATACAAAGGGGTCTGCAGAATGAGGACTACATTTCGCAGCCCTCTTTATAGATTTGGTCTGGCCTTGAGTCTAATGAGATATGAGCCAACTGTAGCCAACTTCTGGGGCTTGGCTGCAAAGGGAGGATATGCCTGTCCTTTTCCTTCCCGCTAACTGCAATGTTAACACAGTGATGGTGAACATCTAGGACCATGAGGATTTCGGATGGCAGAGCAACAAGACAGAGCAAGCCTAGGATCCTCATAACCTCATGGAGCAGTGCTGCCTTAATAGTTTGAAATTTGACAACAGACATAAAAAAATAATTCTATTTTGTTTAAGGAGTCTGCCATTTCAAGTCTCTGTAATTCATAACTGAACATATATTATAGTGAATATTCCTTCTTAAACATATGCAGAGCCAACCAATGTTTCATTCAATTAGGAAGTCAAGAATTATGATAAATATTTTATGGAAGTAATGTTAATGTGACCTTTCAGGTTTGGGGTATTACTGATGTTTGTCTTGCTGAGCCAGTAATAATTGAAACCCCCTTGAATGAATCTGTCACTATACTCAGGACCAAAAAAAGAAGCTACTTGGAGGAAGTGCATTGCTGGGGATTGGATTGTTTTGATGGAGGGGAGAGAAATCACTACAGAGTCCTGAACCTTGATTAGGGGATGGGTGCTCCACAGTATGAAACAATTATTCTGAATTTCTCTGAATATTTTCTGTTCAAATCATTTCTAAACAGGCAACTGAAAGGTCATGGTCCTCTCCAGCCACAGTCATGCTAAGCAAGAACTCTCATGAACATGTATCTTGTCCTGGTGCAAGGGGAGGAAAAACAGGATGAGAACACATTAGGAAAAATAATTGTTTTCTTATTAAAATAGGTGGCAAAGTATGCTCATTACAATGGGCTCCCTTGGATAGAAATTGGTGGTTTCCTAAAACTATGCAGCCACCTGAAGCAAATAGATAAGGAAATCACAACTGACTATGAACTATAATTAAAGGCACACAGTGACCAACTCAACTGGTCAAATGTCTGTTTGAAAGCAAAACACACCACTCTTTATTGAAGCAGAAAAAGAGCTAAGTATATACATATGAATGGAATTGTTGATGACACTGTTAATGGTGGAGTTTTGGATTCAGGCAGAAACGATTTAAATTATGGCACTTTCACTTACTATCTGAATGACATTAGCAAACGTACTCAATTTTCTTGACTTTTAGTTTCACTCTATGAAAGTAATGATGTGAGTAGCAGCTACTATAATTAATACAGGCAACAGAAACTTTAAAATGTCATTTTCTATACAAAGCTTATTATGACAAGTGTCCCCTATCCATCTCTTCTGACTCACCAGGCTTGCTTCTCAGAAACAAACACTATTACCTGTTTTAGTTGTTTCTTTTAGTAGTTAAAGTTATACTTCTAAAAAAAATGGCTATTAAATACTAATTCTTAAATTATACATTTTAGAAATTTTCTACTCATTTTCAATTATGGTGGATAGATATTCTGCAGTCTCAAGCAAATATTTTAGTTAAATCATTAATTAGCTTATATATTATATAACTATTTACATATTGTTCCCTTCTGGACCCAAACATTATAATATGTATGTATTTTTTACACAAATTTTGCTTTTCTTAGAGTTAAAAAATGATTTGTATCTCTTCACTTGCTTATTTCTTTTACATACCCATTGTGAAAATTTCCCAAAGATACCTACAAAAGCTTTATCAATCTAATCCACTTATTTTCAATTTCACCAGATAACCTATCAATTCTATTTTCTTTCATGTTCTTTTATCTGGAATCCTTCATGCTAGAACTTTTCTAGTCCTATCCCATAGGGGGCATTTCTTTCCTCTCTTCTCTATTAAATCTCCTGTTTCCTAGATCTCACGCTTTTCCTTTCCAGGATTTACTCCATTATTTGGATAGAGCATGGCCTCTCTAGCTTTCCGACAAATATTGAAAGGACGGTAAAAAAATTGTTTTTAGAATTTTACATGTTCAAAAATGTCTTTATTTTTTATCTCTTATTGATAGTTTGGGCTGGCTATATCATTAAGGAAAAATATTTTTTTTTCTTTCAGAAATTGAAAGGCATTGATTGTTCTGTCTTCTAGCTTCCAATGTGGCTCTTAAGATATTTCATTAAATTGGATGCATTTGCATGAGACCTTTTCCTTTTTTAGACATTGTTGGTTCTTAATTTTATGTTTGGCAGCCTGAAATAGTATGATTGTGTACCTTAGCTAGTGTACCATTATTCTGTTTGCATGGTGGGTTTTTTTATCTGAAGATCTGTGCTCTGATTATGGAATATATTAAAGAAATACTTCTTTTTAATAATATCCTATTTACTTCCCTTTGTTGTCCCTTTTGGGATTCAAAATAGTGAGATATGAAAATTCCTGAATTATTTTATCGCATTTACTAATATTTTCTATACTTTGTCTATCCCTTTCCTTTTCAATGTACTTTTTGGGAAAATACCTTCAACTTTAGATTAGAATTCATCTGTCAATTATTTTTAGGGCTTATATTTCTAATTTCCAAGAGCTCTTTTTCCGTTCTGACAATGTATTTTACATACTCTCCTGCTCTTATCTCAGAATGCAAGTACATTTATCCTGAGCCAGTTGTACTTGTTGTGGGCTCCCAGATTCGAGTGTCACTGTCTTTTCTTTGGGATTATGAGGTTACCCCAAGGCCAATTTCATTTTCTCCAGCTTTGGGAAATATTACATGGCTGCAGGCATTCTCAGGTAAAATGTTAAGAAGACAGGAACCACACCATTCAGTGCAGAATATGGTACACTCATTGTGCTTTTATTTATATACTTTACTCTAGAATTGAGATGCCCTGAACCTTAACTTCTCTGGCTCATTTACTATAGAGACTAAACAGAGAGGAAAAGGAAACAGAGGAGAGAGAATGCTCCCTGGCTGTTTATGTCTGTAACTGTGGGGCTAATGAATGTGCAAACAGATTTTCAACCAGTCCTCCTATTATCAGTCTCAAGTCTGGCCTATATAATTCAAGGAAATTGGTTCTTCCATGTTCTGACCTCCTTGTCTGTATTATGTGCCCAGCTTTAAAAGACAGTCTCTCATTTAAAGTTTATATCAATTATCTGAAACAGGTGCACATATTACTTCCCTTTGTAGACAAGAAAAAAAAAAGGTATTCCCAAGGCCAAGACACTATAAAATGGTGGTGGCAAGACCCAAACCCAGCTTTGTCCAACTAGGAAGTTTATGCTTTTATCTGCTATGTGGATAATACTACCTCCCTCACAAAGATATCATGATGGGCATCCTATGTATGTTGTGGACATTGCTGCTAGATTTTTTGTTGTTGTTTTTGTTGTTGTTAATCCTCACCTGAGGATATTTTTTCAATTGATTTTTAGGGAGAGAGAGAGGGGAAGAGACAGAAAGAGAGAAACGTGGATGTCAGAGAGACACATCGATTGGTTCCTCCTGCACATACCCTGACCAGGTATGGGGATCGACCCTGTAACCAAGGTAGGTGCCCTTGTCTGGGAATTGGACCTGAACACCTTCAGTCCATGGGCCTATGCTCTCTATCTTCTGAGCCAATCGGCTAGGGCATTGTTTTGTTTCTTAAAGAAACCTGAATTTAAATAAATCCAAACCCACCGCACTAAGCTCAGGAGGGTGTTTGTGAGATGGGCGTGCAACACAGGAGAATGCACTCACTTTTGCAATACTGGCAGATTATGTAGCCTAAGGCAGTCAGTTGCAGAAAGTTCATGTGCTAAGTCTACAAAATGATAGCAGTATGTGTATGTATACACATATATACATGTATACTGGGTACATGTGTGTATATATACACATCTATTTACATTTGAAATCCAAATTGGATCATGTTGCATAAGTATAAAACCTCGCAGAGTCTGGCATTGAACAACAGAAGTGGTATCAAACAGAAGCAAAACACTGACTTAGAAAGAAAAACAAAGTGAGAAAGTAATATAATTGTCCTTATAATTTACTCCAAAGGCAAGGCTCTATCATTAAAGAAAAAAAATGGTTGAATTAGCTACCAACCTCTGCTGAGGACAGATAGAAACAACAATGCCTTTCAGCATAAGAAAACAAACAGATGCTTTAGTGAGAATTTTTGTACAAAATTTGCGAGGAATTTAGTATTATTATTATTATTGTTATTTTCATTGAGAGCTTTTATTTTTTTGTGGTTGCTTAATTTATTTATTTGGTCATAGATTTGCAGTGGGGAGACAGGAGGTGGCTAGTTATCGCTCCAGCTGACACATACTGCGGATACATAAGGGAGGGAGGGAAAAGATGGGGGAGCTGTTTAGTGCTGCAGTGGCTGAAACACTGAGGAGCTGTCAGAAGCTTAACTCAGCAGGGAGTCTGAGTTTTAACTCCAGTGACACCAATGACTATAACAGACATCTGGATAAATGACAAATTATTCAGTTTAAGGGCACAGGCTTAACATCCTGCTAAACTGCAGAGAAAGAGAAAGCCGGAGGTCTGCAGTATTCTGAGACAACAGGACTCAGTGTTTAGTGGCAATTAAATGCCTAAAAAACAAACAAACAAACAAAACGCTTTCTGCCTAGACTCTACGCAGTAGGGAAAGTCAAATTATAAGCCAGCAATGTGGCCAGAACTCTGCTCACTTCCAGATATTATAAATTTCCTCTTTCATCCTATATTTCTTTTTCTATAAATACATGATGTGCAAGGACAGGAGGACCTGCTAGACAGATTGTAATGACAGTTACTTCATTAAGCTTAATAAGGTTTCCTACTATACTTAGATTCCTCACATGCATTATTTTGAAGCAGATGCATTTTATCTTGAAAATATTCTGTTTTCATATTTGTTTTTTTTATGCCTACTGCTCCTCGAAGAGCTTTCCTTAATGCAAATTTGTACTTAGTATTTAATGCAGTCTATTTTATTTGGCAACTTGAAAGCAGGATTAGTCCTGAGCAAAACAGTGTCATCCAGAAAAACAAGAATGGATTTTTTTAAAGGAGAGTACATAACTCCAGTCCCCACTCACAGGGGCTGGTTCAATGACGAGATATACTGAGGGTCTTCAATTCTTTCACTTTAAACTTCCCATCTTCTAACCTAAAACATCAACAAGAAATGTTTCTCCCTTACTAGTTTTAATTTCATTAGTAGTTAGTGCAACTGCTTAATTTTTTAACATACATGGGAAGATAATTCTATCCTGCAGTTTTTAAATGAAGTGCATCATCTGAGTACTCTGTCACTTGGACATTCAGGTTAGCTGAAGTAAGCCTAATAATCTGGCAACATTTCATTTCCTTGCTTTCTTGAGTCATAAAAATGATGCATCTGATATCAGTGATAAAAAGATGTAACTAGATTTTATGTATAATAGGGCTTTTTCCTCATTTGTGGTTGCTTCATTTCAAAATCCCCTTTCAACATTTGAGACATTCTCTACCTTTTCAGCCAGAACTCACTCTCACTACCAAATTGAAAATTCCAGACACTCACTTTCCCTTCTGCTACACAGCAAAGACACAGGCATAGGACTCTGGCTCGGCCAACCACAAGCACTCACTCCCCACTCTGAACAGGAAGCTAATGACGCAAAGAAAGAAGAAATGCACAGAACAGGTTCTGGTGAGGGTTTGCAACAGCCACAGTGCTCACTGTCCCACGGATGGTTATGGTGTCATTTTTATCTGGCTAGATTTGGGGGTGGATTGTATTGTCCATTGCTTTATAGCCTTCCAGGGAGGTTAGCAGGCTTTCTAGAGTTTCCCTTAGCTACCCAATAGCCTTAAATGCAATTTACTTTATGTTTAAATTAGACTCATAATTGGCTGATGTCTGTTGCTTGCAAATAAGAACTCTTATGCATACTCTAGTTTTACTGTTTGCTCTAATTTTCAGCTTGGGAACTTCTAGAGCAAGAAGACAGAATGATCCCTGATTTTGGAAGTGCATGTTATTCTAATACAAATAATTATAACCTCCCCCAAATTGTATTCTGGATGGCAGCAAAGAAAAGATGAATAGAGTCCATTAGCTGCCATCTAGAAAATGCTCATAGAAATTTTTATATCAAGAAAATGATGGGGACCTTTAAAAGTCATAATAACATTTGCTTCTAGGTAGAAATATATTGCTTTCATTTTTCTCCATTATATCTGTAAGCAAGATATTCTTGCTGGCGGAAAAGAGCAATTCTTGTTTGAGACTACAACTACCCCTTAAAGTCACTCTCTTTCTTTTGGCTGAAAGTCTATTTCAGTTACTTCAACCTGATCTCCTGAAATAGTCTCTATCCCTGACATATGCACAGTCAAGAGCACTGCTATACCAGA
The DNA here is from genome assembly GCF_000412655.1 of Myotis brandtii. Taxonomy (NCBI): domain Eukaryota; kingdom Metazoa; phylum Chordata; class Mammalia; order Chiroptera; family Vespertilionidae; genus Myotis; species Myotis brandtii. Next base: position 4,433,547 of record NW_005371371.1, on the reverse strand, counting down.
CACCATGTAAACTGTTGAAAGAAAGCAAAGACAACTAAGTCACAGTCTTTGTCTTCAAGTGTAGGCTTAGCATTAAATAACATTAATAAAAGACATGCTTTAATGATCTCAAAAGAGGTAACTGCCAAGTGTCTTTCAGGTTATCAGGTGAGATGTGCTCTGCAGTGAGAATGGGGATGATTTATGACATTCTCTGTTAGGTCTCTGGATAAGAGTCTGAAATTCTTCATCTCTGAATGCATGCCAACCAGGCAGCTAGCTGACCACAAATGTGCTTCTTGTGTGTGACCTATACTGGAAAAAAGGTCTAGGTTGCAAATGTGTCACTATAGTTTCTGAGAAAATGTCTCCAATAGAGTAAAATCCTTTTGAAAAATTCTGGTTTATTCATCAGTCTCCTGTGAAATTGGTTTTCAATAGTCAGCAGATAGAAATGGATCAATAGTTTTAACATGCATACGGAGTTTAGAAACTCTTCTGGGCCATTTCACCTTTTAAGCAGCTCAGAATAAACACTCATGAACTCTTCCCTACACCATTTAAAATAGTTACAACATATGACGATCCCAATCAAGTACTGGTGGTTCACAATGGCACATTTCAACACATTCCAGGCCTATTCCATAGCACTCAGTCCCAAATACAGAACGTTTCTAATAGGAATTTTATGAGATGTCAAATATGGTTAAAAAGGACTGGATTTAAGTAACAGCACCTATGTCCTCATCACAGACATACCAAACCTCTAGATATCCATTCCCTGTTCCGAGAGTTGACAACAATTGCTCATTATATAATTGACAAAAATTTAAATCCTCTAGATTGGCTCATTCTTGATAGACATTCTTATTTGATTATCATCATCATTATCTTTTGATCATTATCACCATCATCGCCACCACCACCACTGTTATATTTTAGCATTTACATTTAACCAAAGACAGGGATTTTCAAAACCCAAAAGGAAACCGCTGGAGACCAAAAGTTCTAAATTAGGGTTCTTTCAATTAATTATTCAAAATATTTTTTAATCTCTTAAGCAATGAAAAATTATGGCTCTGCCCTCAAAGGAACTTACGTACAGTGCTATCCAAGAGAACTTTGTGCAATGATGGAAATGTCGTATATCAGAACTGTCCAATACAGAAGCCACTACACACATGCAGTTCTTGAGTGCTTGAAATGTGGCTAGCAGGACTGAGAAAAGGAATTTTTACTTTCTTTAATTCTAATTAATTTGAATTTAATTTTAAATAGCAAAACATGGATACTGGCTGTTGTACGGCACAAGGTAGGTTTAGTGCACTATTGTTAAGAATGTAACTTTAGAGAGGGTCAAAAATATTTTTCATTATATTACTTTTCCACTCTTTCAACATTTGTTATTTAGTATAAAAACAATATGGCTATTTTATAAATTTTATTTTCATGATGAAACAAAATGTTATTATCAGAAATAGAGAGAGTTATTTCTTATTAATTCTATTTTGTTATATATATATATAGAAGGGACATATAACTGCATAGACAGTCTTCATTATTAACTTTATGTCTGCTTTTGTGATGGTAGCTTCATTGAGATTCAGTAATTTCATCAAATTTGGCTGACATAGGCATCCAATGGCAAAATGGGTAAGATGTCAGTGATCCCAAGATGCTTGCAGACAACCACATCTCATTCTTTTGATATACATTTAAGATTTATGGTATCAATGTGGTTCTGTAAAAACCAGCATGGATACTTCCCTCTGACTTATGCCTGATATAAAAGCTTATATTAATTATTACATTTCCATGGGTCTTATTTGCTTGGAAATAATTAAATCTACCTGTTAGTAATTCTTGTATTAAAGACCACCTCAAGTAACACTTATTTATTCTTTTTCTTTAATGCCTCCAAATAATGGGATTTCTCCTTCTTCTGAAATTTTCAGGAATTTACCACTCACACCTATATTTTATAGCAGTTATATTTACCTCATTTCCAGACTACATTAAAAGCAACTTGAGAGAAAAGGCTGTGTCTTGCACAGCATCACATTACCTGCAGGAACTAAAAGAATGCCCTTCCCTCAGTATATATTACAGAAGTATTTATGGAATTGAATTCTGTATTACATTCTCACACTACACCAAACTTACGATTCTTCTTTTATAGTGTTCCCTTTAACCTAGCATAAAGTATATGTATTCAGGAAGAAAAAAGCAGTCGGTTGTATAAGTACTTAGGAAAATGTTCATGAATATGTTATCAAAGCTTTTCTTTTCATCCTGGGGATATCTGTGTTCCATGAGGGTTTGTAGGGCAACTTTTGTAAAAAGAAGAAATATCTTATTAATCTATGACAAACCCCAGTTTGTTCAGCAAGAATTTCAAACAGCATTCTCAAGAGTACTTCTAAATACTACTTCTAATTATTACAACACAGGGATGGGTAAAAAGTAGGTTTACAGTTGTAATACAGATAAATAATACAATAATTAATAAATAATACAAGAATAAACGGTTTCACATACTCACAACTGTAATCCTACTTTTGCCCACCCCTGTGTAATTCTTCATACTATATGTCACATCTCTGTGACTTATTTTATAATTGGAAGTTTGTACTTCTTAATCCCCTTTCCCTTTTCAACCCACCTCCCCACCCTGCTCCCATATAAGCTACCTGATTCCATTCAGATGCAGGTTTTTTGGAAGCCTCTTTCAGAGGTACCTCCATCAGGGGCACACAGTGTCTGGCTGGCTTTCTTTTTTACAAACTTTCAACCATTGATGATCACTGCCTAGACCCAGTAATTCATTAAAAGCTATAAAATGATCATATTATAATTTTCCCATTTCTTCTTTTAATAGTTGAAATAATCAATTACTTGGTTATCTATTGTTTATATAGAAATGGTTTGATTAATGCTGATTTCCTTTCATTTACTAGTTTTCAAAATAATGAGTAGATTCTCTAGTATCCTCTAATAGTGCCCAAAGACTGCTGTTATTTTGGTCTCAGTTTTTCACAATTTGATTTGTCAGCTCTTTGACAATTAGATACACTGTTAACTTTTTTCATTTTTTATTTTGCTTTCAGTATTAGATATTGCTTTATCTTTTAATTTTATTTTTATAATTCTCCTATAAAATAAAAGGGTAATATGCAAATAGACCTAACAGCAGAACAACCAATCAAAGTGTAATATGCTAATGATATGCTAAGGCTGCTCAACCACTCGCTATGACATGAACTTACCACCAGGGGACAGACAGTTGACCAGTCACTATGACGTGAACTCACCACCAGGGGGCAGATGCTCCGACCAGTAGGTTAGCTTGCTGCTGGGGTCTGGCCAATTGGGACTGAGCGAGATGGGCTGGACATGCCATGGAGCCCTCCCTGGGCCAATTGTACACCAGTGGAGTCCCTCAGCCTGTCCCGCACCCTCTCTCAATCCGGGACCCCTCAGGGGATGTCTGAGAGATGTTTTCAGCCTGATCCGATCCCACTGGCCACTCCCCTTGGGAGGGCACCAGATGCAGGGCGCCAGATGCAGGGCTCATGGCTGGCGAGTGCTGCTGAGGCAGCACAAGCCTCTCCCGATCTGGACTGTTTGGGTGCAAGCCTGTGGCAGGCACAGTGGGGCCAGGATGAGCGGGAGCAGCAGGTAGGAGCTGCAGGAGGTGTTGGACTGTGGGTTTCAGCCCAATCCCTGCAGGCTACCCAGAGGGACCCCACCCATGGACGAATTCATGCACCCAGCCTCTAGTATAAAGTAATAGATGGTTCCTTCAATCTACAAAACAAGGTATATTCAAAGAAGTCTATCTTTTATTTCTGTTCTTTCCAATCAGTTTCTCCCCTTTGGTAGAGCATGAGATTCTTAATAAAAATATAATGATATGAGACAATTTAGATTATTTTTATAGCAAGAGAACCAGATTTTTATATGGACTACCTAAAGTCATGCAAAAGTCCCCAGCCAGAATACACAAATAAGACCCTAATTATATCAATCCCTTCATGTCAAAAAACAAAAAAGTCCTTTGAACTTTCACCTTAATTAAATAATCTTAATCTATACATAATATATCTTTTAATCTTATAATGCACATATGCTACAAATTATGCTTCAATTTGATAATAGGATCCAAAAAATATGCCCAAATCAGTGACTCTATTAAACTCAGATGTTACATTGGCATTTGGAGAACTTTTGATACCTATAATTCTTTCTTTTATGGCTCTCCCTTGGAAGAGATATTAAGCAGTGACATTCCCAAAAATAATTTTAAAACAAACAAACAGAAAGAATGAGCCCTAAACAAACAAATGGAAATAACAGCAATAAAACAGAGACTAGGGCAGCCGTGGGCAAACTACGGCCCGCGGGCCGGATCTGGCCCGTTTGAAATGAATAAAACTAAAAAAAAAAAAAACCGTACCCTTTTATGTAATGATGTTTACTTTGAATTTATATTAGTTCACACAAACACTCCATCCATGCTTTTGTTCCGGCCCTCCGGTCCAGTTTAAGAACCCATTGTGGGCCTCGAGTCAAAAAGTTTGCCCACCCCTGGACTAGGGCAATACACAGACTAAAAAATACGTTAGATGTAAGCCATAAACACAAACTAAGTTCAGAGGTCCTGGATTAAGCTGAGATCCAGGATGACTGAGGCTTTGAAAGCCATAGATATTAATTTTGAAGGTTCTGTTTCAAGATTTGATTAACAATTAGAAAAGATAACGCAGAGTGATACAGATGTCGAGAAGCAGAAATGCAAACTACAAAGCCCCTTCCACAGCCCCAGCTTTGTTTGGAGGAGAATGAATCTTGCCAGATGGAGGACTGCTATACTTGTAATTTTACTGTGGCATGTCCTAGAAGGATAAAAAAAAAAAATGAAAGCACTGAAAATGTCACGCAGTGTGAAAGGCTTGCATGAAAAGGTCCAGAGCAGTCTTTCAGCAGACAGATTACAAAAGCTTTTCAAATTGTTTCCTCAAAACAGCTGCAGTGGTTTGATTCCTTAAATTCAAAAGCTTTCCTCTTGTGTGCTATCAGAGATGGAAGCTGACTTGCTAACCCACTAACCAAACACTGTGTCCTGAGGTCCACCCAGGCTTCACTTCCATCTGGAGATGGGCCTGGCCAGTGTGTTATCCTGGCGCTGCGGTGCGAGCCCTTGTCTCCCGCGCAAGTCATTAAGAGCTACAGTGTCCCTGCAGGTGCAGCAAGGCCCTCCTGACCCAAATCTGTTGGTCGGACCGTGGCCACATGAGGGACAGCCACTGCCAGGCAGCATCTAATGTTACCAAGGATGGCAGTCTTAAATTTATTTTCTAATTGAATTATATTCTTCTAATTTCTGTTTCTTCAGAAAGCAGAGCATTTCAAATATTGATTGTCCTTTGAGGGAAATGAGTGCCATAAATGGATTTTACTCTCAGAGCACGACAGTTTAACTGTTCATTGTTCCTTTCTTAATTCATGACACGATATTTTCCTTTTTTGAGGACTCTGATAGTTTTCTACTGAACATAATCATATAAACTTATAATGACAAATGTGATGTTTATTGCTTGCATACTGCATGTTAGTCATGTGCTGAGTGCATTAATAAATGTACACATATAATGTTTACCATGGGATTGTATGGTAGAAACTGTTATTATCTACATCCTATATATAAGGCAACAGAGGGCTAAAGGGATTAACTACATCATCTGAAATCACACAAGTAGATTTAAGAGTGGGTTTTATGAACTGGTGTAACAATCAATGCGCTATCATAATCTTACCCCAGTTTGGCAGCTTAGTCCTGAATACTTAGCAAATAACATAGTATGGAAGCAAGAGCATAATAAAATGGAGAGTTTAAACGGCCAGCATATACATTATGTATATTCTATACTTATCAGAAATTTTTCTGCATCAGCATTTTTAAAGAAATGGTCAAAGGACTGCATGACCCAATACCTCAACCCTTCCTAATGTATAAGTTGAGTTTTGCATGGTAAGAAACAAGATCATTGAATTTAAAGAAAACAAGAATTGCCTAATGGGCAGTATACATTGTAGATAAAAGGAGACAAGTGTTTTTAATAATTAAGTGATATGAATGAAAATCAAGATGGAGAGAGACAGGAGAGGATACAGGAACAGATCTCATATTTGACTTTGGAAGCCCTAGACAAGGGCCCTACCTAAGCATTTACTACCAGTGGGGCCTGGCACAAGTTACTTCAACTCTATGGATTTACGTTGACTTCATATAAGGAACAGATTATCACTAAAGCCTTTTGCAGCTTTTAATTTGGTGATTTTAAATTTTAATGTGAAGAATCCATTTCATGGCCAATATTGCATTTCTCATTGATCATGAGATATGATGATTAAAACAAACATAAAAAGTTTGAGATCAACAAATTCTAAATCTTTCTTTACAACCTTCTCCTCGCTTCTTCACATGATGGCAGCAGACACCCTGAAATTGCCCTCAATTATTTTTTCCTCACAATTTGGGAAGTTAATTAATCTGAACAGATCATCTACCAATTTTGTGTATTCATTTTTTCTGCTTTGATGTTCTGAGTTGCTTCCTATGAATTTGATATAGATGTATCTGTTTTACTTCTAACCTTAAATTCCAAGAATCCAGGGCAACATTCTATGCCTACGGTTTTGGCCCCTGAAAGAGTTTCATATCACAAAATGTCTCAAAAATTAACCAGGTTATTCTAGCAAAAGCAGAGCTGCTCCAAGCAAGGTAAGTATAGAAACTGATAGGGTTTTGAAACATTTTTATAGATTAGGAGAGTCACATTGTTGCACAGGGCACCTCCTACTTGGTGTGTTTGTTTTGAGACTCAGTGATGAGCTGCGTGTGGCATGACCTCTGCATGGTCATGTACAGGAGACTACCATGGGCTATGATGCAAGAGGAAAGAGTGAGAGCTTCAGCAGAGATAGTTTGCAAAGCACTGCTCTATAGCATGTAATTCTGGCATAGAAGCCTCGAGTGTCTTCTGCTCACCACTGCGGTTGTCCACAGTTTGATTAATTAGCAGTGAATGACTTTGACATTTTTAAATGAAAACAAAAGCCCAAAAAGTTGAGATGCAGGGCTTCCTGAAAGTGAAGAATCAGTACCAAAAAATAAAATAAAATAAAATAAATGGATGTGTAAAGAATATGTCATGCTAGATTTGGGTTTTTGTTGTTTTTTTCTGACTTTATCAAAGTTTGTCAAGTTCAATGCATGGAACACAGCTAATTTGGGGAAGCTACAGACTGATGGTACCTGTAAAAAATAGGTGTCCATCTCTCAGGCAGTAATTCAAACCCATTTATGTCAAACCCTTCAGGCAACATTAGTATCCAAGTTCACTCTATCAATGCTTCCATCAAGACCATTCAGATGTTCTCAAAGGCATCAGACACATTTACACTTCTTCGCCGGAGTTATTACCAAGGATAAGAGAGTGCTGAAAGGTTCAAAATTCACCCACTGGAGTCCTTGCATTTGGGAAAGAAAACTTTCAATCACTCCAAACAGTGCTCCCTGATTTCAGCCAGGTGTAAAATTCACCCAGGGGGAAAAGTCACAGCATATTATATTTCACTGCACTGTATTTTCCTCCTCTCTCCTCACTGCAAAGGCTTTATCAATGTTCAAGGCTGAGTACAGGAGCGAGAACAGCTTGATTGCTTTTTCCTCCTGATCTCATTCTCAGTACATCCAGGTCACAGCTCGATATGGAACAGGAACTCCGCACTTAAGGTACAGACAAATTATTTGAAAAATCCACTTTCTCTTCACTTACTGTGTAGTCAGGGGACATATTTTGAAATCTTTACAGGACATTATGCTGGAAATGCCTCCTTCCCCGAAGTGGATATGCAGTGGCCAGCTTAGCTGGACACAGGAAAGGTGACTGTATTTGAACACGGATTTGTTTCCAGGTGCAATTTCTTGAATAGCTAGTAAGACCTCACATGGGTCATATGCCTCATCAGAAAGTATGATGAATGTTAAGTTTGATAGGAAGAAAGTTCAGATAGTGGTGGGTTGAAGAGTGGAGTTGTAAAGAGAAACTCACAAATTTTGATTACTTGTTTTAATGGGAAAGTGGGTTTTGGAAAGGGAAGAAGGCTCAGGCTTACCATTGAACTTGGGCCCTGGCTGGTGTGCTTAGCAGTTAGAGTGTTGGCCTGTGCACCACTAGGTCATAGGTTTGATTCCCCATCAAGGGCACATACCTCAGTTGCAAGTTGGATCTTGGGCCTCATTCAGGGCCTGGGAGGGAGGCAAACAATGCATGTCTCTCCCTCCCTCCCTCTCCCTTCCTCTTTGTCTCTCCCTCTCTCGCCTTCTTCCCCTTCCATCCCACCTTTCCACTCTCTTAAAAAAAAAGGAAAAATATCCTTGGGTGAGGATTAACAACAACAAAAATAATAATCTGGTCCAACTGCTTATCTGTGCTGGACCCTGCTACAGCATCCTCAGCAGTGGTCCTCAAAGCTCACTCATGTGTCTCACATCGGTGCACCCTTCTGGTTGAGCTCAGTCCTTCCTATGTGTGCCAGCAAGAATTTCTTGTACCCTCCACTCATTAATTATAGGTGTATCCACTGGGACTAAACATCAACAGAATCCCTCTTCTAACTGACAACTATATAGATATTTGAATCAGTCAGTCATGCTCTCCAGAGTCAATCCAAGATATTCATAATCTACAAAATGCCCCAGTACAGTATGTTCACCAACAGTACAAGCATTACCTTGGAACTTATAGAAATGAAAATCTCACATCTCACCATAAACCTACTGAGTCAGAAACTCTGAGCTGGAAGCCAGCAAGCACTTGTTTAATGAACTCTGGGTATTATGATGCACACTGAGGTTTGAGAACGGAGCTAGAAAATTCTTAAAAGGAAGGAGAAGAGAAACTAGGAAACCTGTGAGGTGTGAAATCAGGAGGGAGCAGATTATGCTCGCCAAAGTAGCTGGGGGATGCTGTCCAGTACCCAGAGCACTGTGGTTATAAGCAAGAAGTGGCAAGGAGGAGTAGACTGAACCAGACAGACAAGGACTGATTCTCAACAAGAAAATAAGATTTTATCTTCTGCCTTTTTCATCTTTCAAATTGCTGAAACAAGGGGAGGGTGAAGTGATATCCTCCATGCCTTAATCTCCTTCTTTTTCTCTAAATCTAAAACCATGATCGCTTGTGTCTGCATTAAATGAGACAAATTACACATGATGCTAACCCCTAGTAGGTACTCAGTAAATGGCATTATCATGATCTCATTTCAGGTTACCAGTTTTCCTTTTGTTGTTCTTCAAAAACATTTTGAGAGAGCTATTATTTCTATTTCCTCATACCAACTCTCTGTAACTACTTAAAAGCTGGTGACTGTCTACAGATGTTACCAATAACCTCTTAGTTTTCAAATTATCAGAGTTCCTTGAATTTTCCAAAATTTAATCCTGTTGAGCCCTTTCTTCTCTGTGAAATATTCTCGTAGCTATTTCAACACAGATTTGTCCTGTTTGCCCACTACTTCCAAAATTGTCCTTGTAAATATGTCTAGAGTCTCTTTTTTACTGTCTCCCATAAATGTAAATATTCACCATCCTTTCCTCTCTAACTCCCTCTTTGTCGATGATAATGATCATGCTTACCATTTGGACCATTCACTGCTTTTTAAAAATTACTTCCAAAATCTATTCATTCTATTCTGATCATTTTTCTCAGCTCCAAAGCTGCACTTCTACTGGCCTACTGGACATCTGCACTAGGTGTTCCAGAAAATACACACACAATAATGTAATTAAAATCTAGCTCCTCATCTTCTCTCACCTCCAACTAAATTCTCGATTTTTGTGCCTAAAAGATTCATTGCTGGTAATAGAATGTTTTCTTGGGGTTCAGGCTTGAAAGGCCATAGTCATATTTTACTCTTTTTTTTCTCCATTTCCCAAAATTTACTATATGCTTCTGCCACATTCAGTCCTTTATGACCTCCAACCCAGACTAATAAAATGTTTTTTGGGGGGGCATGTTCTGGGGCCTCTCTCACCCAAATTCATTGCAAATATGGCTGCATGACTTATTTCCCTGAATACAGAGGCACAATGTTGCTCTCATGCTCCCCACTGATCTATTCACTCCCTTCGTTCAGGTCTCTTTGTTTGGAATGCAGTCCCCATCCCCACCGACTATGCCCCGACTCCAAATTCATCCCACCTTTGTGGCTTCTCTCATTTGTCACCAACTCCATGGATCCCTTCCTGCTTACTTCCATCCGGACATAATTTTTATCCCATAGCACACTGGTGCCCTCCACCCTATAAGCTAGCCACTCATTGGGCCTGCACATGGTTTATCTGCATTATTCAATCTCTCTGAAGACAACTGTGCTCTGCTCAATTTTGTAGCAGCCACAACTCCAAGCATCATACTTATAAGTCTTAAGAGTCCAGCAATGCCTGTTGAATTGAATTTTTAAGTTCTGCATTTGACCACCTAAAAGATTGTAGCAGCAAATTAGCCAAATCAAATGATGGAAGAAATCTGTCTGGGGAAACAGAGAGTTTATTTTCTCAAGCAGTACCCATCTGCCTGCGCTGCAGTTCTAGAGCACAACCATGCTGGGCTGAGGGTAGTGATTCCGCCCCACTCCTGGATAAACACAGGTTGAAACATATCTGTTTACACCAGAGGTTACATACATGCTTCTTCTTTTTATCATACAGGCAGACTACCTACCGCAGCTCCATTTGTCTATAAGCAAATCTGAACTGAACTCTGAGATAAATCAATTCATATCTATATAAATGGTAGTACTCCTCATGGGCATTTCATCATGTGTATAATGTGAATGTTTACCTTGTATTAGTTTAAAACAGTTTGCCATTGAATTTCAACATATCTATAATAATAAAAGCATAATATGCAAATCGACTGAATGATCGAACAGCAGAACGACCGTCCTCATGACCATCCAGAAGACCACGCTATGACATGCACTGGCGCCAGGCCAGCCAAGGCGGGGGCGATGCGATTGATCAGGGGGGCCCTGCCATCACCCCACGATCACCCCCACAGAGAGAGGCCCAGGCCACCCTCTGCCGGGTGATCGATGGGTGAGGGGGGCTCTGCAATCGATCGCCCCAAAGAGGGAGGCCCAGGCTACCTGGCTGGCAGAACTGCAGCGGGTGGGCGGGGCTTCCTTCTGCGAGGTGAGGGATCGCAGGGCTCCCGGACTGCAAGAAGGCACAGATCGGGCTGAGGGACCGCCCCCCAAGTGCACGAATTTCGTGCACCGGGCCTCTAGTATGTACATATACATATACATATACATATACATATACATATACATATACATGTAGCAATTATCCTAACTTTCATTTCAGCAAGGACAGGATTGTAAATGCTCTGGATATCGTGCACCAAATTGTAGGAAATAAAGTTAACAAGAGAAAATAATGTAGCTTTTTAGGGGACACTGTAAATGAAGTCAACTAAGGTGACTTGGCTGCCGCTTCTATTTCTGCCTGCCCTCTGGTCCCTCATTTTCTTCTAGCAGCACCCACGACTAAAGGATAACACAGCCCTCTACCGTCCAGAGGCCCTGTCAGGACTTGGGCAGTGCAGTGAAAACAAACTGTTGCACATTTAGAGAAGACAGCAGTGAAGGCAGGTCGAGTCCATTCCTACAAGCTTTGTCATTTTCAATGCTACATGGCATTTCAAATAGAGCAGGTTTAATATTTCAAGTTCTTTGTGTTCCTGAAAAAAATATGCAGAATACAGCTCTTTCTAGTGAGATGCAAATTCATCTTTCTCTCTGCATACAAATGGGAGAAACCATGGCCTAGTCCCTCCCTGCATGGCCCTGTGCTGCAGGAAATTACAGTAGGTTCACCCACTTCTGAGCTCTGCCCACAATGTCCAATGAGGGCTTCTCTGGCAGAATCCAAGCACCTAACTCCTGGGGAATGATGGGCTCCAGGGATAACCTCAATCTGCATTTTTGCTTCTCATTATATTAATCTTACTGCCTAGTGTAGTGGCAAACAGAATATATAATATCCTCCCTGGTCTCCCCTGGGAGAGAGGAAACCTCCGAGGGAGAGGCGTTCTGGAGACTGTGGATCTCTCATATACATCCTGCCATCGTTTCATGAATATTTTTAAACTTTCTTGAACTACATATGCATCCATTAAGCTTCTGCCATGCTCTGCTTATCCACACGCTCTAGCGAATGATAAATTACAGAAGTCATCAGTGAGTGCTTTTTATTTCAGCCTTTGAGTTTAAGGCCATTATAAAGTCAAAATGAAACATTCAGCAGGTTAAGAAATAAATACATTCTGGTGAAATTATATGTACACCATGACCTAAACAGAGAGACAGACAGACAGACAGATAGACAGATAGAGAAAGGAAGGGAGAAAGATGGGGGGGAGGGAGAAAGAGAAAGAGAACATTAAAGAATTATTAGCCCGGCCGGGGTGCCCCAGTGGTTGAGTGTCGAGGTTGCTGGTTTTATTCCCAGTCAGAGCACGTGCTCAGATACAGGCTTGATCCCCATAGGGTGCGTACATGAGGCACCCTACTCATGTGCTCTCATGGATTTCTACCTCTCTATCCTTCTCTCTTCCCCTCTCTCTAATATCAATAAAAACATATTTTTAGGGAAAAAAGAATTCATTACATGGTTTTATAAAATGAACGTGGTGCCCATATCCTTTCTATATTCAGAGAGCCTAGACTGACAAAAACAAAGAAATAGGCTCTGAAACTGGAAGATTTGGAGGTTCATGTAGTAGAAACTGAGGCATAAGCTCAGCCACATCCTTTCTTGTCTGGCTGCCTGACTTGAATGTTCCAAAACCAAAGGGGCAGAAGTAGTGCCATTAGATTCAAGAGTGATTTCCTGTGGTGCCTTCCTACAGTTCCACTTACAACACTGCTACTTCCCTTCTTCAAATGTCTGCCTATAGCTCTAGCAGCCGAGTGTGGGAGGAAGGCTTTGCATCCAGACAGACCTGAGATCAAGCCCAGGTATATCTAGCCCTATCCACCGAGCAGGTCACTAAACCTCCCTAAAATTTAAGTAAGAAAATCCCATTTTAAGGGTTGCTGTGACAATCTCAAATATTAAATTTAGCTTCCAGCCCAGCTCTGAGCGCATGTTTGAGGCAAACCCTAAAGGGTGGCTATTATACTAGGCACACAAGTTAGGATTTCCAATGCATTTATTTGTCACAGATTTTCAATATTTTAAAAACCTTACAAGCAATCTAGTTAGAAGCCACACCCAAAGCTGGAATTCCTTGCACAATAATCCTGATTAATTATTGCATTCATTCATAAAATTGAACCCATTTGTTGAGTTCAATTATGAAGATAACAAATATGAAGTGATTCCTGGGTTACTCCTTTATGAATGCCCCAGTTCACATGGCCAGGTTTTGTGATCTCTGACTACGCATCTTTTGTCCTGCAATTACTATTGCTAGATATTTAGGTATCTTCCAGACCCTAAAAACTCACAGTCTAGTGTACTAGTTCAAAAAATTCATTTTCATAATATATACAATGAATATACACATATATAATATATAAAATTAAATTTCTTAGACATCACCTTAAAGCTGGAATGACTATAGCTGAAAAATTCTGAAAGATGGAAACACAAAACTCAATAGATCCTGTGTATCAGCTCTGTGCAAGGGGTTTTCTTGGCAGCTGTGAGGGAGGCACAAGAACACCCTCCCTGTTCTATGCAACTAATATCCAATGACCTGCTGTGAAACCCTTTTGAGTGTGGATCATATATAAATCAAAACAAATGATATCCTGGAGGCAGGATAAAAGATATGATCAACTTAAACCTCCAAGAAAAACAATTTTGAATTGTAACAAGTACTGTTTCTTCTTGGAGTTTTATATAACAGCAAGAGAACTTACACACTTTCAAAACTCCTCAGATGATGTTGTTTAAAATAAAACTCCTCCCAACTATGCCAGTGTCATATCCCTCATTACCTGTAGCAACATTCAACTACTTCTTCTTTATCGTATACTATACCTTTGACACTGATATTATCTCTTAATGAGTTTCTGTTTTTTATCTTCCTCTTTAGCCCCCAAAGTTCAGTCTGGTAATCTCTTATACTTGGTTTAAAAAAATCTTTAAATAGTGTGTGCTTTCATTCATTCAGCAAATAGTTATTGAATGCCTAATATGTAACAGGTAGAAGACACAGTCTGTCCTCATTGAACTGTGTGTATAAGAATAAAGGGTTACATAAGCATATTACAATAACATAAACTAGACTGGGTTGATCAACCTTTGAGTATGCCAGGTCTTAATGCCCAATAAAAGATGGACTGAACATGTAAACATATGATGCAGGAAATGCACACTGCAGGACCTTGCACAAGTTACTTATGAACAATAGACATAAAGGGCACAATTTTGATGTGGGAAATGGAAAACTAGAATTTTCTCTAGAAATGCCAGTCAGCATTATAGAATGGATGTAAATTGAAAGTGAAATATCCCTAATGGAATCATAGAAGAAAATCACATTCAAAGGTTAAAGATTCATATTGCTATCCATTAAGCATGGTGCCTGCTACATTTTGAATCCTGCAAAATATTTCAACTCTCTTACTCCCCAAAAAGAAAAAGACTTTTAGCTATCAAGCCTGAGATCTCAACTGTGAAGAACATTTCTAAATTCATGTATCCATCTTTAATCACTTTGTTGGGTTCTGTCATGAAATGCCTCTCCAACTGTCTCCACCCAACAGCTTTTGCACATATCAGAAAGAGCTAATTAGTTAATTAATTAATTAATAAAAAAAGTAATAAGCATCATTTGTTTTGGAAGTAAAATTTTACCATTCAGGACAATCTTCCTTTATCAAAGTGCTTTCTCCCCAAATTTTGATAGTGGAAATTTCTACTTTGTAAGGAATTGGGTAAACCCTAACTACCCTAAACACTGGAAAATTATAGAATTACTTCCTATATTTAGGCTAGAGGTAGGCCTAATCAGATTCAGAAGCCATACACTTACAAAAATATTATTTCAAAAAGAGAATGACATTTCTAGTGGCATACCACCTAAAGCAATAGATTGTCTGGCCTGCGTTATTCTTCTGATAATCTAAACTTAGGGCTCTACAATGAAGATGTATAATTCTTAGCTCCATACCACTGACTCATTAAATGCAAAACCAAAAAAATTCCTCTCGATTAATCAGTGTTCCTACTGAATGATAATGTCCATTAAACAAAAAAGATATATGCAATGATGCTAAAGCTACATTGTCTCTCTCTTCCCACCTCCACAAAATTCACTTTAGATTGTGTAATGTCAATATATTTCTGATATAATGCATGGCTTAGTCATTAGAGAAAGAAGCAATTAAAATTTTATTCATATATCAAAGTTTGATGTTACATATTCAAAGCAGAGTAAAATCTCTCTTATAATGCAGGCTAGACCATTATGTACATAATCATGTTGCAGGTAACTTGATTCAATTCCCATAGTTATATGCTACAGGCATCCTGCGTGAATTTGGGGGATGGAGAGGACTTGGTCTTATTTTACTTTTTTTAAACAAGTCCTGATTTGGTATAGTTAAATTATAGAAAATATAATGGTACACTTAAGGCTTCATATATTTTTAAAACTAAAACCACGAACAAAAATTATATCTAACTTGCATTTATATCAAAGTAAACTATCTTCCATAAAATCAACTTATATTAAAAATTCATATATTTGTTGCTTGGGAATAATTAAATTATCAATTCATTAAAGTCTTACTTTTTAATATACGTAAGACTTAAATACACCGCCTTTGATGTCCCTTATCTCTGACTGTAAAAACATGTCTATGAGGTGGAGTCAATAGCCACATTTGACAATGACCTGTTAGAGAATGGGTGTGTCCATCTGTCCAGAAATGACATAGTCTTGCTCCTATCTGTTTAATTTCTGTGGAAGTGAAGAGTTCTTCACTGGTATAGAATTAACCTGGTATTAACCCTTTTCAGACAACTTTTGCAAAATAACACTCAATGATCAAAAAAGAGATGTGGATGAGACAGCAGTGGGAAAGCAAGAATAGATGGTACCAAAGATATATAATATCTACTTTATAGGATTTTCTTGAACAAATCTAGGGAAGCTTACAAATCTAGAGATGATTTGAAAATTAAATTTTACATATATCAACTCTGAAGTCTGCAGAGATACACTGGCCCATTGGAGTTCAGTGCATAACTTTTTAAAATTTAAATTAAATAATTAGTACTTATTTATATAATTAAATAAAATTTTACTAATTAAAATTACTATAGTCAAATATGTATTACATATTCTATATTAAAATAATGTTTATGAGATATGATATATATGATACATGGCTGTAGTTTATAAACATTAATACAAATACATATTATATGTAAAAATATACATATAATATACCATACTTATATATATGTGTGTGTGTGTGTGTGTGAGTGTGTGTGTGTAATGTCCCTTGATAATTTCTTATGGATTGTCCAAAAGTTGAGTTTTTACTTCTACAATAAATTCATGTTTTAGTTATATAGTTCCCACAAATGCAGGGAGGGTAAATACTTTCAAATTTCAAAATCAATAGGGCTAAATGTAATTTTTTAAAATGGTCCCTTGAGGCTCACTGCAAACAGAGTAGACTTGTGGAGAAGTAAGGGGAAAAAATGGTCCAACATAGCTAAGAAGGTTGTTAAGCTAGCAGAGTGAAACTGAAAAGAATGTCAATTATGTAATTTCAGGAGAAAAATTCCTCCTGAAGCAATTAAGCATTAAGTGGGATTAGTTTAGTGGCTGATTTATTGAATTATTTATAAAACAACTCCAACTATCCAACTGGGCTTCACAGAAGGTTTTTTAAAGTGGACCCACATCTAACTTGTGATTTTCCTTTGGTTTCCCTCAGCAAACTCCAATTTTATTGTGCTTCAGAAAAGCAAAGATATTTGTTATCTGAACTAGAAATCTGTGTTTTTTTTTAATATTTTATGTTTGATACATGTTTTCTAGTAGCAACTTTACTATTTTATCTAACTTTAATATGAAAATCTGTATGAAGACTCAAGAAGTTCATATATGCTGTATTTATTAATATTCTTTATATGCCCATTAGAATTTTATATTGATAAAGATATATTCAAAGTTAAATGCTAACCTAAATAATTGAAGTTGAAACAGAAGAGATTCTTTTTTCATAGGAAAACAGATGTTTGCAAATTAATTTTCAAAAACATATTATTATTTACAAAGAAAACACAGAAAATTAAAGAGGAAAGGGTGAGGTTTGTTACATGTATCTCTTTTTAGGAGAAATCCAAGACTATTTTGGACCCCCAATTTCCAAAGAGTTCTGCCTTGATTTTCTTTTCTAAGAGATATTATTGTCTTAGCTGTTATTATCTTCTTGGCATTTTATGCTTTTATCAATTATTTATTTTTACTTTTCCAAGTTTGGGATTCATGACTGCCTCATGGTAAAACTATACATTTCTAAAATTTCAGCATGGCAGAACAGAAAATTGTCAAAAAGAAATACACACGCATGATACTGTTCGTAACAGTAAAGAAAATGGCATTTGTTGAGGCACAGACTTGAGGCCAGTGAGTTTTTTACTAAAATGACATACAGAGGCACAACTTGCCATGAAAAAATATACATAAACAAAATAATCTTGTAAAATATTTACCTGAAGAGATAAAAACTATTACCAGTAGATGCATTTTTTCTCTACCTCTAGTTGACTTTGCATGGGTTGTTCCAAAAGTTTACCATGAAAAATTATTCTGGATCTTGTGGCACTTCTCATGAGTGATCTAGAGGCTGAGGGTTTCAGAACTCTGGGGAGAAAGAGGGCATTTACTCTCTGGGCCACCAACTACACACTGAATTTGACTAAGTTTGTAAATTAGAGCCCAACATACAAATGCATGTTTTGTATTGCGATGATCAAAGAAAATTTTTAAATTTCTGAATAGGTGTTAAAAAAAATAACACAAAGAAGAATATGTGATAGAAACTGTATATTGACTGCAAACCCTAAGGCCTAAAACATTTACGATCCTGCCCTTTACAAAAAAGGCTGCCAATCCCTGAGCTAAGCCATTATTTGACCTATCTTAAATCTCTTTTTGTGTCTCATCCTTAACAAATGCTACTTATGATACGTTACATTGTTACTGAGAAATAAAATAAATGAGGAAATGTAATGTATAATGATGCTCTTAAGATGTTAGGTATTAATTTATTTTCAATTTTGTAAATGAGTTTAAAATAAATCAAACTGCTAGAATTGTGCAACTCCCTTTGGCCAAGTATAATGGATGGACCTTGGGGTATATGCCTAGAACTGACTCAATCAAGTGCAA
Organism: Myotis brandtii; assembly: GCF_000412655.1. Taxonomy (NCBI): domain Eukaryota; kingdom Metazoa; phylum Chordata; class Mammalia; order Chiroptera; family Vespertilionidae; genus Myotis; species Myotis brandtii. Next base: position 4,415,071 of record NW_005371371.1, on the reverse strand, counting down.
GTATTTATTGACTTTCTACTCCATGCAGCGTAGTCAAATTTCCTAGATCTATAAAACTCTTGGTCAATCTAACAAAAGACATTTCTATTGACTATCAGTAATGTGACCTCTATAGTACCTATTTTCTAAGTCTGCTACTAAAATTGGTACAGGAAAGATCAAACATCTGTCTATTCTGGGAAAAATGCAAGAGCACATTTATAAAATAGGCTTCTACTGATACACACAAATTTGCAGTCAAGAATCTTCTCATTATTTTTCTTTAAGTGATTTTTCTTCACAAAACTCAGAACAAATGGGTTACTGAAATTTTTGCTGATACACAAATACTTTCCACACATTTTGCATATCACAGGGATTCAGGGTCAACCAACACTCTCCTATGTAATAACTGAGCCATATCCTCCATAACATGAAAATTAAACAGGACTCTGGTTCCTAAATTTGTTTTATTTTTTTTGTGTGTGACTGACATTAGCTGCTGAGTTGGGTATGTTTTTATTTTTTTTAATTAAATCTTTATTGTTCAGGTTACATTTGTTCCTCTTTTTTCCCCCCCATAACTCCCCTCCTCCCAGTTCCCGCCCCACCCTTCGCCCTCACTCCCCACCCACTGTCCTCATCCATAGGTGCACGATTTTTGTCCAGTCTCTTCCCGCATCTCCCATTCCCCTTTCCCCCCCAAGAATAGTCAGTCCATTCCCTTTCTATGTCCCTGATTCATTATAATCACCAGTTCATTCTGTACATCAGATTATTTATTCACTTGGTTCTTAGATTCACTTGTTGATAGATGCATGTTTGTTGTTCACAATTTGTATCTTTACCTTTTTCTTCTTCCTCTTCTTAAAGGATACCTTTCAGCATTTCGTATAATACTGGTTTAGTGGTGATGAACTCCTTTAGCTTTTCCTTATCTGTGAAGCTCTTTATCTGACCTTCAATTCTGAATGATAGCTTTGCTGGATAAAGTAATCTTGGTTGTAGGTTCTTGGTATTCATCACTTTGAATATTTCTTGCCATTCCCTTCTGGCCTGCCAAGTTTCTGTTGAGAAATCAGCTGACAGTCGTATGGGTATTCCCTTGTAGGTAACTGAGTTTCTTTCTCTTGCTGCTTTTAAGATTCTCTCTTTGTCTTTTGCTCTTGGCATTTTAATTATGATGTGTCTTGGTGTGGTCCTCTTTGGATTCCTTTTGTTTGGGGTTCTCTGCGCTTCTTGGACCTGTAAGTCCATTTCTTTCACCAGGTGGGGGAAGTTTTCTGCCATTATTTCTTCAAATAGGTTTTCAATATCTTGCTGTCTCTCATCTTCTGGCACCCCAATTATTCTGATGTTTGTACGCTTGAAGCTGTCCCAGAGGCTCCTTACACTATCTTCGTATTTTCGGATTCTTTTTTCATTTTGCTTTTCCGGTTGGGTGTTTTTTGCTTCTTCGCATTTCAAATCTTTGGCTTGATTCTTGCGCTCCTCTGGTCTGCTATTGGGTGTAATATTCTTTATTTCAGAGCGTGTATGCTTAATTTCTAGTTTCTTTATCATAGCATCGAGGGTCTCATTAGTTTTCGTGAGGCTCTCCAGAAGTTTATTGCAAGCCCTCAAAATTGCGTTTTTTAGCTCTATATCCTCCATTTCTGTCATGTTTTTTTGTCTCCGCATTTTTTATGCTTTCTTGGTGCACCCCCTAGTGGTCTTTGTGCGCAGTCTTGTTCTAGTTGAGCCTTGATTGTTGTAGTTAATACTAGAGGGATTTGACCACCAGGCCGACTGGCTGTGTGAATCAGCTGTGTCTGCCTCGGAAAACTTCTGTCCTCTGGGGAGGTGCTAATCTAGCCTTTGCCTGAGGCGATCCGGCAAATGGCTCTGCGCAGGGCTTGGGCGGGGCGGGCTCAACAGGGCGGGCGGAGGGAGCGGTTATGGTGCCCTCAGTCCCGTTCCCAGAGGCTCTGCTTCTCAGAACCCCAGGAACCGCTGCAAACCTCGGAGGGAAAGCTGCCTTCCAACTGATGCCAGACACTCCCACTTCTCCCGTTTGAGTCCCCAGCGATTCGCCCGTATCTGGAGCTCAGAGTCTGAGACTCCCCCCTGACCGAAAACGACAACCGCGCTCTCAGCCACCCTGCTGCTTTGCGCGCGCACCTCCGCACCTGAGTATTTTCCACACTGCGCCTCCTCTGAGCCTCGGTGTGCTGTTGTTTTTCCTTGTTGAAGAGTAGTCTCTCCTCAGCCAGCCTTCCTGTGGTTCTGGGTGATGTCCATTCCGTCTTTTAGTTGTATTTTTGAAGTGGTTGTTTGCGGCAGCAGTCTCCGGTGTTTACCTATGCCGCCATCTTGGTCTCTCTCGGGTATGTTTTTATTTTGTTTTTTGTTTTTTTAACTTTATCCATGACATGAAGTCAACTTGGGACTTAAATCAGATTTAGTATTTTCCCACCATTTCTCTGTTCATTGAGTTAATTCACTGGTTGGAGTGGAAATGAGTTTCTAATAATTCCTAGTGTTCTGATCTAATACTTATATTCCTTAAAAAACATTCAGTATTACCTTGGATTAATATATATTTCAGAAGCAATTTTTAAAATGTCATGTGGAAATCATTTGCAATATATTTTTCAATAAAAGTGTCACATTTCTTTAATGTTTTGGGGTACAAAATTATATATATATATATATATGAAAGCCTAAGTGACCATTACGACGGAACAACCGGAACAACGGTCACTATGATGTGCACCGACCACCAGGGGGCAGATGCTCAACGCAGGAGCTACCCCCAGCCTGCAGGCTCCAATCACCGATGGGGCCTACCGGCCAACCTCCCAGTCCCGCCCCCTTGCCGGCAGGCCCTGATCACCTGATCGGGGCTAGGCCCCTGGACTGGGATGGGGAACCAGGGGTGGGTGGCGGCAGATGTGGCCCCTTTCCCAGGGGGACCGAGGGTCAGCTCCCTCCTTGGGGCCTGCGGCTAATCTCACAGGTCCCTCCTTCTGTTCTTCCCCCCGGCCAGCAGGCCCCAATTGGCCCCCTGCCTGCCTGCCATGTGGCGGTTGGCCCCTCCCCCTGGCCACCAGGCCCCGATCACCTGATCAGGGCCAAGCCCTGGGCTGGAACAGGGAACCGGGGGTGAGTGGCAGCAGACGTGGGTGGGGAGGGAAGTTGGAGTGGGGGAGGTGAGGAAGGGGGGAGGTGAGGAGGTGGGGAGGCAGGGAACCTGATCGGCCCTGATTGCCAGCCAGGCCTAGGGACCCCACCCATGCATGAATTTCATGCACGGGGCCTCTAGTATTAAATAAAATCGGATGACCATCTCAGAAGGCTTGCCGCCATCTACTTACCTTTTATTATAAATCAGCAATTAAGTAATATAATCTAAACTGGGTGCCAGTGATACTGTAGGAACCAAGCAACATTCCTCTGGGTAGGCTAACATGAACTCAAATGGTTAGTGTCAGAGTCTATGAACAATTAGAGACACCATAACATATAAAAACTGAATTACCTGTGGGTTTTCAGCCTTGGAGCAGTGATGAAGTGCTTAGCACCACACACCACCTGTATGTTAATGGATAACCATCTAAGAGCAGGACCTGCATGTCAAACATGTTAGGAGAGCATGAGAGCTATCCCTACAGTATAAATTACTAAATGAGCATTATTAGAAATTTTCTTGATATTATTTTTACTGAAGTCTTTCTTAGGAAGTTAGCATGCTGACTAGCTTTCCAAAAGGCACATTGTGGAAGGAATTTTTGCACCAAGGGGTAGAAGGCATCCTGTATCTTTGCAGGAGGTGATTTGAATTATATCCCTCCATACTGTAAGAAAAATTTATCCCTAAATTAAATCAACAAGAATAGCATGATTCACTCTCAACAACAGCCTTTATAGCATATGTCAATTCTCAATATAATGTAACACTTTGGGGGTAATAGTTGAGAAAAGTGTACGTGGGGATCCACATATTAATTTATGCAATACTAAATTTAAAGATTCCTTAAAACCTTTGGCTCTTTCTTCCTTTGCCCTATATAATTTTCCATAGGGCTATTTGTTACTGAAGAAATCTTTATGAAAAGGAAAAACAAACAAAGGAACATGGGGATTTGGAATTGACTGCTTGAACTGACATATTCCTCATAGGTTAACTTCTCACATGTTATTCCTCCTTTTTCTAGTGATTCTTGACTCTTTTCTTAGCTAGCTGAGAACAATTTCATTTATCCTTCTCCACAAATCTTTTCCGGATTGTTTTAACTTGATTTTGTACACTGTATAAATACGAATACATATAATGGTAGGCAAAGAAGGTTTACAGCTGTGAGTATGCAAAACACAGAGTTTATTCTTATATTATGATTTATTATTGTATTATTTTATATATAAACAACTGTAAACTTACTTTTGCCCCACTCTGCATACTAGTATACCCACAGCATATATGTATAGTATTATATACATCATATGTATAAATACGTACACATAGATGGTTTGTACTGATTTCAATTCCATTTGATTTTATGTCTGTACTGTGTGCAGTGCACACCATAAGTTTTTCATTTGCTGGAGGGCTTTGAACACTGTGGGCACTTGAAAAGATTTATTAACTACCTAAAAGTCAAACCATCCAGAGGCTCGGCCAGCTTCACAGGAAGTCATGTTGAACTGGGTTTAGAATTGGCATCCCTGCCTCCTTTTCTTCTGTGTGAGAGCAAGGACGATGCACCAACTGCTACTGAATAGGTCTACTCTGCCCTCACTGCCTCAGCAGACTGCCACGTGATTCTCCACCCACGTATCTAGGACATACCTTCAATAAAAGTGCAAGCAGCTCCACTTGAGTATTATACAGGACTAGAGAAGGAGGAAAATCTTTGCCTCCTGGTACTCATTTATGCTAAACTATTTTTATCAACAGTGAGGTTTGTGGCTTTCCCTCACCTTTTGCCAGACATTTGTTGTCATGATAAACAGATATGCAAAGTAATGTGTCAGTCTATTACAGAAAACAGGTAAACTAACCATTGACTCTTCCCTTCATCTTTCCTCCTTCCTCCATAAAGATGTATAAAGGCAAGGAGTGAGTACACCATTGCTTCAAAATACATTGTGGTAACTTAATGGAATAATATAGAAAATCATGAAGTGAGGCAGCACCCTGCAGAACAGGAAGGGCTCCTGGATCAAAAGCACCTTCACTCAAATTCTCTAGAAACATTGGGCATTTCTGTGGGTTCATAAATTATTCCATTGGGATAAAAAATGCCTGGCAGATTAATCCAATAGCCATTCATGCCTCATGTCTCATTTTAAAAATTAAACCACCATCTAGTCCCCATCAGCCTAAATGACCCAGAAGGTGCAGAAGCAGGTTGCACACCACTTTACCATCATCCACCTCCCAGAACACACTAATGTTTTACTGCAGATGTTCCTGTATCACTGTATTCAAGAGAGTAAATTTGTACTATAACAACTTTGAAGGCTTCTGTTTATTCAGAATGGCTTAAATCTTATTTTGTTTTCTTGTTGAATTTCCAAGACAAGGACAGAATTTTGGTCACATGGAAGATTTCAATAAATTACACTGTACATTTTAGTATACCTGGTTGTATCTTTAAGTATTAAAATTACACAAATAGACAGTAATGCATCTTAGCTCTACTACTTTTTTTTTAAAAAAGCAAAGGCATATGTTAGTATCAACCTAAAATAGGGATATATCTGTATTAGATTCAAACCAAGAAAAGCAGTTTTACTAATTCCTAATCCATAATGTAAAGAGATCAATGACAAAAACTAGAAATATCATGACATTAAAAGCCACCAGGGTAATTAGTAAAGCTTAATTTACATACATAATTACTTTTAGATCTCATGTGACATCAAAAGTTGTTTCTAGGATACACATAGCTATATCTACCTCCCAGAAGAGGAAGACAAAGTAATAGAAGATGTATATAGAGGAGTTTGGTCTTGCCACACTTTACTTAATTATGCTAGTACATATAGTAGTACCAGCCAATGATGACTCCTACAATATAAACTTTAAAAGGTCATACTTAGAGAACATCTATGACGTTGCACTGTGAGGCAAGAGAAAACTCATGGATCTTTTCTGTGCTTTAAAATGAATTACAATGGAATGAAGGAAGGAGCCAATAGCTAGATATAGGACAGTGAAAAATATATTTTATTTTCTGCTGTCAAACCACTGGTCATATAAATCCTTATAATTCTTTAAACTGTATTGCATAGTAACATCTGTGGCCTAATGGAAACAAGCTTTGGAATCAGAAAGATGCAGTTTTAGCTCTTCCTGCCAAAAGATTGGTGACTTGGATAAGATACTCCCTATAACATGGATGACAATGCTTATCACATAAGAATATTAATAGGATGAAATAAAGTAAGATATGTAATGTGTTCACGTTACTAATAATGATGGCAAGAACTACAACTCACAGTACTCTCACTGTATGCCAGTGGTTTGTATAACATTATATTACATTAGATTCTCCAAAGTGAATTTCCTTCTGTTTCCCCTCCTCCAACTATACTCCAGGAACTATTAGAGACCAAAGGGTAGACATTATTCCCAATCCCCTTCTTTAGGGGAAGTGAAAGAGTAGCTGACTGGTGAACTAAACCCCATCTGGGTATCTGTGGAATCAAAAGCTATCAGTCTTGGGAGCAAAAACTACAGATGCAGGTGGGAGAGCCTGCCTGCCCATCATGAAACCAATTTTCCGCCAGGAAATCTGGTGAGCTGACAGCTCAGAAACATGGGTAAAGACTTGATCCAGTAGCATGAATCCCCGATGAAAAATTGTAACTGAGGCCACCTATCCTCATTAGACTCCCCCTGAGAAAGAGGATTATAATAACCCAATTTGATTTTATTAAATTTTAGTTCCTCATATATCTAAACCTATGCAATAAAGGCATACCAAAGCCAATATGTCTTTGTGGCAGACTAAGTAATGGGCATTTCTAGATAACAAATGATCAGAAATATTACATGCTTGGATGAATAAAATAATTTGCAGAGAATGGCCAAATGTTTTCAGCCGACATGAGTGTTGGCAGCTTGCCTTTTCTCCTGACTAGCCCACTTTAGTCAGGAAGACACTATGAAATCAGAAAGCTCACCTCTCCAAATTCCCTATCTGAAGACACACATGTTTAATTTTTCTTTACTCTTCGATTAAGTTGGGAGAGGGTTAAGTGGCAAAGTAGGAAAGAAATAATGGATTACCTGCACTGCCTCAAATAGACCCCTTTAGAAGCCATGATCATGAAATAATTTTTTAACTAGAATATCTAATCTTATTAGTAAAAGTAGATAGTATACAAAGAGTTGAGGCTTTCTAGATTTGAATTCACATAATGAACAGATTATTGTCAAAAGAAGACAGGCTTCTCTTCCAGCAGCCTCTTAACCGCATACTGTTCACGGTATGAGAATAACGTAGAAACACAGTACGCCCTGGAATCTGCAAACTACATCATTGCAGCGAATAGGTGATGTGTATTCTTGAACTCCTAGTCCTTTTTAATGGTTTTGAGCCCTTTTTAAGTCATTTTTATGTTCATTTCTTTTTTTAATATATTTTATTGATTTCAGAGAGGAAGGGAGAGGGAGAAATAGAAACATCAATGATGAGAGAGAATCATTGATCGGCTGCCTCCTGCATGCCCCACACTGGGGATTGAGCCCACAATCAGGGCATGTGCCCTGACCAGGAATCAAACCATGACCTCCTGGGTAATAGGTAGACATTCAATCACTGAGGCATGCTGGCTGGGTTGTTAATGTTCTTTTCCCTACTAGACTATAAAGATCCTGAGGGCGGAAACAATCCCAGCATACTGACAATAACCCTGTGCTGTCTGCTTATATGATGTGAGTTATAACCCAATAGGATATAAAAGAACAAACATGATATTTTATGGCTTCTCTGACAATCACACTAAGACACACACACACACACACACACACACACACACCCCACACATCTAATAAGCTATATCTAACCAGTTGCCCTCTGTTGTGAGAAAAATTTGGAGACTTTCATTAGTGGAGCAGCAGCTATGGCAGCAGCATTTGTTAGATCATGTAACGTTTCCCTGTTGGAGTTCACTTGTTGGATTGTTCATGCAGGTTGATTACACCCCTGCTACTGCTGCTGTCAGTAGGCTTCCCTGAAAATAAGATGCTGAAATTCACAGGCGGGAATAAATCTGTACAAATAAACAGCAAACCTACTCACTTCTTTACACTTAGTTATGAACCTCTTTAAAATGCACCTACTTTATTTCTCTAAAGAACTCCCAGGTATAGAGCATAGCCCCAAGTTCAACTTGGATGTTAGATTACCGTTCAAATGTTAGGGGTTTTAAATTATCTTTTCTTTTTCTCAGCTCAATCCTGCTGCCTATAAATCCTAGTCATTTAATTTACTGCTTTTAGTTTAAAATTTATGAATAATCCAGAGTGAATCAGACTGGTAGCTAATTTCAAGCATGAAGAGACACTGATAAATGAGAAAAATAAAGGCTAAGAAGTGCCCGAGTAGAGGCCAGCAACACCCTTCTCCACAATGTAAAACAAAACAAAAGCCACTCCTCCATATTAATATCTTCCTACACTAATTTGGCAGGGGATTCCCAGGCAGTGAAGAAATACTAATGGCCTGCCAGCCACCAGGGCAGCTCTGCATTTCTAATTACACATATTTCCATAAATTACAGCATGTTTTATCTGTTCAACTAGTTTGGAAGCCAGCTGAGAATCACATCAACTTTTTTGAGCTCTGAGCTCTTCCTTTATTCTAAACATTAAAAGACTATTATTAAATCTTTATAAACAGCATTGTTAATAGCCAAATAAGAGTATGTCATACAGAAGCACAAGTAACCTCTTCATTAGCCATTATGTAATTTCCAGTTTTCATGATTATTACAGTATTAACGATTTCATGAACCCACTTCTCAGGAGTTTGTTATTGTTGCTTCTACAGCTAACAATAAATGAAATTCCTAGGTCAAAAATAATGAATATTTATAAGTTTACTGAGCCAAACTATTTTCAAAATAGTAGGTTTTATTAACATTCCAGTGCAATGCAGAATTCCCATTCACTGAATCCTAAATAGTATCAGAGATTTTCATTTTAAAACTAATTATTTTTTAAACTATTGAGGGGGAAAATTGGAAGATTGCTATTTTCAAAATCTGTACATCTTCGCTAATGATAGGTAACCCTTTTCTGTGTTTACTGCCAGTTACATTTCCTATATTACAATCACTATTTTTTCTTAAACCTAAAAATATTTGCTGGTTTCTGGGACTAGGAGTCAAAATCAAACACTAAATGTTATTGAGTTTTGCTGTAAAATCCTGCATAAATGACTTCCGGAGGAGCTGAAAGAACTATAGTAGAAAAAAATCTTAATTATTTGTAGACTTCTTTCATTTTGTATGAGGATATCAGTTATCTGATGTATATGAGAAGTGTGCTCTGGATAAGAGGTCATCATTTTCTCCTCTGAATGGCTTTTATCCATTTTATAGACTCAAGACCTTTATGGACATTTGACCAATTGCACAGTAACTATGTGTCTTACATCATTTCTAATCATGGGCACACACTTTGCCCAATCTCCCTACTTCTATACATTTCCTTGTTTACAAACTTTTTTCATCCTTCTAACAATCAACTTGTGTCAAATAATTAGTAACTTGAGTATACACAAGGAAACAACAAGACCACTTTACTCAATAACAACAGATGATTAAGAGCTTTCCCCTATAACTTTAGAATGGGTAAATTAAAAAGGCAGAAGTGAAGTAAAAAAATTTCAAAAGAACTGTGTACAATTTTCGAGGAGAAAACTAAAGCCAAATTATGCACTCAAAATCCATGTTTGCTCTAAAATCTGACTGCAGGGGTTTTCTGATCATACATTGGACAAACGCTCACCTGCTGATACTGACCCCACTGAATCATCAGGAACATATGGTGACAAATATATATCTAATGTATTACTGGACTAATGCCATACTGATTGTACAAGGTAAACTCTGTTATTCATTAGGACCTAGAGGAACTGAACTCCAACATGCATGCAAATCAATATGACTTACTATATGCTTTGCACAATTTATATTCCAGAAATAATATTTTCATAATTCTCAGGTAAATAATAATATCTGAGAATATAGAAAATTATGCACTTTCCCATTAGAAATAAAAGCTGCTGCAGAATGAGGCACAATGAGAATATCCTGTTAAGAATAAAAACAAAGCCATAGAATAGAATCAAGACAGATACAAGCCATGAGGTATCTGTTGATAATACTATATCTGCCCTCTTTATTTTGGAGATTATAGAATGGAGGTTTCAAATTATTATTTTTGGTTTGGGAGAATTAGTACAGTTGACCCTTGAATAACTTGGGTTTGAACTGCATGGGTCCACTTACATAGATTTTTTTTTTCATTAAATACCTGAACTGCTTTTGATCTGCAGTTGGGAGTCTGGGATGAGGAGGGTGGACTATATGCAATGATATAGGCCATTTTGTATAGGATACTTGAACATCCACACATTTTGGTATCAAAGCGGGGGCCTGGAACCAACTTAATTTTGGAGGAGTCAAGTTATACGCAGATTTTTGACTGCATAGGGCAGTGATGGCGAACCTATGACACGCATGTCAGAGGTGACATGCAAACTCATTTTTTTGGTTCATTTTTCTTTGTTAAATGGCATTTAAATATATAAAATAAATATCAAAAATATAAGTCTTTGTTTTACTATGGTTGCAAATATCAAAAAATTTCTACATGTGACACGGCACCAGAGTTAAGTTAGGGTTTTTCAAAATGCTTGAACGCCGAGCTCAAAAGGTTCGCCATCACTGGCATAGGGGGTCTGTGTTCCCAAATCCCCACATTGTTCAAGGGTCAACTTACATTCTTCATAGTGTGCATAATTCTTAGCATGGTGCCATTTATTCATTTGCTCATACATTTAAAACTGTCTATCTAGTGTCTGTTAGATGCCAGGTTCTGTGCTAGGGATTGTGGATATACACACAAACAAGGTAGATATCAGTGCTGCTCTCACAGAGTTTACACATGTGAGAAAGAATCAGGAAACAAGGAAGGAAGTAAACAGAGAGATAGCTTCTGTGCACACTGCTTAAGGGACACCTGCAAGCAACATTGTGTTTGCCCCCAGCTTGGTTAAAGAAGCAAAAACTAGACCAAGAGCATTTCTTAAAAATCCAGGGAGTACTGCTTTAGGATAGAGAAAGGTGCTGGTGAACATGATTAAATATATAAGTATTAAATTTATAAGTAAATTTATATATATATGTATATATATATATATATCCTCTTATTTGCTTAAAGCACTTTTTCAATTATCACATAATGCTTTAGCTATATGATTTCAATAAAATTTCCTCTCAAAAAGACTGTATAAAAGCAGTTAAAAAAGGTGCTCAATAGCTGTTTCTTATTAATAATGAAAAGACATTTATCTTTTTTGTCTTTATTGTATCAACAAAACAATGCTTAAATTAATAATAAACTGATCTTTCCTTGATCAATTCATGCTTTTGAAAATATTTTTCCTAAGAAAGGTTAAATTATTTTTCAATGTGTAATTACTATTTATTAAGATTTTCCTGTGAAATAGATAGAAATATTCTTTGTCATATTTGTTATTTGGGAAACCAATACTCAGAGAAAAATCACAATAGTCAGTGGAATTCCAGAATCCAATGAGCACCAGAATCTAATGCAAATAATAATCTTAGAATTGCATGTCAACTATACCATTGGTAAGTCCATATACAGGGTATCCATAAAACATTTATACATACTTTAACAGCTGATGGCTCAGTTTTGAAATGAAATTTATTTTTATTTTATTTTTTATTGCTTAAATATTACAAAGAGTATTACATATGTCTCCTTTTTTTCCCCTCTTGACCTTCCCCCGGCCTCCCCTACCCCCAAGGGTCTTGTGTCCATTGGTTATGCTTATATGCATGCATACAAATCCTTCGGTTGATCTCTTACCCCGTCTCCCCAACCCCCCCAGCCTTCCCGCTGTAGTTTGACAGTCTGTTTGATGCTGCTCTGCCTCTGTATCTATTTTTGTTCATCAGTTTATAATGGTCTTTATTA
>NW_005371371.1:4398068-4400945 GCF_000412655.1 Myotis brandtii | reverse complement strand
CCATCCTTGCATCCCTGGGATAAATCCTACTTGGTCATGGTGTATGATCTTTCTGATGTACTGCTGGATCCGATTTTCTAGGATTTTGTTGAGGATTTTGGCATCTATGTTCATGAAAATTGAAGATGTTCTCCATTATTTTCATATCCAGCCACACACCCTCATCTCTAAGCCACAGAAATAGTTTACTTTCTCTTATCTCTATTCCAAAGGATACTCTTTACCCCTCACTCTGAAGAGCCCAGTGTGAGTTTGCTTATCTGATCCCCCCAAAAACTGGCAGGAATTGGTACTATATTCTATCCATGTGCCAAACTATTCTTGGATCAGTGATGCATGCAAATGTTGACTATTTATAAAATTATCATCTAGGCAAAGTGAGTACATTCACTAATATCTGGGAGTTTCTAGCAATTTGATTCATGGAAAAATACATGAAACTGATATGCAAACAATTTTAGCTTTATAATTATATGTATTGATTTTATTATACTTTGTACATGAATATGAAAGATTAATAGTGAATAATGACCCAATGATGGATGCTATGTAATTTCAAACACTCAGTATAAATTAGATTTAATTGATTTTTAAGTGCAGTTGACCACTGAACAACATGGGGACTAGGAGCACCAACCCCACACACAGTTAAAAATCTAGTATAACTTTTGACTCACCTGACACTTAAGTTGTCACTGAGTATCTGCAGGGGATTGGTTCCAGAAACTCCCTGAAATACCAAAACCTACAGATATTCAAATTCCGTATCCTATATAATAAAACCCTAATATGAAAATTGACTGAACGGCAGATCTATTGGTCACCATGATGCTCACTGACCACCAGGGGGCAGATGCTCAACGCAGGAGCTGCCCCCTGGTGGTCAGTGCACCCCCACAGGAGGAGCACCACTCAGCCAGAAGTTCGGCTCACAGCTGGTGAGCACAGCAGTGGTGGTGTGAGCCTCTCCTGCCTCTGCAGCAGCGCTAAGGATCTTTCGGGGGATGCCCGACTGCCAGCTTAGGCGTGCTCCTTGGCGGACATCCCCCAAGGGGGTCCCGGACTGCGAGAGGGCACAAACTGGGCTGAGGGACCCCCCCCCACCAGTGCATGAATGTCGTTCACCGGGCCTCTAGTACTATATAAAATGGCACAGATCAATGCATACAGTTGGTCCTTTGTATCTGCAGACTCTCAACTTTAGATATAAAACAGAACAGGTATTTATTGGTTGTGTGTGGGGGGGGGGGAAGAATCCACATTTAAGTGGGCTGATGCAGTTCAAACCCTTGTTATTCAAGGATCACTGTACTGATAAATCCACAATGTTTTGCCTTGGAGGCATAGGGTGGACACAGTCAGCCCTACCCATACAAGTTTCCTTCAGCACACTCAATTCCCAGGCCCACCATGCTTGCTTTCTCTGGCTGCTAGATTGGCTCAGTCTGAGCTGGTGAGGCTTGGAGGATTAACTTAATCTGAGTATGATCCTCAACTAGTACCAAAGGGGATTTAGTAAATAAACACCCCAGCTTCCTCCTCCCTAGCAGGGACAAACAATAAGGTCTTACAGATTCCCAGAGAACTGAATCTCAGTATCTCAGAATATTAACCCAACTTAAAGGGTACCAATGTATTCTTCATGTGGGTGCCAGAAGGAGAAAAGAGAAAGCAAATATTGAAAAAATGTGTGAGAAAATAATAATGAACACTTTCCTTACCTGGTAAAGAAATAGACCTGCAATTTCAGGAAGCACAGAGTCCCAAACAAGGTGAAACCAAAGAGGCTCACATCAAGACACATCATAATTAAAATGCAAAAGGTTAAAGACAAAGGGGGATTTTAAAAGAAACAAGAGAAAAGCAGTTAGTTATCTACAAGGGAGCTCCCATAAGACTGTCAGCTGATTTCCCAACAGAAATTTTGAAGGTCAGTGGGATTGGCAAGAAATATTCAAAGTGATGAAAAGCAAGGACCTACAACTAAGATTACTCTACCCAGCAAAGGTAGCATTTCAAATCAATGGACAAATAAAGAGCTTCCCAGATAAGAAAAAGCTAAAAGAATTCATCATCTCCAAACCAGTATTACAAGAAATACTAAAGGGTCTTCTTTAAGAAGAAAAGAAGAAAAAGCTAAAAGATATGAATAATAAAATAGCAATAATACATATCTATCAACAGTTACTTTAAATGATGAAATCTTGCCATCTTCAACAACATAGATAGATCTAGAGGATAATGTGCTGAGTGAAATAAGTTAGACAGAAATGCCATATGATTTCACTTGGAAACCTAAAAAACAAAATAAACAAATGAGCAGAACAAAAGCAGATTCATAGATACAGAGAACAATTTGATAGTTACCAGATGGGAGAGGGATTGGGAAGGGGTGAAAGGGATGAGGGGATTAAGAAGTACAAATTGATAGTTACAGAAGTCATAGGAAGTAAAGGACAGCATAGACAATATAGTCAATAATCTACACTAATAAAAGAGAAACATGGTAATTAGCGTACGACCGCTACCCTTACCATTGGCTAATCAGCATATCCTTATGCAAATTAACTGTCAGCCAAGATGGCGGCCGGCAGCCATGCACTGAAGCGAACAGGGAGGCTTGCTTGCTCCAGTGATGGCAGACTCCAATGTTCCCCGCCTGCCGCTGCTGGCCTCTCAGCTGCAACTCTAAGCAACTATGTACTATGTTGCAAATATAGAAGCTAAACAAAACCCCAGAAACCAGCCGGACTGAAAGCCAGCCGGACCGCAACATTGTATCGATGTTTTCAGCAGCGAGGCCTCAGAGCTAAAGCTGGCCCAGAATAAAAAAGAAAAAAAAAGAAAACAAGGAGCGGTTGGAAGCTTCAGTCACTC
>NW_005371371.1:4359785-4396912 GCF_000412655.1 Myotis brandtii | reverse complement strand
TTGTGCACCGGGCCTCTAGTATTATAATAACTATGTATGGTGTCAGATTTATCGGGGTGGTCACTTAGTAAGTTATATAATTTCTAATCACTAGACTGTATTGTATGTCAACTGCAATTGAAAAAATATAAAAATAAGTTTTTAGAAAGAAATATTACCTATTTAACAAACACACACACACCCACATACAAAGACAAATTCAAGTTTCTAAGAATACAAACCTTAAGATCAAATTCTAGGCTGAGAAGAATTTAGCAAGAAGTATGTTTATTTGTATATTTCTTTCCTCTCACAGTGCCTGGCACATGGTTGCCCTCTATACTCCTGAATAAATGATTCTACTGTACAGCCTTTTTTTTTCTATTTCATTTATACTAATAATCAGCTGCAACAAGTAAGTTGGATCCATTATCAACTTCAATAAAAGTCTCTTAACAAACACAACAATACAGTATTCCAATCCATCTTGGGAAAGGTTTTCAGCATGAAGTACCTAGAGTCAAAGGAATACAAACATTGACTTTTCATTGTGACTAAAACACAAATAAAACAGAAACAAGATAACACATGATTTTATTATTTTTCAAAATAATTTCTGAAGCAAGGTTTTCTTCCCACCTATAGAAAGTTACACAGAATAAGACAAAAGGTAAGGTGTTTGCTGATACAATGAGAACACTGATTAAGAGGGAAGAAACCAGTAGAAAAATCTATACTTGTGAAAAAATAATGATGAAAATTTTCCTTACCTGGTAAAGGAAATAGAGCTACAAATTCAGGAAGCACAGAGAATCCCAAACAAAAGACATACCATAATTAAAATGTAAAAGGTTAAAGACAGGAAAGGTTACTATATGCGTGTCATATACTAGCTGTGTGTATTAGCCAAACTGCTGATGCTCACTAGCACTCAATTTCAATAAATGTTCATGAGAATGTTGGATTAGATCATTATAAAAGTCTCTTAAAGTTCTAAAATCCTCCCTAAACTGCTATTGCTCCTGAGCCAACATAGATCCAATCTTAATTCTCACTTCATTTTTATTTCATAAAGGGTTTCACATAGATAACCAATAAAAAATAATAAAATATTTATCATGACCTGTGTCTATTCTTCCTGATTCAAAACACCTTCAAATCAGGGAATTCCTGTTTTCAAACACAGCATCAATATTTATTATTTATTATAGCCAGCAAGGCAGAACAATAACTCGGATCCTGAGCTCACTTCACGGTGCCTAATAAATATTGATGCCTCAATGTGTGTCTAAAGGAAATAGATAACCTGTTGGAAAAGAAAATCAAATTTCCTTTCAAGACATTATGGGAAACATTTAGTTACAGAACTTGATTTTTCACTGCTTAGCACTTTGTTCTGGCATAGACTTTTAGAGACCAATTGCTTTTTAATTCATCCATGACTGCAAATTAGCAGTTATTCTCTACTTACTTAGAAAGTTTATTATAAAAAACTGTATTCTTAATTATTATTTCTACATCTTTGCTGCAGATGCTCTAACATTTTGAAGCTTCTTCTTAATGTTAACTGGAAAGAAACATTCGATGTAAAAACTTTTTAAACAGTGCCTTTCAAGCAAGCATATATATATATATTCCACTAATAAGGTTGAAGATTAAATTCTATTCTTTAGGCGGGCATTTGGCTATCATTCTGAGATAGAACAAGTTTCTATTGTAATAAATGTAGCTAAAAGAATACCATGGCTTCTACTATCTATCAAAACATTTATGAACATATATACCATGATTCAAACCCAAAGGCCCAATTTGGGGCCTTTACTGAAAATCAGCAATGAAATTTAAATTGCCTAAGAATCTATGATAATAAAAGCATAATATGCTAATTAGACCAGACGTCCTTCTGAATGTCCTTCCGGACAACCTTCCAGATGAAGCTGGAGCTGAAAGGGAAGCCCAGGTCCTGGTTGCCTGCCGGTGGCCAGAGGGAAGCCCGGGTTCTGGGTGCCAGAGGAAAGTCTGGGTCCCAGGTGCCAGAGCAAAGCCAGTTCCAGCAGCTGGGGGAAGAAAGGCCTACTTTTGCATGAATTTCGTGCATCGGGCCTATATCAGGCTGTGTTTAATAATGTGCAAGGCATACAAGCTCCATAGCTGGTACTCCGTTTCAGTGTCTATAAGAATGTCCACACCACAGTGTAAAGCTCAGGCTCACAACCTATGGCATGACAAAGATGTTAAGAAGGGGGGCTAATGAGATGCCCATACTGGTACCGCTCAAAGCACCAACACCTAAGATTTGTAAAGATATTTCTGGAGCTGCCAGGGACAAAAACAGGGCCAAAAATGTGCCTTAGCCAGTGTCTGATAATCATTGCTGTTACCCAATACACTCAACACAAAACAGAGGAGATTTTGCTTTTTTTTCATACTCACTTTCCCAACCCCTCTCTCCTTCTCTCAATTACTGGGCTCCCTTTTGCTCTTTATATTACATTCTCTTCCATCCTCTACCCCCCATTCTGGATCTCTATTGAAACAGCTGGAGAAATCTCACCTTGCTCTGAAAGACAATTTCCTTCCCTATTGTTTCTGTACTATACAAAACTATTGTTTCCTAAAATAGCAAATTCTTAGATCATCGTACTATGTTGCCAAGTACTTACCATATATTGATTTATTAAATACTCACAATAACTCTAAACAAACAGTACTATTATTATCTCTATTTATAGTTGAGGTAACTAAGGTAGAAAATGTAATAAATATATAAATGTTCCCAAAGTCTTTAGTAGATGAAAAACCCAGGAACCCACACTCTTAACCAGTAAACCCTACTGCCTCATGAATCATTGTGTGATATGAAATCTTGAAAATTAAAAGTTGTTGGGACTAAGTTTATGTATGGTTTTGTAGATCATTTTTTAAAATTAATGAACAATATATAATTTTTTAATTAAATATTTTTTTCTTCATTTTTCTCTACAAGTCTTAATGAATCAGACTTTTCCACTAGGTTGTTCCAATCTTCCTTATATTTGCTTATTATTCACTTCCTTGACATAACTGAAAAATATGCTGAAATCTCTCATTATGACAGTACAGTTCTGTAGTTCTATCAATTTTGCAGTGTTAACACTTTAATCTTTTTTGTTAATTGCATACAATTCTAGAATTGTTAAATCTTTCTGGTGAATTACAGTGAACTCAGATGGGAAGAAGAAATTTGTTAAACATATTCTTTCTGAAGTGTAAAGGAATCACCACTTAAACTTCCCAAGGCCATTTAACATTTTGAATCAAGTGGTTCAATAAATAATTTTTCTATTTAATAATCTCAATAAACTTCATACTTTTAAATGGCTTTAAAAATTGAGAATAAATATTTTTATGCAAAGTAGTTTCCTGGACTACCTGAATTTCACCAGAATTTTGATCTCAAAGAAAGCTGGCTTCAGGGTCACACAACTTGCCTCTATCTAAACCAATATAGCTCCAAATTCTATCTACTCTATTGAAGGGGTAGGGAACCTTTTTCCTGGGTAAGGCCATTTGGATATTTATAACATCATTCTCAGGTCATACGAAATTATCAACTTAAAAATTAGCCTGCTATATCTGGTCAAACATGTAATTAACTAACTCCTAATGCCTTGGCAGGGCCAGACCAAATGATTTTGTAGAGCCTCTGAGGCCTGTGGATTGGATGTTCCTCACCCCTGCTCTATTGCCTCAAACACCTAGCTCAATACATCTTTTCCTCCAATGGGCTTACACTTCTGCAAGATGGCCAAATTCTGGTGTAAATCTAATATCTGAATGGCAGTCTTGGGAACTATTGGAGTGTCTTATATGCCCATATTCTATAATTCACAGTAGTTATGTTGTTCACTTTTGTTAGATACAGATAACTATAATTTTGCCATGTAATAGTGGCCTCTTTTTTATTAAAACAACCTTTCAGAATATAATTGTGTTGCTTCAAGAAAAGTTGGGACTTTATTTTTTAATCTAAAGAATCACAGTTAAAATGTATACATGATTTTGTACTGAGACGGTAAAAAGTTTTCAAGAGTTTTAAAGCCTTAAGGTAAAATGTTTCATTATTAATTTAATTATTATTTCTTGCATACAATCAGTGGTGCATTTCATAGAATGATGTTATATCTCACCAAATACTTTCCCTGTTGTTATTATTGAGGAACATCTTAAGTGAACCAGTTATCAATTGAAAGAAGCCATGTTGTTTCTGTAAGTAATGGTTTCAATTTTAACAAAATGATGAAGTTGAATCTCAACTACAATAATTTAACTGCTCTTCGTTGGCATGGTGAAAACACTCCCAGTTTTCCTATTCTTTTCAGGGATCAATTGTTATGTTAAGTGTTAAATCACACTGAAAAGAGGGGAAAACATGAGAAAATGAAAGGCAAGATTTTATTATGTAATGTTCCATCTGCTTTTTCAGTAGATAATTTTATATGTATTAACTTAAAACATATAAAAATATTCCACATAAGATATCTTGTTTAACATAAGCAAAAAGGGGATTTCACAAAATAACAAATGAACAAGTCTTTAAACTATACCACCATTGGCTATTTTTGCTAAATAGGTGACAATTACTTACTAATACAGTTATTCTCTGTGAAGTCAGATTATTAAATTTCATTCATGTGCATTCCTGCTGAATCTCCAGTGTCCATAGCACAGTTTCTTTTTTAAAAAATATATTTTATTGATTTTAGAGAGGAAGGGAGAGGGAGAGAGAAATAGAAACATCAATGATTAGAGAGAATCATTGATTGGCTGCATCTTGCACGCCCCCTACTAAGGATCCAGCCCGCAACCCAGGCATGTGCCCATGGCCAGAATCGAACCTGGGACCCTTCAGTCCGCAGGCTGACGCTCTATCCATTGAGCCAAACCAGCTAGGGTCCATAGCACAGTTTCTTGCACATGAAGGCTCTCAATAAATATTTGTGAATTGACCTGAATATTAATTAATACTCATTAGTCATGAACAACTCTGTAATGAGAGCATTGAATGTCTTCTGATATTTAACTTAATGTCTTAAATATTTAATTGAAGCTAGTGATAAAAATTATAAGTAATTTTGCATGTGAAAATATGTGCTAAACACTGGGTAGGGATTTCACACACAAGGTTTGATTTACATACGGTATTTGTTCTTTTATCTACAAAGAATGAGTCTGAGGAGGGAAAGAATGAGTGAAGCTATGTAAGGAATCTAAAGTTATATACACTGGGTAAGGATTTCACACACAAGGTTTAATTTACATATGGTATTTGTTCTTTTATCCACAAAGAATGAGTCTAAGGATGAGGGAAAGAATGAGTGAAGCTATGTAAGGAATCTAAAGTTATAAAGCTGGCCCTAGCAGGTTTGCTCAGTGATTAGAGCATCAGCCTGAGGACTGATGGGTTGCAGGCTTGATTCCTGCACATCGGCATTCTCTCTCTGTCTTTCCTCCTCCCTGCCACTCACTCTCTCTAAAAATCAACGGAAAAAATGTCCTCAGGTGAGGATTAAGACCAACAAAAAGTTAGATAGCAGGAAAATATCATTTATCCATAGGGAAAGTGTCAAATAACATTATACGTATATGTGTGTAATACGCATGTGGAATGCTATATGAGGCACTGAGATTTGAGACATTAGAATAAAAGATGAGCAAAATAATGACCTGCATAACTATTATTATACTTCCCAACATCTGATCATTTGGCCCATAGCATGCTATTTTTGAGAGATGCTCATTACAAGTCAACTTGGGAAATGCTTTATGGTATAATGATTATTATATATGGCAAATGGCATATTAAACCCTAAGAAATCTTTTTAACATTGTCAACATATTTTTGGAAATCTGTTTTAAGATTACTTTATCTTAATAAATTTAAAATGAAAGAATCTTCAATGATGTAGAAAATGTTAAGTTTTGTGGGAACTTCCTACCAAGTTCACCTCTATGTAGAGAGCTATCACTCCCTCTATCTGAACTGCCAGAGCTGTACTGTATAAATATAATGTAAACCACCTAGGTGGCCACATTAAAAACCATACAAAATACACAAGTGAAATTCATTTTAATAATACATTTTGTTTCACATATCTAAAAGCTTATCATTTCATCATGTAATCAAACTAAAAGTTATTCCTGCAAATTCTACTCCTTTTTTTCCATTTGATATCTTCAAAATCTTGTATTTTATATATGCAGCATATCTTAGATGCTAACATTTCAAAGGTCAAATACAGTTCTATCAAAACAAAGATATGCTTAATGTAAATTTATTTTACACTGTATCCGTTTTTAAAGTTGAATTGATTAAAATTAAATAAACTTGCATAAAAGCATTCCTTCCATCTCACTGACTCCATTTTAAGTGCTGGATGCCAATATGTGGCCAACGGCTGCCACATTGGCGAGCATAGGCTTAGAGCCTCAGCACATTATCTGCCCAAAAATAGAGCCAGCTCACGACAATGACATCATCCATCAAGTCTAGAAAATGCAACAAGACCTTCAAGCTTTCCAACATGAGGATCTATCTAGGTCTTTCATAAAGTAACCACGAGAATCTAATTTCTCAAGTAAGAGAAAATTATTTAGCCAATATTTAACTCACACTAAATTTAGCCACATCACTTTTTTAAAAGTCTCATCATAAATTTAACCAATTTGAAATTTTATATCTAGATGTGTTTTAGAATGAAAATAGATAACATGAATCACTACTTTTATGAAAAGAATAAAATGATTCTTTTGAGCAAATACCTACCCACCACAATATTATTTTCTATTTCATTAACATAAAGAAAACAAAGCTAGGCACTTATGCATAACCCCTGGACACAGGCAGTAGAGTGGTGAAGGTGTGGAGGATAGGTGGGGGCGGGTTCAGAAAAAAAAGAAAGGAAAAACAAAGATAAGCAATAAACCAAACTCACAAACAGTGATGTTATTAGTAACAGGTAAAATACTTTACCTGTAGATATTAGCTTTCCACTAAAATGATAATTATATTTTACTCACTTACTTGACAATTCCAGTAGAGAATCACAGATCTTAAGAGATTTTTTTTTCAAATGTTACCATGGAAATCCACTACATTAAAATGTTATAAAATATAAAAAATATGAAAATAAGCTTCTTTATTTTTAATTTAGGAAGCTGAATGGTGTTACATTTTTAATAACTGATTAATTTTATATCTTTCCATCATACAAGACAGCCAAAAAAGCAACATAGAAAACCTCTGGTAAAGACTATATCCTAGAGTGCATAGGTGACAGTCTAACAGGTGGAAACTTTAATTTAGTAGCCTCTTGAGTGAGTGATAAAACAGAGCAGAAATTGATTTATCTCTGTGAGCTACAATGCTGAGTGGAATGTGCTATTAAGCATTCTAAAGCAGCAACTTCATTTCCTCCAGGGCAAAGCATACTTAGAAAGGAAAGCTGCTTTACCATAAATTAATCTATTTTGTAGACTTAGGAGGTTTCAGCTGGATGACATGTCTTAACCTTTCTGGAGTGTGTAAATTATTGTAAGGCTCATAGTAAAAAAGCAGAGTATGATCCAATAATATTTCACATTTGTTTGTTCAACTTACAGGGAAAAGAAGTTCGTTTGTGTTTATAGAGGCCTTCTTTCAGGTTAAATATAATGGAAAACTGACCTTGAAGAAAATCTCTGTTTTGTAAAACGTTGGAGAAAATTACTTAGATTGAAAAAAAAATAGTAACAATAATAGCTATGGAGTCCCCAACAACTTGTCCTTGGATTAAACACAAAACACTGGATTGACTATTTTTCTTTAAAATAATACATTTAGATTTATCAATTATAAAGTATGATCAACTCATCTCATACATACACAGTATACTGAAATAAAATAAATACAGTTGACTTATGAACAATGCTTGAGTTAGGGGTGCCAACTCCCCCACACAGTCAAAAAACTATTTATAACTTTTGACTCCTCCAAAACTTAACTAGACCTCCTCAGTATCCTCAGAGGATTGGTTCCAGGACTCCCATGGATACCAAATCCAAGGGTGCACAAGTCCCTTCCATAAAATGGCGTGGGGTGATGCATACAGCTGTCCCTCTCCATTCACAGATTCCTAAGCATGGATCAAAAATACTGTTTTCAATCCACAGTTGATTGAATCCATGGATGTAAAACCTGGGGATATGGAGGTCTGATATTTATTGAAAAAAATCTATGCATAAGGGAACCCAGGCAGTTCAAACCTGTGTTTTTTAAGCATCAACAGTAATTATTCTTTAAAAGAGACCTAATTAAATTTACTGACTTTTCTACTGTATATATAACCTCCTGAATGGTATTGAACATGTACAAATTCAAACCCTGTTAAGGAACTGCCCTATAATATAGTTGTGTCACCAATGGTAAATCATGATGAGAAATATAATGCAGAAATTCATAGATATTATATTCTACAAATGGCTGCCCACTCCAAAACAAACTTAAACAAATCCCAAACTTAATCAGTGATATATTATTTACTATAAGCACATCTTGTATATATAAAATATTTATATGTCCTATATAATGCCATTTATTATTTAAATTATTATCAAATAAAATTCATTTAATCAAGGCACTTTAAAATTTTGCATAGAATAAAAATATAAATTTTAAATTTTGCAAAGTATATTCACTTTTATTCTTTTATCAATGTCAAATTTTTATTTTATTTTTTTCAACTTTCAAAAAGCACTAATACGTAGAAAAGAGTCAATCATTGTTTTCTGATACACAATAAAACATTTTAAATTAAATTTAATAAAGAGGTGTCAGATGTTTTGACTACATGTGCAATGCTATATCCATTTCACAAATTATACAGCACTATATACTTCCTTTCTTCTATAATAGATTACCAATCTATTAATCTTCTAATTATTTTTCAACACTGTGTTAGCCACCATTTAGACTTTGGTCATAACATAATATTATGGTTTGTAATAATATGAAAGCAGACTTTTATGAGATTCCCATTTGCTTTTTACAGTCAGTTTATGTTGTAAATTCCTCTGAAGATATTTCTTAATCTTAACACTCTGTTCATCGTTAAGTCATCACATTTTAAATAAATAGTCAACACAAGAAGAAAACTGCTTTTTTTTCTATAATGCTCCTTTTAGCCCTAGGTCTTTCTTTAGCAACCTGCCTTTGCTTTGGATATTTGTCTTATTATCCAAGAACTTTGCTAGTATCTTGACACATTTATAATTTCTTTAAGTCATTACTTTTCTAAGTAGTTTTAGCCATTTTACTTGTTATTAACTGGTTTATATATATATGTTCTTTCATTCATTTTGCAAGAGGGCACAACCCATTCAGATTTTCTGAAATTATCAATGAATTTTAGCCCATGACTAAATTCCTGGCCCTAAATTAGTTGTTAAAGTTTTTAGCAACAAAACAATACATCTTATTTCTTGTTGTAGTTTCAATTTGAACAACATGACAAAATGATAAAAACAATTCATCCATTTCTCAAAAATGTTGAACAAATAGAAAAATACAAAGCTGTGTTTTCAAAACTTTAAAATTCATACTTTTATGGTCAATTGATCTTCAACAAAGATGTCAAGGATATACAATGGGGAAAGGACAGTCTCTTTAGTAAGTGGTTTTCTACATAGAGAAGAATTAAATAGGACTCATCTCACTCCATATACAAAAATCAACTCAAAATGGATTCAAGATTTAAATGTAAAACCTGAAACAATAAAACTATTAGGAAAAAACAACAACAGGGAAAATCTTCTTGACATCAGTCTGGGCAATGACTTTTTAGATGTGATTCCAAAAGCATAAGCAACAAAACAAAAATAGACAAATGCTATAGCATCAAACTAAAATACTTCTGCATAGCAAAAAAATAAAACACAGAGTGATGAGACAATATTTGCAAGCCATATATCTTACAAGGGATTAATATCCAAAATTTATAAGGAACTTAACTCAATAGCAAGAAAACAACCCAATTAAAATGGGCAAAGGACCCTAGAAGACATTTATCAAAAGACATACAAATAGCCACCAGATGTGTGAAAAGGTACTCAACATTAATAATTATCAGGGAAATGCAAATCAAAGCCACAATGAGATATCACCTCATACCTGTTAGGATGGCTATTATGGAAAAGACAAAGCTAACAAATGTTGAAGACAAAAGGAAACCTTCATGCACTATTGGTGAAAATGTAACTACATCCATTATGAAAAACAGTACGGAGATTCCTCAAAAAATTAAAAATAGAACTAGATATGAATCAGCAACCCCACTTTTGTATAGATATCCAAAGGAAACAAAATCAGTATCTCAAGGAAATATTTATATGCCCATTACCCCCACAGTACTATTCATAATAGCCAAGATATGAAAGCAATCTAAATATATGTCCATCAATAGATGAATGGATGAAGAAGATATATACACAATGGAATATTATTCGTCCACAAGACAGAAGGAAATCCTGCTATTTGAGACAACACAGATGTCTGCTAAGTTAAATAGGTCAGCCAGAAAAAGAGAAATACTCTATGATCTCATTTATATGTAACTAGAGGCCTGGTGCACGAAATTTGTGCGGGGGGGGGGTTCCCTCAGCCCGGCCTGCACCCTTTCCAATCCAGGACTCTTCAGGGGATGTCTGACTGCCAGTTTAGGCCCCATCTGGGTTGGGGCCTAAACTGGCAGTCGGACATCCCTCTTGCAATCCGGGACCTCTGGCTCCTAACCACTCGCCTGCCTGCCTGCCTAATTGCCCCTAACCACTCTACCTGCCTGCCTGATTACCCCTAACTGCCTCTGCTTGTCAGCCTCATTGCCCCCTAACTGGTCCCTTGCAGGCCTGGTTGCCACCTAACTGCCCCTCTGCCAGCCTGGTCGCCCCCTAACTGCCCCACTGCCAGCCTGGCTGCCCCTTAACTGCCCCCCTTCTGGCCTGGTCACCCCCTATCTGCCCCCCCTTCTGGTCTGGTCACTCTCTAATTGCCCCCCTGCCAGCTTGGTCACCCCCTAACTGTCCGGAAGGAAGTTGGACACCCAGAAGATGTTCGGTTGACCCAGTCTAATTAACATATTACCCTTTTATTAGTATAGATTTGTTTTAAAAAGTCAAACTCATAGAAGCAGAGAGTAAAACAGTGTTTGTGAGGGGTTAGGGCAGGTGGTGTGGGAATGAGGAGATGTTGGACAAAGGATAAAAATGTGCACTTATGTAGGATGAATGTCTAGGTGACTAAAGTACAGGCATGAAAAGTCTACTTAATAATACTGTAATGAACACTGGAAATATGCTTAGAGAATAGATTCTAGATATACTGATCACACACCAAAAAATTGTTACTGTGAAATATATTAATGTAGTAATCATTTCACTATAAATATATAAAATCATGTTGTAAGCCATAAATATATATAATTTCTATTTTAAAAAATTCATTATAAAAATGTTAAACAGATGATGAAATACAAAACTATGTTTTACAAAACTTCAACCTGGCAGAATATTTTTAAAGCACATAAAATTAATTCAATGTATTTTCCTGCTCATGTTTTTGACAGCTTGAAGACAGTAAAAAATACATTTTATAGAGATACATCAGCATTATTTTTAATGTCAGAACAGAATGCAATACTGGGCCCAAACCAACAAGATATACAGTTGAACAAAGATGAATACAAAATGTTGCTTTTAGGTTCAAAAGTTTATTGAATAAATAAAGATGTGGAGTAACAGGTATGAGACAATACTTAAGAGTCCAAGATGAGCAAACAGAATATTAACACTGACAAAAATATCAACTGCACTTATACCTGGAGCATGCCCAAACAGGAGAAGTACTTTTGAAGGTAGGGTGTTCAATTCTGATCTGACATTTAAAAATACATATATTGACAAAATAGAGATCACACAGATGAATGCTTTCAAAATATTG
Source organism: Myotis brandtii (assembly GCF_000412655.1). Classification (NCBI taxonomy): domain Eukaryota; kingdom Metazoa; phylum Chordata; class Mammalia; order Chiroptera; family Vespertilionidae; genus Myotis; species Myotis brandtii. The sequence continues at coordinate 4,384,923 of NW_005371371.1, read as the reverse complement.
ATCTGCTGACCATAAATAGATTTTCTCCAGTCTTTGTAAAAAAAAAAAAAAGTGGAAAGATAGAGACTATACTTACTATGCATAGTATTGCTATATACGATAAAATTAAGTTGTTGTCAGAGAGGTATTGTTTTAGTCTGTGATTATTTTTTTCCCTACATTTAAATGAAATTTATATTTTTACTTACACAATAAAAGTGAGATTAGATATATGATAGTGATTTTTTAAATCTAATTATTTGACAAGCCTTTGATCTAATTTGAATTTATTGGTCCATTAGATAAAAAAGTCTTAGAACTAGTCTAAAAAAGGGAAACCGGAGTAGTTTAGAAATTTTACACACACATACACACAGAGATATATAAAGACATAGTGTGTGTATGTGTGTGTATTTATAAATTCATACATATATATATATAATTTACATATAGCACATTTGAGAATCTAAGTATTTAACTTAGAAAAGTACCAAAAGACTAAGCAGAAGGAAAGAATGTGATCCCAATTTAATTTGGGGTCAAGGATGGACAAACAAGTAGAACAATGAATGGTTTTCCTTTGATGTCTAATCAACTGAAGAAAAAAAGAGCTTACCAAAGCTGTCTTGAAAATGTCAATGAAGAAGCCTGTCAAAAAGTGAATTTAAACAAACCTTAATGGAAATGAGAAATGAGATAAAAGGAATTTCTGTCCTTTACGTGAAAGTTAGAAAAGATGGCTCATAAAGAGGTTTTCATTCTGAGACCACGTGATTTTTAGTTAACTACTAGAGGCCCGGTGGATGGATTCGTGCACCAGTGGGGTCCCTCGGCCTGGCCTGTGGGGATCGGGCCAAAACCGACTCTCTGACATCCCCCGAGGAGTCCCGGATTACAGGAGGGCAGTTCTAGGGTGCCACACCCTGGAATCGGGCTCCCTCCTCTCTGGTTCCAAGTGGAGAACCACTGCTGCTAAGTCACCGCAGCTCGGCAGTTCCTGCTTTGAGCGTCTGCCCCCTTTTGGTCAGTGTGCATAATAGTTACCGGCTGGATGGATGGTCGCTTAGGCTTTATATATAGAGAGAGAGACTTTAAGAAGTATTTTTTCACATTTGTCTTCTAAATTCACCTGAGTATTTTCAGCTACCAATATTAACAAGAATAATGCACTTACATACCTCATCTGTTACAAAAGTGAGAAGGTATACATATTGCAAAGTAGTGGCAAGTGCAGTTCTCTTTCTTCAATTTTTGATAGTAGTACTTTTTAACTTTTTTCATTTTTTTTCTGGGATTATTTTCAATTTCTCTCCACACCTTATCATTTGTTATTTTATTTTTGCTCATACTGTTATTTCCAGTTAAAATGTTCTTGCCTTTTTCTACATGTTGGAGTGCAACAAATCTTTCAAGATTCAATTAAATACTATTTCATCAAAAATGTCTTTTTGACTACCCCATCCAAAAGTAATCAGGAGCTCTTTTGTGGCATTTCATACTGAAGTGATTTCTGTTCAATTTATTTTGTATACTAGATTAAAAATGCCCAGGCAGCAGAATTATTCTCTACTTATCTATGTAACTGCTAAGGCTCCAATAATGAACTTAGGTTGACGGTCAAAACTGTGAGAGCTGCTCAAAATTAATTCTAAATATGCCTGAGTGTGTGTATGTAAGGGAAAGTTACAGGGTACTGTCGACTTAGAATGGTTCCCAAGTTTTAGCTGGTATATTTGTTTCAGAGCATAAAATCTTGAGCATTACAACCAGGAGTTGTTACTTAAGGAACAATAGAAATCATATCCAACAAATTCATCTGGCCAAAATTTTATTTTATATACAATTCTATGACAATCCTATAGATTTCTACGTGAAATACAGTTGTGACAACTAAGAATAAATGGATCACCAATGAGAAAGAACCTGCTTTCATTGATAATTTGGCTCATCATATACAGAATGTCTAATGAAATCTTGTTTTTTAAGTTACTAACAATACTATGTTAATGTTTCCTTCTAATATTTCATTTGTGTGGTTCTCAAGTAAAATTGCTACCTTCCAGGCAGAAGCTAGAAGAGAAGACCTTTTTTATGAAAAACATTATTTTTTTCCCAGGGGCCCTAACTTTTCAAAATTAGTGGCAGTGTTTCAAAACAAAATATTGATTCACGTCTACAGAGAGTGAACACTTCACAGAGATGAAGAACAGCACATGAACTTCAATGTGCATAGACAACATCGAATTGAGCTTCTTGTTAAAATTGAAGTTTGACTTAGTTGTTTAGGGTGGCACCTGAAGTCTGCATTTTCAGTAAGACTAGTATTTGAATCATTCATAACTAAATATTAAATCGTTCATTATCAATGCATATAAAACATAAGTACAAATTCATGATGGAGGCCCCACATTGTAACATAAACTAAAATAAATTTTAGCCTAAGCAGGTCTGACACAGCTTTTGTATCCTCACAACTGTCATTATAAAAATTTTATCCTTTATTCAATATTCATGCTTAACTGTATTGAACACCTCCAGGGATTTGTCGCCATTTAAATTATTCCTTGTGGCTCATAAACCGTGAATATCAATTTTCACAAGTACGTCATGGGTCAGGGGCAATCCTAAAAGGGTGCAGGAAAAGAGGGTTTGTGAGCAGTGAAAGAAACAATTAATCCCAGAAAGAAGACCCACATTTCCTCTTTCACACAATAACCTAGGGCAGAAGACTCACTGCATTGTGAAATTAATTGTTTGTTCACATACAAAGGTTTAAAGATCTGATTTTGTTGTAATGACATTAGAAATACTTGTCACGCAAATCTTCACAATTAGTCTCATAAATTCTTTGATGCGTTGTCATGAGTTTTAGTTAATAAATTCATATTATAGGCTACAAATTGACGTGTACATCTTAACTTCCAGTTATCCCTCATTAAAAATATTCAAAGATATTTTGTAAAGAAAAAAATTATGTGCAGATGTGACTATGGACTAAAGACAAGTTAACACAAAATCCTTGCCCTCCATAAGCTTTGAGGTGTTTCAAGACATGGTCCATGACTTTAAACAAGGAACAAGGCTGCTGTGAGGCAGTGTGTGCTGGTGTGGAGGAGTGAGAGGTAAATACAGGAAAGTACTATGAAACCTGCAACATCCAGTTCATAACGTGAGGTCACTTCTATTCTAGCAGTAAGGAAGACATTCCATGTTGGGAAGAAGGGTGGGAGAATGATGGGGAGGGAGGGCATAACTTACAGGGCTTCATTTGAGGGAAATGAGGAGGAACATTAGTAGCACAACTTCACATTCCTGTTAACATTAGCCTGGGTTTTTGTTCTTTCAACATATACTATTGAAAGAGATTAACTAAAGAACTTATATGCATATATCATAACCCATGGACACAGATAATGGTGTGGTGAAGACCTGGGGAGGGGGTGAATACTTTCAACAATAAAGATAAATTTTTAAAAAAAGTCTATCTGAACAATAAGGACCTAGGGATCTGTAAAAATGTAGGCCCTACTTTTGAAAAATTTTAATTTTGTCTAACAAATAGAATGGAGTCATTGTGGATACAAGGAGTTGTGCATATCACTATTCCCAAAGTATCTCTTTCAATGTTTTGAAAAAGGTGAATAGATGTTTACACACACACATATTTCCCTTATGTAATTGATTAAATGTTGGCTGTGTCATTGAAGGATAGACAGGGTCTAACACCTAAATATAAATTGTTAGGAGTGTTATTTATTGATCAGTAAAATTGAGCATCTGTCAAATAAATCACTTGACTATTTTTTTTCAAACTGGATGCTTGAATGATTTAATCAATTTGAAAAATTTTGTAAAATCATCTTAAGTTTTGGATGTCATTCTTAATAATAATGGCACATGAATAACCTCTTATTTTGAACACTGAATAGCATTGTTTGGGGACTGACAAGCCTGATATATTATTTATCTCTTTATTTGGCTATTTTATTTATACATTCAATTAACAATGGTGTTTCCCCATCATCACTCTAAAAAAATGACAAAAGGAAGTAGCATCAAATTCCAGCCCCTCTTTTGTGTTATTTAGGCAATGCAAGCAAAACAACTAACCGAGAAATGGGCTAAAAATGTCAAAAGTACTCCAATAGGATTTTCATTTCAAGTGGGCCTTCTATCTGTGTCATTCCTTCCTACACTACTATTAATGAATTTGTGTGGGTTTTATACTGACAAAACTGTAAGTTTCCAGAATAAATAATTTCCAATGATGTATGGACATCACCTTTTCATAAATCCAAACTATCAAAGCTATTAAACAATTCAGTTATTTTAAGTTTTATATAAAAGCACATTCACTTTCTCATTGCCAACTCATTTATTACATCAATACAAAGCAGGTTATCTTTGCCATACTTTTGGCTTTTCCCAAAATGCATGCTTAAAATAATTTCTTATGCATAATGAAAACAATTTTTAGGTATGGAATTCTTTTATTCAGGGTCTCAATACAGATTTCCAAAGAACCACAAAACCCAAAACTCAACAACCAGATGTCCAAATTGCAAGACTCTATGAAGTCACAGTAAATTATCTAGTCTGAAAAAAAAGGTGAGGATGACCTATATACAAATGATAGGTTCCCCATTAGTTGCCTGGTGGGGAGCAGTGGTATGAAAGGTATTTGTAGGTTTTGTAATAGACTGTCCTCTTGTGGAGGAGTCAATGGCTTAAGAAGAAAAGGCAAACACCAAGAATACTCCTTTATCTTGGTAGAAATGTGCAGAGGAATGGGTTCATGTGTGCCTCTGATTTCTTCCACATGAATCTGGTTCTTATGAGTTCAACTAACCCAAGTTCCTGGTTTAACTGCTGCCTGCCAGATTAGGTACTAATCTCAGTCCTTCAGCTTTCACAGAATCCATCAGCCTGCATTCCACCTGTGTTTTTATCCACCCTACCTGCTCACATCTCTACTTCTCCTCTTAGTTTGGAAGATCAATTAGTAACCTTCAAATGGCATTTTTGTTTGTTTGTTTGTTTATTTGTTTGTTTTGTGGTGTGTGTTTTTGTGGGGTGCTTTGGCCCCTCTCTTTGGGATATAATTGCTTGGAAATGTTGATCTCTTGCCAGGGGGTCTGTCATTCTTTCCAGAATATTTTCCCTCAATCCTATTGGCCCTTTCCTTCAGCTGTATTCTGCTGGGAATGAGGAATCTATCCAGATACCACTATGCTGTTTATTTTTATGTGAAACCAGAGCAAGTCACAATAATAGCTTCTTTGTTATATCCAACATAATAGTCTATAATTCTGCTAAAATGCCAAATTATTTCCCATACAAATCAACAGCTATTCATGACTAAAATAGAAATATAATATGAATACAATCAACACAAAATTATCTATAAAACACTAATATAATTTTTGTAAACTTGGGAGGTAATTTTCATACCTTTTAAACATGACAAGTAGAGAAAACATTTGATTTTCACACAAATATGTAAGCAAAATGTTCATTTTGTAGTAGCTCTGTTTATAATTCCTATCTATAAAATTAAAGCCCATCACCATCTTCCATGCAATGAAAAGGAAGGGTCAATATGAGGTTGTATTTTCAACAGACACAATTAATTCTATATTTTCTTGCTTTACTAAAACAAAGTAACACAACAGATAGCTCAACACAGATTGTGCAACATTGGCAAATCCTTCTATAATCTGATTTGGTTGACTGTTGTTACTATTATGGGTTAAAATGCCACCTCCTCATCCCCAAAATATGTTTAATTTCTAATCCCAAGTACCTCAAAACATGAGTTTATTTGGAAATAGGGCCATTGCAAATGTAATGTCATGATGAGCTCGTTCTGGAGTAGGGTGAGTCCCTGATCCAGCATGACCATCAAAGATGACCATGTAAAGGCACAGACCCACAGGGGGAATGCCATGTGCAGGCAGAGGATTGGAGTGATGGATCAATCTGCAAGGCAAAGAACATACAGCACTACCAGAGCTGGAAGAGAGACTGAACAGACTATTCAGAGTCCTCAGAAAGAATCACCTCTGCACACAACTTGATTTGGGACTTCTACTCTTCAGGACTGTGAAAGAATACATACACTTCTGTTGTTTTAAGCTACCCACCTTGTGATACTTTGTTACAGCAGCACTAGGAGACTACTATATTATTTAATACAGTTAATAAAAGGAAGTTCAACAGAGAAACATATAGTTCAGTCACAGAAGCAAGCCACAAGTATGTCAGGCTTTTCAGCCTTTACCCCAAATCTAATCCTATCTAATACAAGAATAATATGCAAATTGACCATCACTCCAACACACAAGATGGCCAGCAGGGGAGGGCAGTTGTGGGCAATTGGGCCAGCAGGGGAGGGCAGTTGGGGGGGACCCCTGCAGGGGGGGAGGGCAGTTTGGGGGACCAGCCCTGCAGGGGAGGGCAGTTGGGGGTGACCAGGCCTGCAGGGGAGGGCAGTTTGGGGGACCAGGCCTGCAGGGGAGGGCAGTTGTGGGGGACCAGGCCTGCAGGGGAGGACAGTTAGGGGTGACCAGTCTGGCAGGGGAGGGCAGTTAGGGGCAATCGGGCCAGCAGGGGAGGGCAGTTAGGGAGACCGGGCTGGCAAGGGAAGGAAGTTAGGGGTGACTGGGCCAACAGGGGAGGGCAGTTGGGGGGATACAAGGCCTGCAGGGGAGGGCAGGTGGGGGCACCAGGCCTGCAGGGAAGGGCAGTTGGGGGGGACTAGGCTGGAAAGGGAGGACAGTTAGGGGTGACCAGTCTGGCAGGGTAGGGCAGTTGGGGCAACCAGGCCTGCAGGAAGGACAGTTAGGGGAGACCAGGCTGGCAGGGGGTGCAGTTAGGGGCAATCGGGCTGGCAGGGGAGCAGTAAGGTGTCGATCAGGCTGGCAGGGGAGTGGTTAGGGGGTGATCAGGCTGGCAGGCAGAAGCAGTTAGGGGCAAGCAGGCAGGCAGGCAGGTGAGCGGTTGGGAGCCAGGAGTCCTGGATTGCGAGAGGGCAGATGGACATCCCTCAAAGGGTCCCAGATTGGAGAGGGTGCAGGCTGAGCTGAGGAACACCCCCCTGCACAAATTTCGTGCACCAGGCCTCTAGTATAATAATAGAGGAATATGCAAATTAGCTGGGCTGCCATAAAGTCACAACCGATCTACAAGTAGCAGAGAGCGACAGGAGGGCAGGGCAGCGAGCTAAGAGCAGGGAGAGCTACAGAAGGGCGGAGCAGCAAGCTACAAGAGGTGGAGAACTACAGGAGGGCAGGGCAGTGAGCTAAGAGTGGGGAGAGCTACAGGAAGGCAGGACAGCGAGCTACGAGCGACGGAGAGCTACCAGCGGCGGTGGGCAGGGTGGTCAGCTGAGGCAAGTGACAGCGAGCTACTCGCGCACAGATTCGTGCGCAGGGCTACTAGTACACATATAAGTATACATATGCTTACATATACATATGTGTGTATATAGTCATTGCCTAAAGGTAAATTGTTGGGGAGCACGTGAGACTTGATTGGAAAGTTTGTAAGGGGGACATTCTGAGAAAAGGAAAGTGTGTGGAAGGCCGCCTGCCCTGTTTATCAGAATTTGGACTTAGGGGAGAGAGGTGCCCCTAATTATTCCTTGACCTTTCCAAACAGGTCTGTGCACATGAAGACCCCCAGGTGTTTACTGGTATCCTTATGCCTAATCTTTGGATGCCCTTGCCTTGAGGACAATGCAAACACGTGTCCTCCCAAGATTGCTCACCCTACTGATTGTATCTAAAAGATAAACTTTATCTCAAACTGCTGTTACAATAAAAGGCTAACGAGGCAGGCAATCGAGGCTGCTTTGTCCCTTGAGCCAGGCAACCCCTTAGCCCTTTCTTTCACAGTGAAACTGTGTCAGAGTAATCTGTTCATCTGTCGTTCAGGGGCTGCTGGTCAGCCCTAGCAGTAAATCTCTTTTTTTCCAATTACATACATTTGATATTTGCACATATATGTGTGCATAACAAACTGAACTATAGAAGCCCTGAGGAGGAGGAAAAACTAGTCCTCTGGAGATCGAGAAAGGAATATTTGCCCTGGCTGGTTATCTCAGTGGTTAGAGTGTCAGCCTGCAGACCAAAGGGTCACAGGTTCAATTCCCGATCAAGGGCACGTACCTGGGTTGCAGGTTCGATTCCTGGCCCCAGTCTGGGGCTCTGGCGGGAGGCAACCAATACATGCATCTCTGTCACATAGATGTTTCTCTTTCTCTCCCCCTGCCTTCCACTCTTTCCAAAAATCAGTAGAAAAGAAATATCCTCAGGTGAGATAGAAAGAAGAATGGAAGGAAGGAAGGAAGGAAGGAAGGAAGGAAGGAAGGAAGGAAGGAAGGAAGGGAGGGAGGGAGGGAGGGAGGGAGGAAGGAATTTTCAAGTCAGTGTGATGCTTGTTGGGCAAGAGAATAGAAAGGGTGAACAAATGAAGGAAGAATGTGCATAAAGGAAGGGCACTTTACCTCTTGGTTGGTCCTGGATAGTCCCAGTTTATGCCTGTTGTATGAACTTGTGAAATTTCCCCCTCCATTCTCAAAAATGTTCTGGTTTCATAATGAATTATATTTTTACAGAACAAATAATCTAAAAATACAATTTCCAGTAATTCTTTGTACCCTAACTATTCTTATCTTCGGCAAGTGACTTTATAAAATGTGAAGTGTGATGTCCTAGTCTTTCTCTCAAGGTCAGCTATAAAATAAAAATGACATGAAAAAGGTGAACATGCTTTCAAAGTTATAAATATGATTCAAACACCAGACATTTTTATCACAATTGAAGCAAAATATTAGCACTCCAGCTACAGGACACTGTTTTCTTCTTAAATCTTAGTCTTCTTTTACAGATTATACCAATTGTAACTTGTATTTTTTGTGGCCATTGCAATATGCTCCTGACCTAATTATTTTGCACTAGTAATTGCCTGTGATTTGCTCCAATTAAGGAAGAAGAGAGAGAAGAAAGGAGCTAATATTTACTGAAAGCCTACATCATTATAAGCACTAAGCCAGGTACCTGACATATATTATGGCAGTAATTATTGTCATTTATTAGATTTTCACTATATACTAAGAAGCTTGCATAGATTAGAACATTTAATGCTCATCATCCATATTGGAAATGGTTATAATAATCATTATAAATAAGGAAGTGGGGTCCAACACATCAAGTAACATATCTCTGTACATAACATCAGTTTCAAAATGCCTGATTCCAGGGACAGTTCTAGTTCTATTCTTTTGAGCTATGTGAACTTGGACAAATCACTTAACATCTCTGTGCTATTTACTCATCTGCACAATAGTCATTATCATAAATCTACCACATGAGGTATAAGGAACATTCATTTAATATATAGGCTGAAAAATCCCTAGTACATAATAAGTGCTCTGTAAATGTCAGTGATGGCAGCATGCTACCCCTGTCATTACTGCTGTAATTATTATTATTGTAAACAGCATTATTATTATGTATCCAAGGGCACACACAGTAAGTGTAAAGTGTAATTCAAATTTAAGTATAGTTCAAATTTAGGTGTTTTGAGCACTGACCCATTTATTCAAACAACAGCTATTTATTTAGTGTGTCCTATGGTGCCAGTAATAAAATGAGATCAACCTTTATATTATATATAAAATCTATAAATATGCCTATATCTATGTATCTAAGTATGTATGTATTTATCTATCATAGAGATAGAGAAAGAGGCAGAAAGACCTAGAGACCTTAACTTCAAAGTCTAGTACAGAATTCTAATGAAGGGACTTTGTCTCTTCTAGGTGACAGTAATGTAAGAAAAATAACGAGAAAATCAAGTACATTTAACTTCTTACAACCAGCACCCCAAAATTACGGTGATTGTGCCAAAATGGTCATTCTGTGTTGTCAAACCCTTTAGAGAGTTATATTTGACTATTAATTTTCCAGCCATTGGACTGAAAGAACTAGTACAGATTATAAAATGACTATAACTCAAAAGTAGTTAATGCATGGAGGACATCTAGTCCCTGCTTTTCAAGACTGGATGTTCTTATTGATGTAGCTAGTGATTTTAGTTTCAAAGGGCTCTATCAGAAAAAAAAAAGTAAAGCTAATTATTATGATAGCTGGAAGTACAGGGTGGGGCAAAGTAAGTTTACAGCTATGAGGACACTAAACACAGTTTGCTTTTGTATTATTAATTATTGTATTACTAATATTTTCCATACTAACCACTATAAACCCACTTTTGTCCCACCCTCTACAAGAGCACATAGTAGGTGTACATCTCCCAATCTAGGAGTCTTATAAGTTTATATCTAAAAGTTGAGTTGGAAGTTAACCATATAAGGGGTGGGGGGACAATTGTCCCAACCAATGGAAACAATGTGGAAGTGAGAATATGAATGGGGAAGGTAAGACTGTGTGTGTGCCTGCAGAGCACGTTTCAAGATGAGTTAGAGAAAAATCAAACAGCATGGGCAGGACCCATATCACGAAAGTCTTACAGAGTGGTGTTTGCCAGAGGCTGGGGGACAGAGGGAAGGAGAAGTTGTCTAATGGGCACACAGTTTCAATGCAGAAGGATTTTTTAAAAAGTTCTGTAGATCTGTTGTGCAACAATGTGAATATACTTGACACTATTGAACTGTACACTTAAAAATGGCTAAGAAGGTAAATTTTACCACAATTAAAAATAAAACACTTATTTCTAAAAAGTCTTTTACATCTTCTTAAAGATACAATTATATCTGAAGGTCAATAAGAAACTACTGCAAGGTGTATTTTTAATAAATTTATTGAGGTGACATCGGTTAATAAAATTATGTAGGTTTCAGGTGTACAATTCTATAATACATCATCTGTATATTGCATTGTGTGTTCACTACACCAAGTCAGGTCTCTTTCCATCACAAGGTTTTTAGAAAGGAAATTGAGGCAAGAAAAGTAATTACAGATTTTTCCAACACACTGGATATCAGCCTTTGCAGATACTGCAAAGAATAACAATGAGCACACATGTTTTGATACTTTTTCTGGCATCCAATAAATCATTGAAACCATTTTCATATATTTTGTAAAATCTTTGAAACATTAACACAACAGAAATGGAAAACTGTGAAAATCAATATTCTATACAAATAAGAGATACCCAGTTAAACTGCTCTTAACCTCCTCCTCCTCCTCCCCCAAGAATCAGTCACCAATTAGACCTGAATGGATAAAAATAACAATTCCAGTATATTAAGTATCACTAGATGCCATCCTCCATACAATGTCCACTTATAGCCTTAAATCATTATTTAGTTGTACTGTTATTATTTCCTCCACACTAAATCACTGGTTCTCACATAATGTACTTTCAGAACACTTGAGATCTATACTGAAGTTTTCCATACTGAAATTATGTTGGGGAGCACAAGAGACTTGGTTGGAAAGTTATAAGGAGGACATTCTGAGAAAAGGGAAGTGTGTGGAATGCCGCCTGCCCTGTTTATCGGAATCCTGACTTAGGGAGACTTAGGGGAGTGTAGAAGGCGGTGCCCCTAATTATTCCTTGACCTTTCAAACAAGTCTGTGTGCATATGCAGACCCTGGGGTGTTTACTGGAATCCTTATGCTTAATCCCTGGATGCCCCTGCCTAGAAGACAATGTAAACACATGTGTCCCCCCAAGATTACTCACCCTACTGATTGTATCTAAAGATAAAAATTCCAATAAAGGCCTAGCAAGGCAGGCAATAGAGGCTGCTCTGGCCACTAGAGCTGGGCAAGCCACCTTAGCCCCCTCTCTTTCACAGTCAAACTGTGTCTGAGTAATCTGTTCATCCGTAGTTCAAGGGCTGCCAGTCAGCCCCACAAAATTGAAAGAAAAAAAAAAAAAGCAGGCCTTTCCAATTCATTAAGAAGAAAAATAGTAGATAAGATTGCTTCCATTTTAAATGTCCTTCAAAAATATTTCTTAAAGCTCTGGGACCTGTTTCTACTTGTCTAAAACAAACACCATTTATAAAAGAGCATCAAATAGATATTGCTAGAAAATAAAGAAAACATTTTTTAAAAACTCAGAAACTGATTTTTGTCATTGACATGTGTACTTATGATTACAGTGGTATTACCAGGATTTATAATAAACCCATTTTACTAGTAAAACACTTACTATTTTGTATCATCGAACTAATGAGGTATCCAGCCATCTGAATGAGTTTTCCCAGCACAGGCCAAAGGTGTACCTCACTCCATCATCAGCGGCCCGTCCCTCTGGCACCCTACCCTACGTGTGATATCTACCACTTTCTTCCTCCTGTTTGGCAGTATATATTTAATTGATATCATAATCTTGGCAGTTTGTCCTTCATCTTTTCAGTTTGGTCTTCTCGCCTTTCTATTCCATGAACTCTGGGAAAGCCTGTCAGGAAGCTTACGATGAAGTACCATAATAACATAAAGAAAATTTTCCCACTATGGTGACACCTTTGTTTTATTTCCCACTTCTTTCAGCTGAAATGGAAATATTATGGAACTGGGCATGTTATGAGAGGAGCTAGACGGCAAAAATACTGCAAAATCATGAGGCTAAGCTTTATTATATATATACTAGAGGCCCGGTGCACAAAATTTGTGCACGGGGGAAGGGGGTGTCCCTCAGCCTGGGCTGGACCCTCTCACAATCCAGGAACCCTCGGGGGATGTCCGACTGCCGGTTTAGGCCCAATCCGATGGGACCGCTGGCTCCTAACTGCTCGCGTGCCTGTCTGATCACCCCTAACCACTTGCCTGCCTGTCTGATTACCTCTAAGCACTCTGCCTGCCTGCCTGCCTGATCGCCCCTAACCCCTCTGCCTGCCTGCCTGATTGCCCCTAACCATCTCTGCCTGCCTGCCTGATCACCCTTAACCACTCTGCCTGCCTGTCTGATGCCCCTAACTGCTCACCTGCCTGCCTGATCGCCCCTAACTGCCTCTGCCTCTGCCCCTGCCGCCGCACTTGGTCTGGAATAACGTCCGGAATGATGACCGGACTGTCATTTGGCAGTCCAGTCTAATTAACATATTACGCTTTTATTATTATAGACTAGAAGTCCGGTGCACGGATTCATGCACCATGGGGTCCCTCGACCTGGCCTGTGGGGATCTGGCCAAAACTGGCTCTCTGACATCCCCCAAGGGGTCCTGGATTGTGAGAGGGCACAAGCCAGGCCCAGGGACCCCACTGGTGCATGACCGGGGCCATGGAGGGACCATGGGAGAGCTCCAGGGCGTGTCTGGCCAGTCTCGCCCAGTCCCAATCAGCCGGACCCCAGCAGCAAGCTAACCTACCCATCAGAGTTTCTGCGCCCTGGTGGTCAGTGCACATTATAGCAACTGGTTGAATGGTCAAACAGTCGGACACTTAGCATATTAGGCTTTTATTATATAGGATTATTGTGTGTGTATATAGTCTATAAATATGCCTATATCTATGTCTATCCATCCATCCATCATCTATTTATCATCTATCCATCTACCTACCTACCTATCTATCTGAGAGAGAGAGAGAGAGAGAGAGAGAGAGAGAGAGAGAGAGAACAAAAAGATCTAGAGTCCTTGACATGAATGTCTGGTGTAGAATTCTAATGAAGGCACTTGGTCTCATCTAGGTGACAGTTATGTAAGAAAGAAAAATCAAGTACATTTCACTTCTTATAACAAGCACCTAAAAATTACTGTGTTTATATAAAAATGGGTTTTTCTGTGTTGTCAAGTGTAAAGCATAATAACTAATACTGAGAAATCTCTCCTATCACAAGAATATTCATCAAATGACCAAGATCTGTAAAATCAATGGAAACAGTGCAAAATACTCAGCTCAGTGATGGATTGGGTTAGGACATACTTTAGTAAAGTTTACAGTTCCTCAAGCTAAATATTGTGTTGAGATCAACTGTATATTTTCAAGTCAAGCCCTTTGAAGAGCTAAGTTTGTGTTGAAAGAATACCAATTATAAAGTCATTTATCTTACCACTCGGGACTAGTTTATTCATGGAGGACATCTAGTCCCTGCTTTAAGTCAGTACAAATTACTGCATCCTTGATAACTCTCTAAAACAAGAGCTGCTCTTCACCCACTGAGCAATATCTAGTAGACATATTTGCAACTTCTCTAAATGAGAGTTACGACTGAATGAAAAGAAAATATGTTGCTAGGATTAGAATACCACAGAAATCCCTACCACCACATGCACTGAAATATCACAACTTCATTTTTCAGCTTTGTTGTGCTAATTGCAATTTACAGATTTTTCCTTGCTCCACAAATGTTCCACAAGCCATAAATACCCATTTCCAAAGAGCTGGGTATCACCAGAATCTGTTCTGAATAAATTCAGTCCAATGGGGTTTCTAAATTTCTCCTAAAAACATCCATCTAACAACAAAATTCCAAGGATCAGTATATCAGGTTGATGTGGATTGGACAGTATAGTTTGTTATATAAATAATGGCATACTAAAGTGTCATCTTATCTTGATTAGTTATTAGAGCTTAGCATAGAAATGCACAAACCCACTTACATAATAATTAGTTGCAATTATGTGTGTATGTATATAAATGTGCATGTCTGTGTGTGTATATATACACAGACAAAGTAACACTAAGGATAGATTTTTAAAATAAAAATGGGTTTAATAATGCAGACAGATTTAAAACTTAAATTGAATGGTCTCTCATGAGACCATTAATAAATAGAATTCCTGCCCACTCACTCTTTATATTCATAATAAATGAAAAATAGAGGCCTTGATTGTATCACTTATAAAACCTGGTTTTAGTGAATAGTTCTGAAATATCACTTTAGTTTATTTAAACCTACTAAGTTATTAATATTTAAACGAATAAACATTACTTAGATTTGGAAGCATTAAAAAGAATGAAATATTTAGAGAATACATATTATTAAACCTTCATAAATATTTGAGAAGCATGTTTATGACAAATCACATCCTTTAGGGGTCTAACCAACAAGCTGATTTAAATTCCTCTTTATCTAGGTCACATTACTGTCCTTTTAAAAAACAGAGATATACTTTATCCCTGGCCAGGTAGCTCAATTGGTTAGAGCATCGTCCTGAGATGCCAAGGTAGGTTCAATCTCCATTCACGTTGCACACATGAAGCATCAATGAATGCATCAATAAGTGAAACAACAAATTAATGTCTCTGTCTCTGTCTCTGTCTCTCTCTCTCTCTCTCTCTCTCTCTCTTTCTCTCTGTTTTTTTTTTCTTAGCTCATTGTAAAAATAAAAATAAAAGAGAAAGAAGAGAATGACCATCCATAATAGCTTCATCAGAGGCTACCACTGCTTATATTTGATGATTATCCTTCATGTTGAGTTAGGAGGTGAGTGTAATTGGATATTAGGAGGTGGTGTAATTGGATATGTGATATAGGTGCAGCTATAATGAGCCTTTCTGCAGTCCCATTCCCTTTCTACTGGAGGAGACTGTGGCTAATGGCCACCTGAGCACCTTAGTAAATCTCACTGAGGGCAGTGTTAGAAAGTCGAATCTGCATCATCCCTAGTGACCAAGTCAATAAAAGAGGCATCTTTCATACTAAGCAAACAATGACTTAGCAGATGTGTTAGAAATGCTGCTTTACAAATGAGTAAGTCTTAGGTAACAATGTGCTCACCAAACATTTCCTTTTGAAATAAAGTGAAAATCAGACAAAGAAAATGCATGCTCAGGTCATTAAAAAATTAATTTTCTTTCAAGTGAAATTTTCTTACAAAACAAAAATGCAGGCCTATTAGCATTAATAATGATAGGAGAAATATGCATTGAAATCTCAGTTAATTTGCTGTCTCAGCTACTATTTGGATTAATATGTTTAATCAATACATATTTAAATAGATGGGTTGAGTGTCAAACACTGTTTTTTTATTGATTTCAGAGAAGAAGGGAGAGAGAGAGAGATAGAAACATCAATGATGAGAGAGAATCATCAATCGGCTGCCTCCTGCACACCCCCTATTAGGGGTCGAGCTTGCAAGCCAGATATGTGCCCTTGAACATCAATGATGAGAGAGAATCATCAATCGGCTGCCTCCTTGCACACCCCCTATTAGGGGTCGAGCTTGCAACCCAGATATGTGCCCTCGAACAGAATTGAACCCAGGACCCTTTAGTCTGCAGGCCAATGCTCTATCCACTGAGCCAAACCAGCTAGGGCAACACTGTCTTTTATATGAAAGGATATATATGAAAGGATATACATCTACATATGGAAAACAAAAGAAAAGTCTTTCATAATATAAAGATATTGATACCTTTGTGATTATTATTATTATTATTTTAATTCTCACCCAAAGATATGTGTATTGATTTTTAGAGAGAAGACTAGAGAGGGAGAGAGAGAGAGAGAGAGAGAGAGAGAGAGAGAATGAATATCATTGATGTCAGAAAGAAATATTGATCAGTTGCCTCCTGAATGCTACCTGACCAGGGATCAAATTCACAACCTAGGTATGTGCCCTGACCTGAATTGAAACGCAAGGTATTGATGTGCAGGATGATATTCCAACCAACTGAGCCACCAGTTAACGCAACATTCAAAGAGTGCTGATTCAATTTAAAATATAAGTCCAATTTTACTAACATAAATGTTATGTAACAAAATAAATTGCAAATTAACATATAGTTATTTCATGTAATCACTTAGAAACAGTTCATTTAAAGGCAGAGAAAGGGATTTGTGCCCCATTCTTTGTTGTAATAGCATCTGGTCCATAAAAATAATCAATTAAAAGCAAAGAAGTATAAGCAAATTAATTTTTATTTTCATATTACAGAAAAGGCCCCAAACTGACTCGGTGTTATTTTATTTTATATTATATTATGGCTAAAGGAAGCAGAAAACTGACAACAGAAAGAATTAGAAATGTGGGGGGAAGGGAACAAAAGAGTAAGAGAGTCCGAGGGGAAATGCAACAGAAAAAGAGAAAAATACAGACAAAGAAAGATTCACATGGAGAAAATGATACAGAAGTACCCCATGGTGTGTTTTTCTCAGAAACGAAATGAATATTATGGGTGCAGAAACAGATACAAAAAAATAACAAAATGGACTTCCACACCGTGTAACCTTTATGGTAGTTTTTCTAAAGTTAAAGTCACAATGTGATTGGATGAGTAAATATGGGTTGGCATTTCCTGTTACTTGCCTCCATGGCCGAATGAAATGCAGTCAAGGGCCCAGGATTCCCTCTCCCTGCCATCCATCCAAGTGTAATTGGGCAGCAGAGGCGGGGTCTAGCCCTGCATTGTTGTTTTGTAGCAATAACTGGTTATTAAATGCTATTCCAGTGTCCTTAAATCCTCTATAATGCCTTACAAGATTTAGTTTCATGGTCCGCATCTAGAATATTACAGAAGATCACATATCTACATATAAATTAAGGGACAAGTGCATGCCTTCTGAGAACTATCCTAGAATTGCATTAGTACCTTCAAGTTAGGGAGAATATCAACTGTATTGTGTGCTTTCATGTAAAACAGTGTGAGTTATATGGGTGCTGCTAAAGGTCATTTCATGCAAATCATGTCAATACATACATACATTTGTATGCATGTAGGTATAACTCCGTAATGCCATTTATAATAGAATTTGTCTGTTTACATATGATAGCATGTCCTGCTCTAGCAAATACTTTAAGGCATTGGTAAATCTTTATAGAGTGTTTTCTCATTTTCATGCTTCTATATAAGGAGGTATGTTTAAAGAGTTGGGAGGCATGCATAATGAGAGAGACACTGGGCTTCAATTTCTGATATAGACTTCAAAGTACCAGGGTTTCACAAATAAATAATACAGACTCTCTTACCCAACGATCATTCTATCCCTTTCAAGACATTATCCAATTATGTGTCTTAAAAGTGCAGGGTTTACCAACAGCCTGCCTGAAAGTTGCCTTGTGTAATTAGGGGGATATGTTAATGGCCTGGGTGAAATCTCAATGGGAGCATTGTAAAACTTCTTTTGATGGCTCTGTTCTCTCTGACTTTGACTAGTCAATTAAATCTTTAATGACCTAACCTTTAATTTTTCTCCTCCCTGTTTAAAGAACTTGCTGATTTCCTTTTTCACTGTGTCTTCTTTGCTTCTGAAAATTCTTTGGCTGCATTCTTGGTTTTGCCCTAAATTTTACTTGACTTTTAGCAGTCCTTGCAGTCATTTGTCTTTTTCCTTGTGAGGACTAAGGGATCTTGGGTTAGCACCTCACTAAAAATCATTGATGTGTATACTTTCTTTTCAAAAGGACATGAAACAATTTCACTTGACAATGTACTTATAAAACATGTAATATTGTATCTTGCAGTTTAGATTTGCATTGCATTAGTGATTAAAGTTCAAATGTCTGGTTGACCCGGTCTAATTAGCATATTACCCTTTTATTATTATAGATATTTTCAAACCCCAAATTTTAGATTGGTTTGAGAACATATCCTATCTAATAATAGACAAACATGGTAATTGACCGTACCTTTGCTACGCCTCCCATTGGCTAATCAGCGAGATATGCAAATTAACTGCCAACAAAGATGGCGGTTAATTTGCATAAGCAGGCGCAAAGCGGTGAAGCAAAGACTGAAGGCGGCTCCGGTTGGAGCAGCGAAGGCTTGAAGGCGGCTCTGGCCAGAGCGAAGGCCTGGGTCCCAGGCGCCGGAGGAAAACAGGTGCCAGCAGCCAGGGGAAGGGAAGGCCTATTGCAGGAATCTTTTCGTGCAACAGGCCTCTAGTTTTTATATAAAATTGTTTTAGTATATTATAAATACTTGGATTTTGAAGAAACATGTAAATATATTTTAGAAGGTTTATAGTTATGATTATAATTAATATATAACATATACAATGGCTATCAAGTATATTGGAGGCCATTACACACACACACACACACACACACACACACACACACGCACACACACAGAAATGGCAGGCTCAAAATGAGATCATATTATAAGCCCACCAAGACTTGATAGCTAATTTAATTGCATTGCATCCACCCCCAGGAAAGCAGTCTTAACTGCTCAGTCTGTAATTTTCTGGTTAGCATCTATGAGGTAATTACACCATAGGCATTTCCATCCCTCAAATTAAGATGAGATAATCCTCCTAAAATTGATCCCTTTCTCTCCCAAAAGGCTATGACCCTGACTGAAACAATGCTATTTTGTTTGTATGCTTATTTGTTTGTAACTTCCTTGTGCAACCTCTAAAATCATTTCCCTTTCTGTCGCCTTTAGGAGCCCCTTTCTACTTGCTAGAAGAGATGCTGCCCAATTCATGAATTGTTCAATAAAGTCAAGTAGGTCTTTAAAAGATACTTCATTGAATTTTTGTTTCTGAACAACATATATATAACATATTACTATATACTAGTAAGCACTGTGAATGAATATTGTGGTAGGTGGACTATTTGGCTGATCCATTTATGCATTCTGGAGAGTTTCCATATTTGATAATATCCTATCTAATGAAGAGGGGATATGCTAATTGACCCTCACATCCTCACAAGATGGCAGTGCCCACAGCCAATAAAGAGGGAATATGCTAATTGACTGACACACCCTTACAATATGGCGGCGCCCACAGCCACAAGATGGCAGCTCCCAGTCCCTTCAGCCCCACCTCATCCAGCCTCAGTCCCCCAGTCCCCTCATCCCCGCCTCACCCAGTCCCCACAGCATCCGCCTCATCCAGTCTCAGTCTCCCAGTCCCCTCAGCCCTGCAGGAGAAGGCAGTTGGGGGCAATAGGGACGGCAGGGGAGGGCAGTTGGAAGTGATCGGGCCAGCAGGGGAGGGCAGTTGGGGACGATCATGCCATCAGGGGAGCAGTTAGGCATCAATCAGGCTGGCAGGGGGTGGTTAGGGGGCAATCAGGCAGACAGGCAGGTGAACAGTTAGAAGCCAGCAGTCCTGGATTTTGAGAGTGATGTCCGACTGCCAGTTTAGGCCCGATCCAGGATCGGGCCTAAACCGGCAGTCTGACATCCCCCTAGGGGTCCCAGATTGGAGAGGCTGCAGGCTGGGCTGAGGGACACCCCCCTGCCATGCATGACTTTCATGTACTGGGCCTCTAGTATGGAATAATTATCACAAGTAATATAGTCAGTATGTCCCCATTTTTCCTAGCACAAATAATATAGTCAGTATGTCCCCATATTTTTGAGATAAATTCAATCTGAAACATAATTTCAGTGAGACCTTGGAGGTATCACATGAAATGTTAATGTGAAAAAAATTCCTTATTAACAATGTAGAAAATACATCAGCAAAGGACAAATTAATCTGAAATTTGCAGTATCATTTAAACAGCCTTTCCCAAAATATATTCAATGACAAAAGAAATTCTGTGATGAAATAACCATGTGCTTCCCGATTAAATCTCGATTATTGGGCCATGGCCTTGGATACTGACCTATTACAATAAAATCTCTGAGAACATGGGCCCTGTATGAGAGAAACACCTGATAACAACCTCTAAAAGCAGTGTTCTTTCCATTAAATACTCTTTTAAAAAATGTGACATTTAAAATTTATATACAAAATCGCTAGCATTTGTGATTGCTCTTGGTTAAAAAATATTTAAATTTATAGAATGGAAAATTTCAGGATATACCTTTATTACCTATTTCATTAAAAAAGGTTTCTTACATATTATATTTCCTTTATTTAATGAACATTAAATGAGTATCTAAAATGTACACTGCAGATAGACCTAAAAAATTTAGAATGAATAAGTCACAGTTCATATTTTAAAGAGCTCAATTTCATCCAAAGATAAAACAAAAGTACTAGTTCTTAATTAAAGTTAACAGTATATTGGCCATATGTCTACAAAAGCTATTTAACTTGTGATATATATTTTATTCACATCTTTGACACAGCCAGCTTGTTCATATTCCTGATGGTTTATTTTCAATTTTCTCATCAAAAACAGGAGCTAGAACAAAGATAGCACCAGAAAATGTGAAACTATCTTGATATGCATCATAAATCATAGTTCAGCATTATAAATCATATTCATATAATAAGCTAGCTTAAAAATAATGTTGAATGTGGCCTAATATCTTTGTTTAAAGCTACTATATGGCTATATCTTGAAGTTAATAGCGAAATAATCATGTTATTACTTTATCATGGGGATAACTAAGAATTGTATTTTAATATTTCAGGGGCTTGATTTTTTTTACAGATATATTTTCTTGACTTTTTATTCTTGTCCTAACTATACCCCTCCATTTCTCAACAAATTTTCTGGAAAAAAAAAATTAACCTTCAAAAATTTATCTTGTATTTAATAAAAGCATGTTTGTGTTTTAAGCTCTGTCTTTTCCTTATCAGTTAAAAATAATGTGTCACTATTTTGTACTAGCTTAAAATCAACTAGATTTTAAAGATTATTTTATGTTTTCAGTCCAGCTAAAACATTTTCCCCTTAAATGAACAATTCCAAGTACTTTAAACAATTCATTATTAAATTAATTACTTAATGAAGTCATCCTGTTATGCTTGCATTCATCAACCATTAAATGAGTGTCTACTATGCTACAATAGTGAGCTTGAATATTCTTCCTCTTAATGAATGCAAAATGAGCAGTAATTCATTTCCATCATTTATTTCTCTTGACATTTCCAATGTATTTAAGAATTATGATTCAATTTATATGTGTGTATTTATGTGCATACATGTGTTATAGAGCTCCAATTTCATATGTCATGCCATTCATTTTGTTGAATGGTTTGCAAATATTAGCGAAAGCTCTTGTCCTTACTGGGGACTCTCATCAGACCCAATCTACTTTTAAATATGCTAGGAAAATAAAGTCCACATGCAATCACCACTGGATTCCAAAAGAAATTTCAACATTTCATTTGATTCCCCTAAGAAACTACAGCCACCAATTTTACAGTCAGAAATTCTATGTTCCTTGTTAAAAATCCTGACTAGATTAACTATTTTGGCCAAATAACAACCTTTCTCAGCCTAAATTTTTCATCAGTGAAATAAAGTTAAAAATACTTCTGACTTAACACTCAGTATGTCATTTTGGTTTTCACATGCTCTATTATTTACTAATTCATCCAACAGATATTTGTCAAGTTCCTCTTATATGTAAGCCTTTGCTGCTAGGCAGGTTGGCTGGAGTTTTAGGAAAACAGTTCTTGCCTTTGCCCGCATGGAATCTATAGGAATGGATCACTATAAAAATAGCCATGCTCTGCTGGAGTTAAAGTTTTTCTCCAAGGAACAGCCAGAAATCACAATTTTTATAGACATTTCTTCCTCTTTTCAGAGTCAAGAGGAATATTTGTTATAATATAATATCTCTCTATATGTATATAGCTAGTACAATACATCTCAGAGGCTGTATCATACTACAGTTATTGATATAAATTCCCATGTCTCCCCATTGACTTGCCAATTTCATTTGGGTGAGAAACACAAAGCTATACTCTAAGCTAGGCAATATTTTAAGCTCTCACACATGTTATTTCATTTATTCTTTACAACAATATGATAAAGTATCATACCCACCATTTCAAATACAAGGGAACTGAAATTTGGAGAGGTTGAATCAGGCCTCTGGGATTAGCTAGGAAATGACAGCTAGGCTGCCATAACAAGTTGGCTCTTATGCACCTGGCCTATGATAGCCCAATA
This sequence comes from Myotis brandtii, assembly GCF_000412655.1. Classification (NCBI taxonomy): domain Eukaryota; kingdom Metazoa; phylum Chordata; class Mammalia; order Chiroptera; family Vespertilionidae; genus Myotis; species Myotis brandtii. Next base: position 4,362,215 of record NW_005371371.1, on the reverse strand, counting down.
GTGATATCCTATTAACACTGACATAGTAAATTATCCTAAATTATGCTAAACTTGATTTAGTTGGCTCTTATGCACCTGGCCTATGATAGCCCAATAGTGATATCCTATTAACACTGACATAGTAAATTATCCTAAAAGCAGTTGCCCTTGATTTTCTCACATGTCAACTATACAACTTGTTAGCCTTGTCAGCCAAAGGGAAGAAAGAAGAGTCATGGTTCATCAGCTATAGCTTCATGAAGCCATGAGGGGAGGAAAAAACATTAACAAGTTGACCTAAATCTGGATCAAAGTCCTTTTTTGTTGTTATTATTATTATTATTACTATTATTATTATCCACATTAGATATATTGAACTTGAGAAACCCAGCAGGGTGGGAAGCAATATAAGAAAGTGATGAGTTGTCTCAGTTCTGAAGTCAGACAGCCTGGGTTCTAATCCCATCTCCATCACTCATCAGCTAAGTGACATTGGATAATAGTCCTTCCCTCTCTGTTCCTCAATTTCCTCATCTGTAAAAAGAGGCTAGTGATTGAACCTATATCACAGGGTTGTAGTGCAGATTAAATGAGAAACTGTACATAAACAGTTCTGACATATGGTAAGCTTTCAGTAATAATAGCATTATAGTCATTAACACATGAAGAATAGGGCATGGGTGTATACTAGCATTATGTTGTAATGAGCACTATCACTAAACAATAGACTCATGAGCTCTTAGACTGCATTATCTCTTAACTTATTAATTCATTTATTACATTGTTTTCACAAGCATTTATTGAGTACCTACTGTGTGCCAGGAAACATGACAGAACTTATGAATACAAAACTGACTTGGAAACAGTTCCCTGAAAGATGCGACAGATTTTAGAATGAACAAAAATGTAAACAAAAACTTGAAATACCCTTGAAATGTACTTTGATGTTAATAAAATATAGAAATTTTCTCAATTCAGTGATGGCCTAATAAAAAATAGCTAATGTCTGCTAATGCCTTCTTACGTCTGGTAATTTGTCTGACATGTGGTATCTGACATGATTGTCACAGCATCCTCATGAGGAAAACATTATTACTGTCCCCATTTTAAGGTAAGAAAATTAAGGTTAAGAGAAAATTTAATATTTGCCATAGACATGTAACTAACAATTGAAGCAGCCACAAGTTTGCCTCTTGAGCTCCATCGCTCTCTGGGGAAAAGCTGGAGTGAAAGAAAGACACACCACCAATGGCTTTCTAGGACAGAAATCTAATTTGATATAAGTTATAGGAAAGGAAGCACAAGAGAGAGGTTTTAAAATTTGGAGAAAATAAACGTTGAGTGGCTCTTAACATTATATATATTTTATGGAATGTATATGTTTAATAAATTTGGAAACTACTCTTACAAAATGTTCCCAGAAATGTTCTCCCTTGACACTGTTAATGACATGCTTACTTTCTGTCTTGTTTAAATTGTCTGATTTATTTGCTTATAAATTATTTAATAGATTTAAATGGCACGTTTTATGCCTTAAAGAATTGACTCCAAATGCCCAGAAGAAGGAGACCCGAGCAAATGAAAGAACTTGTTGAAAAACACCCAGGGCTTTTTTAGGGTGACTGCATATTTAATAGGAGTGCACAGAGAGACTTGGCTGCAAAAATGCCCCTGCAAACTTGGGCTGCATGAACAGAAACACAGGATTCAGAACAAAGGAAACATCTGTCTCCTTTATTTCCTGGTGTGTGGAATGTATTTAGAACATCATGTTTAAATCTGGGCACCACCTTTTAAGAAGGAACTTAATTAGGGTGTGCTCAGAGGAGGAAAATCAGGACAGTGGAAAGTTAAAGTGATACCCTGTGAGGAGTGATTAAAGGAACTGGGAATATTGTACTTGTTGGACTGAATACCTAAAGAGAGAGGGGTACCACTGTAAATTCACATGTTAAAATTATGATTGTAGAAGAGGAATGGAAACTGGAGCGGCTTTTGATGAATATTGATGTTTGATGAAGGCAGATTTCAGGACAGGATTATGATGGGAATGTGACATTTTAGTGGAGGGGTGAGTTGCCTATTTCTAAAAGGATTTAAGTATAAATTTTCTGTAGGAGATGGAGATGAAGGCCACAAACCCTAAAGTCCCTCCCAACTTGCTGAATCCTCTTTCTCCTCTTCCCTCTCATTCGCCAGAATCAGCAAGGGCTCTGTGCAGCATCCTGTATCTCAGGAATTTTATTTACGTACTAGGGGCCCAGTGCACAAAGATTTGTGCACAGGAGGGGGAACTGGGGGGGTGCCTCAGCCCAACCTGCACCCTCTCCAATCTGGGAGCCCCCAGGGGAGCCCTCTCCAATCCGGGAGTTTCTGTCTGTCTTTGCAATCATATGAGCGAATTGTCTGAGACCCCAATTCAGTTTGGTTTGTTGCTCACAGAATAATAGA
>NW_005371371.1:4332736-4359301 GCF_000412655.1 Myotis brandtii | reverse complement strand
TTTATATATTTAAATGCCATTTAACAAAGAAAAATCAACCAAAAAAATGAGTTCGCGTGTCACCTCTGACACACGTGTCACAGGTTCGCCATCACTGGTCTAGGAGATCAATCTGCCACCAGCATTCCTGGGTTTCCGCTTCCAGTCCTGGGGCTGCCATCAGAACTACTATTCCCAGAATTCCTGGTGCTCCCCGCACTGGGAGCAACTGAGAAAGCCATGGTCCCCCAAACCTCCGGCTCTCCTGCTCTGCTCTCTGCCTGGCGACCAAGGGAGCCATGTCCCTCCAAGGTAGCGACCGAAGGAGTGACCGAGGGAGCCACATCCCCCCAACCTTCTGGCTCTACTGCTTCTGCTCTCCGCCTGGCGCATGTGTATGCAAATTAACCCTCCATCTTTGCCGGGTTAATTTGCATACTCACTCCTGATTGGCTGGTGAGCGTAGCGAAGGGGCGGTCAATTTACATGCTTCTATTTTATTATATAGGATTTATTATTTATTATTTTATTAGAGTGACATTGGTTGTTCCCCCCCCCCCAACAGTTGTATCTATGAGTCTGTTTCTATTGTATTTATTTTGTTAAACAGCCAATGGCTCACAAAGCTTCAGTCCTCACTATTCAAATATTACCTCCTAAATTTATATATTTTTAGCCACAAACTTGTACACTTTTCCAGTAGTAATTATTTTTTACTTAAAAAATTATTGCTATTTAATTGTTCCTAATGTTACATTTTCTATAGCCAATATATCATCAATTTCTTCTTTCTTTTACTTAGGTCAATAAGATTTTTAAGAACCATATTATTTCATATTTTAAATATTTTGGCTGAATTATTGCAGATAGGTGCAATATTTTCTCAACTTCATGCTTTTTCACACATAAATCTCAATAGCCCTCTTTCATTATTCTTTGTATATTCCATCATCTTATCTTATTGATCTAACTAAGAATGAATATCTTCACACATGCATCATTATAACATTCATTCAAATATCTGAGTTTGTGTTCCTCTTTGGCTATTTCAACTTTGCCAGTGTTTACTCAGAAACAGAAAAGTCCATCTCTAATTCCACCTTCTTTACCATATTTATTGTATTTTAAGTAATTTTTCTTTCCGTATTTCATTGAGGGAACATACAGTAAGAGAATCAGATACTTCATGATCTCTGATTCGCATACGTGATGATATTATTTCCAAATCACATCCAGTGACTTTCAAACAGTAACATTACTCTATGTGCCTTTCTGCATGAGTTAGAGTGAAGGTATCTAGTCCTAATTCTTCTCTTGAAATGCTCTTCTATTTTCATATTCCCCTCTTAGACAAACATTCATAGCTGGCAAAATATATTTATTCCTAGCATCCTAAGAACTAGTTATTTCTTATTCTGCCTTTTGTAATAAGTTTTACATTGACATTTGCATAGAATAAGCTGATATTTCTCCACACTTAGATAATTTAATTAATCCTTTCAAGCTGCCTTTTAAATTCCTTCTCTTACTCCTCTTTCCACTTGGTCCTAAATCCTTAGTTAATTTCCTTTTATCTATGAAGTAGATATTAGCAATTCTTCACCATTTTATGTTGGGATGTTCAAGTTGAACACCTTCTGTTATAAAATTTAAAGCTTGATCCATGGTCTTAAGCCTTTTGGAAAACCAAGTTGTTACCATAAAAGCTAGCATAGATTATTTTTTTTTCATATAAAATCTGAATTTATAATTGTTTTTTTTTTGCTGTTGCTGCTGTTGGTACTGGAGCAACATTCTGTTATAAGTGATCCTCTATGCAAATTTTTGTTCTGAAAACTCCTGGCAATTAGCTAATCTCAATCTTTGCTTACTACTTATATTTGTAAGCTTTTAACTACTTTATTTTTCCTTCATTACTTCATTTTATTCTCTTAATTTCCATATCTTGTACTCCCCACTTATTTAAATACTAGAGGACCAGTGGACGAAATTAGTGCATGGTGGGGAGAGTCCCCTCAGCCCAGCCTGCACCCTCTCCAACCTGGGGCCCCTCGGGGGATGTTCGACTGCCGGTTTAGGCTTTCAGGTATTGGTCCTAAACTGGCAGTCGGACATCCCTCTCACAATCCTGGACTGCTGGCTTCTAACCGCTTACCTGCCTGCCAGCCTGATCACCCCTAACTGCCTCTGCCTGCCAGCCTGATCACCCCCCCACCATCCTGGTTGCCCCCAACTGCCCCCCCATCAGTCGTTTGGTCGCCCCTCACTAACCCCCCTGCTGATCTGGTTGCCCCACGCAACCTGCTGCTCAGTCATTTGGTCATCCCTCACTAACCCCCCTGCCAGCCTGGTCACCCCACACAGCCTGTTCGATCATCCGTTCAGTGCAATGGTCGCTTAGGCTTTTATATAGATTTTAACTTTTATTCAAGTTTCTTCTCTTATTTAAAGTTTTTGCTTACATCTAACATCTACCACAATTTTCCCCTACCATATAAAGAAGTTCTGACTCCATTAAATTTCAACTACCTTATCCATAGTATGAGAATGATAAAAATGATAGTTATTATCAGAAGTATTGAAAGTATCAAATAAGCTAATGCAATTGAATAAAAGTTCTATGCAAAGTGCTTTGCAATAATAGTTATTACTATGTAACCGTTTTAATGGTCCTAAAGTGACATGAAAATCCTTTGGCAGAAAGATATACTATGTTAACAGAATGAAAGAGTTAATATTAAAAATGTCCATATTACCCCAAGCCATCTCTAGATTCAATGCAACTCGTACCAAAATTCGAATGCCATTTTTTCACAGAAACAGAACAAATGCAATCCTACATTTGTATAAAACCACAAAAGATCTCAAATAGCCAAAGCATGCCTGAGAAATGTCAAGCTTGAGGCATCACCTGAATTCCTGAATTCTAACTATCTTGCAAAGTTATAATAATCAAAACAGTATGGCACTGGCATAAAACAAAACACATAGATCAGTGGAAAAGAATTAAAAGCCCAGAAATAAATTCATATATATATTTTTGACAAGGGAGCCAAGAAAAATCAATGTGGAAAAAATAATCTCTTCAATAAATGGTTCTAGGAAAATCAGAGTTACATGCAAAAGAATAAAACTGAGCCCCTATCTTACACCAGTCACAAAATTAACTCAATAGGAACTTAAATGTTAGATATTAAATCATAAAATTCTTAGATGAAAACATAGAAAAATATAAGCAACAAAAGTGAAAATTAGCAATTGGCACTACATCAAACTAAAAAGCTTCTGCACAGCAAAAGAAGCAGTTAACAGAATTAAAAATCAATCTACAGAATGAAAGAAATTATTTGCAAACCATATATCTGATAAGGGATTAACACCCAAAATATGTAAAAAACACATGCAACTCAATAGCAATTAATTAATTAATTAATCTAATTTCTCCATGGGCAAAGGACATGAATAAACATTTCCCAAAAGAAGACATACAAATGGCCAACAAGCACATGAAAATGTACTCAACATCACTAATCGCTAAGAAAATGCAAATCAAAACCATGATGAGATATATCTTTTAGAGTGACTATTATAAAAAACAACAACACAAGAGCTGTAACCGGTTTGGCTCAGTGGATAGAGCATCGTTCGATTCTGGTCAAGGGGATGTACCTTGGTTGCGGGCACATCCCCAGTAAGGGGTGTGCAGGAGGCAGCTGATCGATGTTTCTCTCTCATCAATATTTCTAACTCTCTATCCCTCTTCCTTCCTCTCTGTAAAAAATCAATAAAATATATATATAAAAAAACAAGAGATAACAAATGCTGGTGAAAATGTTGAGTAAATGTTGGGCACTATTGGTATGTAAATTGGTATAGCCATTATGGAAAACAGTATATAACAATCCTTCTTCTGTGTATTTCTCTGAAAGAAATTAAATCATTATCTCATAAATATATATACATCCCATGATCACTGCATATTATTCAAAATAGTCAAGATGTAGAAACAACCTGTGTCCATTGACAGATAAATAGATCAAGAAAATGTGGTATATATACACCAATAAGAAAGAAGGAAATCCTGTCATTTGTGTCATTAATGAATCTTGAGGATATTGTGCTAACTGTATGCGTCAAACAAAAAAGGGCAAATACTGTATGACCTCATTTATATGTGGAATCTGAAAAGCCAAATTCATAGAAACAGAAATTAGATCAGTGATTTCCAAAGGCTAGGGAATAGGAGAAAAAATATGTTGGTTAAAGAATACAAATTTCCAGTTATAAAATGAATACTGGAAAGCTATTGTATAGCATGGTGACTATTATTAATACTTTATTGCATACTTGAACATTGCTAAGAGAGTAGATCTTAAAGTTTCTCACTGTTACAACAACAAAAAAATGCCAATTATATGAATTTAAGGATGTTAGCGAACCTTACAGCAGTAATCATTTTGCAATATATATCTGCATAAAATCATCACATTGTACACCTTAAACTTACACAATGTTATATGTTAAACTAGAGGCCCAGTGCACAGATTCATGCACCAGTGGGGTCCCTCAGCCTGACCTGCTCCCTCTCACAATCCGGGACCCCTCAGGGTATGAGGTGAAGCAGCCAGGGAAGAACCGGAACCCTGGCTGGGCGCAGTGCTGCTCCAGCTCATCCCAGCCCCACTGCGCCTGCCACTGCTAGGTAGCGCTGCCTTGGAGGCAGGAGAGGCTCGCACCTCTGCACTCCCCAGCCATGAGCCCCAAGTCTGGCACCCTTTGGTTAGCTGAGCGAGTGGGGCTCCCACTGTGGGAGCACACTGACCACAAGGGGGCAGCTCCTGCATTGAGTGACTGCCTCCTGGTGGTCAGTGTGCATCATAGTGACCAGTCAACCGGTCATTGGGTTGCTTAGGCTTTTATATAAAGAGATTATCTCTCAACAAAGCTAGCTTTAAAAAAACACAAACTTTTGTAATGCTTTCAAAAAAATAGAAAGTTAGCTTTTGGAGAATGGAGACCAAGGTTTTAGTTATATTTATGTTTCTAACATTTATAATGTCCCTCTAACAGTGTACTGTCCCTCACAATTTAGATGCTTACTTATGGAATTAATAAATACCTGCTAAGTATTTTATCAGTTGCACAAAGTAGAAGATAGCAGAAATGTCAAATATTTATCAAATCTATGATGGCTTTGTAGTTCACTTTTTACTTGTAATAATACAGCAAATCTCTTCTCATGCAAGGGGAAAAATAACCAAAATAATCTATATGAATAGTATTATGCAAAAGATCTAATTTTATTTGTACATTTTTGACCAGCTCTACATTCAATGACTTTCCCCCAAATTAATCAGTCTAAAGCAAAACAAGGTGCTATATGAAAGACCGAATATCTACTTGGAGAAGAGGCTGTATCACATATGGCTTAAGAGATTTTAGAGATTTAAATCAACATCCAAGTGAAGAAACAGCCTGGGTAATTTATTGACTTTCTAAAATCTGACCTAGAGTTTGGATCTGCACAAAACTTTCATCAGCTCATCCCAACCCTTCACATGTAAACTCTGTTCTTTTTCTAACTCCAGGTGCTGCTTGAGTCTATCCACATCTGTTTTTCCCTCACTAATAATATTACATGTTTGAACTGTTTTTAAGAGGGTTATGTTTTCGGTCAGATCACTTAAAATGTATCAGCAACTCCCATTAATTGATAGAGGCACACATTTTCCAGACAACCAGACCACATCAGAAGCAAAACCCATCCTTCAGCTCTTCTTTAGAGCACTTCATCTGGGAATACAATTTTGAGTTAGATGCCTCTATTTTATGCCTCTAAAAGCTCTATTGTTTTATTTTAATTATTTATTTAAGTGAATGTTGCCTGCATTTACTGTAATCATTATGTGGATTGTAAGTATATATGTTTTAATGATTATAATATCCTCATTGCCTACAGCTCAGTAACAGCTGTTGAATGAATAAGTGTACCAACTGACTATTCTATAGTCAATATTTCTGATTATTTTTTACACAAAACTGATTTATGAGTTAAACTGTGTTATTGTTTTTTTTACTTTTTCTAACTCCATAGTATGTGTTAAAAATAGTAAAGAAAGCCAAGTTACAATTCTGTAGGCCAATTTTATAAGAAAATCATATGAAAACCTTTTCACTGTTAGAGGTGAACTCACTCCCTTTCCTACGCAGCACAACAGAGCTGAGCTCCTAGGAGACCAGAAAGTCCTGTCTGGGTTACAGAAAAACCAATTCCATGCTACTGCTCCCTTCGATCAAGGGAAACTCCCTTCCCAAGAGTCGTAAGCATGTATCAGCAGCTGCAGATGGTGTATGAGATATCAGGAAATTTACATACTTAGGGCCTACATATATTTGTTTGTTTTAGATAAATATATTACCATGAAGACATGGCCTAAATAACTATTGCCCTGAATGATGAATCTCAAATAGAAATTGTGTTTTGAGCAACCAAAACAGTAGGAGGAGATAGGGAAAGTGCACGCTGCTAGTAGCCACTGAAGCAACAACTGTCCTGTGCTGTTATACAAAAGCATGCACAATACCAGAATAGCTGCTTCTATGTCTCAGTTCAGGAAGAGTTTTCCTAGTTGTCATTGACTCTTTTTCTTCCTTTATATAGAATGGAAATGAACATAGCAGAAGTGTCAAATATTGTCTAAAAGTGTCACAGATGAACCACTTCAAGGCCTTCTTTGATCAATATTTAAACTGAAATTGACATTGAGATACAAAGAAGTGCCAGTGCCCCTGGACAGACTTGCAAATGGTTGTACTCTGATGATACTGGTTTCCAAAACATGCAGCAACAAAGAATACTTTTCCTGGTTGTAATTCTAGAGACTATAGTATCACAGCATCTGACAGAATACAGATGGCACTCAAATTAAAATAATGTGAGAAAACTTTATTTACGAAAGGACAATTGTGGGCAAGATGTAAAAATACCATAAGGGGTAGTGTAAAAGCCAGAGAATAGCTAGTTTCTCCACAACCAACACCCCAAAAGACAAGGAGAGAGAAAGAAAAAATAAGGGCAAGTTCTAGAGGGGTTTCTTTTGGAAGATCAAGGCCACTTGAAGATCCAACCAGGATAATCAACATCATAGGAAGGGAACCATGGAATAAATACCCTAACCACAGCCTCCTTCCTTCCTCTCATTTTTTTCCTGAGGGAACCGCTTACCTTACCCAAATTGTCAGGAGCCTCACTGAGATAAAGCTTAGAGTAGATATCATGGGTCCACCTCCCACAGCAGAGTGAACAAAATGGTAGAGAGTGGATGTGTTTTGGACAAATCAATGTCTGGCGTATCTGCCATCTCTATTTGAGAGATAAGAACACAGAACTCCAGAGAGGTTAATAAGCCTACTTAGTAGAGAGACATCCTGAAACCTTAATATAATATTTTACAGAATTATTCTGTCTCCCATTCTATGCTTACTATTTATCTGCACTTAAAATCTACTATTAAACTATTATGTACATCTAATATTATTTCTTTATTATTATATTAAACTGTTGTCACTATTTATTCCTGAGGATTAAAAAACTGTTTTAAGTAATTCCTTCATCTAGTCATAATAGAAAATATTTTTATGCTGATGAGAAATCCATACATATGCATGCAACCAATTATTTTGACCATTCTAAAACTCCAGTTTTAAATTTGTACAATAATAGCTGCATATGGCAAAAATGTCATCACAATTTTATGGATGGGAATGTCTCTGTATGTGGGTTTATTCACAGAAACAAACCTCATTAAAGGCCCAAAGACATTGAAAATTCACATGAATTGACTCCCTAATACGCCTTTTGTTCTCTTTATGATTCAGTTTGTGTTTAATTTTACCCAAAAAAAATGACACCAGACATATATTATGTGGCTGACGTTAAAAGAATTAAAAGCTATTGCCAGTGTTTATATGTCTTCTTATGAGTTTTAGGGACTGGGACTCAGAGCTAACCTGACTCTAGCTATCTTCCTGTAAGTAGTGTATCATTTATTCTAGTAAGTTAGTATATAAAATAAAGTATTTCCAAAGTTGTTTCTTTAGAAATAGATTAATGCCAATCTGAACCCTCTTGCAAACTAATATACGTTATGTAGCTCATGGATTAGGTAATACAAACACTCTTTTCTTACACTCTATAGTTTGACTTAAGTTTTTAATGTGTATCTGCTAATCAAATCTTTCCATATTGACATAATTCATTATTTTAGACCCTGGTGGTTCCATCCATTACTGTGACTCATGAAACTTTACTTCATTGATATCTCCAGATTATATAGGCGTCTACCAATCAGCTGTGCTCTCTAATTACCCCATGGACATCTCAAAGCTATTATGTCCATGAATCTACTTCTCTACTTGTTTAGTTTGCCCAGTGCAATCACTATTTAAACAGTGGTGTAAATCTGAACTTTGAATGCCTTTCTTAGCACTTAAATCTTCTCTGCCCTCCACAGGTGAATCCTGTCAATTCTACCTTTTTACTTTTTTGATTTCCTCCATCCCATCATCACTGTCTTCGCTGACCTTCATTGCTTCTCAGCTGGATCATTGCAATAGTCTCCTAATTATGATCTCAGGTAATTTTGGCCTTATCAATCTATTGCCCATACTTGGGCCTGAAGGCCAGTGCTTAACTGCCAACTTAATCATGAAGTTTTCCATTGTTAATCCTTCTACTTGGGCCATTCATGACCACATTGCTCGCTCTCTGTTTTCCCTCCACTGGTGACTATAGGGTGAGTCTTATAGAAAGAAGGTACTTCTCTGAATGTGTTATAACCATTATCTTTCTTCCCGAAATATCCTCCTCCTCTTTCTATACATGGCAACCTCTTCCACATTCACTCTAGTTCTGTCCTCTTACATCGAGCCTCCTATGACTGCCCGGGCTGTGTCCATTGTTCCCTCCATATGATTCCATGGTACTTGGAGTACAGATCCACATGGTAACAGTTCTTACTCAGCCCTGGTCCACTGGGCAATATCACCTACCACCAGGCAAACTCCAGAGAACAGGGGCTTATCTGCTTATCTTAGTGACCACAGCTCCTAATTTAGTGACTGGGACATATCTGCCAATCAATGAATGCAGTTTCATTTCCTGTTTCTTTTTTTCTTTTTTTTTCCTCTAAGGGGAGTCTTTTGTCAAGGTGATGAAGAGGGATAGTTGGAATTTTTTGTAAATAAAAATGCAGCCCTGGCTGGCATGCTCAGTGGAGCATTGGTCCTAGCAAGGAACCCATGGTGGGTTTGATTCCCAGCCAAGGGCACATACCTGGGTTGCAGGTTTGATCTCCAGCCATGGTCAGGATGCATACAGGATGCAACCAACTGATGTGTCCCTCCCCTCCCCTCCTCTCCCCTCCCCTCCTCTCCCTTCCCTTCCTCTCTCTCCCTCTCACTCTCCCTTCCCCTATCCATCCCTTCCACTCTCTCTTAAAAAAATCAATGGAAAAAAATATCCTCGGATAAGGTAACAAAATAAAATGCAGAAATATATGATTAATTATTTAAAATGCTGGCCTGGAGGTTGATCATAACAAAAAGCAAGCATGTGTAGCCTAGTTAGATTAATGAAACCTTATTAGATTAAAGAGAAACCTGAGTGTCTGCCACGAATGATATTCTGACTGGAGAGAGGAAACTGTCAGGGGTGACAGAAGGAGGCCCTGATCCAACTTAACTGCTCCCTTGGGTTGTCAATAAAGTAGATCAAAGCCTCATCTGAACTGAACCAAAAGTAGAAATAAGACTTAGGAAACAGTGAAATAAAAGGAAAAAAAATTGTGTGTGTGTGTGTGTGTGTGTTTACATTGTACAATGTCAGTGGAAATTTGTACTGTCAACCCTAGACTGAGTATGATGTAAGAATTGTTCTATCCTATAAGTTGATAACAAATTTAAAGTTAGTCAATGTCATCTCAACATATCTATCAAATAAAATAGCTCTACCCAATATCATGTAATATGCTATCCCGAATATTTTACTATTTAATCTATTTCTGTAATTTTCCCAAAGTATGTTGACATGTAGCAAGTAATACCCCATCCTGCTTTTATTAAGAAGTTAGTTTATGTCAAAATTTTAGTATTAGTATTTTTAAATCTCATCTTCAAAGTTTCTGCCACTAATGAGTCACAAGTTTGAGTCAGGCTTAGTTATTCTGAGTCAATTTCTACTGTAATTTTAGGTTATAAAGTCTCTCCCACCTACATAACCTATAATGAATTCTGGTATCCAGACACAAATAAACCCACTTCGGCTTAATTGCTTTCTTTAGTCTTTAAATTGGCAATGAATCATTACAGATTTTTTCTTAATTTAAGTCTTTAAAAGTTGCTGGAAATCGTCTGGAAAAAAAAAGATGAACTTCAATATGAAATTCATTAACTCATCCTATTCATTCTTAATTTTAAGCATAGTGACTAATAATTAAAACATTCCAAACAGGTGAGAGAATATTCACTGTTTTTAAATATAGGATGTCCAAAAAATGTGCACACACACTGTTAATAATTATAAAGGCAGAGTTTATTAAAATACGTTTGATTTTCAAAATTGAGCTATCAGCTGTTAAAGTATATACACATTTTTTAGGGGACACCCATATATAAGGAAAAAGAGTTAAATATCTTTTTTAAGTAAATTTTTCCCACAGCCATTTTATATTTAACCAACAGCCAATTTATCGTTAACCTAAATTCATGCACTGAAGCATACCCCTTATTTCTAGTTCTTTGCCCCTTGAAATGAAGAACAAGCCTGTCACCCTTTCATTCAATCTGAAAGCTTATGCTTATGTTACTCTTTTGGCCTCCCCACCCCTCAGTCTAAACCATGGCTGTTTTCCTGTGAACTTGTAACCTCTCTCCTATTGAATAATTTCTGTCTGTCTTTTCCCAGTTCTATTTTAACTGTTAGACTCCTGAACTGGATAGAGATGCACAGGATCTCATAATGCTGATTATAATGGGAAAGTCTTTGTCCTCTAATCAGAGTAGCATGGAGTTGTGTGTTTTTTATTGCTAAATGTTAAGTGCTTAAAACAAAATATGCCAATATATTATAAAAACATTTTCTTCACAAATTTCTTCATCCAACAATATTCCTACTAAAATTTGACATGTGTTGCCAGTTTCCAAGTATTCTTTCAATCTACATAATTGGGGGGAAAAACTATCCCTATTGTATACCTGTGGGACATTGGGAGTAATGGGGACTCCATTATAAAATAATTGTAAGAATTTAAAATACTGTAAGGCAAACTTCTACCACAAAGGAAGCACTGAATAATTATTTTACTTATGCTCTTTGAGTTATATTTTGAATGTTTGTACAATATATTCATGCCTAAAGCTATGTTTAAACCAAGTAATTGGTTTAAGTCCTTAAACAATAGAGAAAAAATATCTGTCTGAACAAGTTCTTTTAGCATTGAAAAGACAAAAAATATATCTTTGGATTAATTTATTCCCAGTAGTCTTACTGACTGAGAGTATAACAATGAAAAGAAAATAAAAGAGGCAAACTGAACATTCACATTAATTTCACAAGGTGTTTATTTGCATACAAAAATAATTGAGAATAAAAGAACACGCATCAGGCAAAAATTAGCTAAGGTAGTGTTAGTGTTCTGCATTTGCAATTTTTATTCAGAACTCGGGGATAATTACAAACCATGCCTGTGCTTCTGGACAAGATAGACTACAGTCAAGTAATATTTAGGTCAATCTAATTTACTCATTCTCAGGTTTAAAAAAATCAGTACACATTTTGTGAAAGAGGGAAACGAAACCCCACTGATCTAGAGAAGAGAAAAGCTTCAACAAGGCTCATCATATCTACTAGTAGTAGTTAGGCATCCTTTTGTAGAAGCCATGGATCAACAAATCAAGTCTCCCTAAAGGACTAGCCCATCCCTCTCTAGTCTAAGGTTTTCCTCTAGTGCCACATATCCTTCTCTACCTTTCAGCAGGTTTACACATAATATTATGGTTCATATAGCGCTTGCAATTAGTTAACCCCAAAAATCATAAGTTAATAATGAGTGAGAATTTAGCATATATTTACAATATTCCATTGATTGTAACATCCTCTAATTAAAGGAAATTTTCTTCTCTAACTTGTCAATGACACCTCTCTAACTATAGAATAAAGGAAAATTCCTTGGCAGAAAATATAAACCTCTGACACATGCATTCTCTTCCTTCATGATGGTTCACCATACGTCCTACATTCTTTTCCTATTGTGTGCACATAAAAAGTATTAACGGGACAAATGAAATGCATGTTAATAAAAACCAACCAAGATGGCTATCTTTTTCTATATTTAACAAGTTTCTATATTTAACAAGTAAGAGCAATTTCTAAATTGCTCTTGAAGCAATTTAAAGAGCATATCCATTTTTTCTTAACTTGGGATATAGCAGATTCTACGGAAGTCCTTCAAAAACAAGGCATATCACTGCACTTTGGAAAACAATATTCTTGACCACAGAGACAAGTGGATGTCTAAGAAAGTATATCAGTTTCCCCATGATTTATGCTTTCTGCTTTTACCCTTATGAATATGGGATGCAATAGCACCTGTCCATTCACTAACAATTAGTGAAGATCATCAATTGTTGATGGTAGTCAGTTTTAGCTTTGTGTGTTTTCTTGTCTTTTGGATGCAAAATTGTATTTCAGACGCCACATTAATAAAATAAGACCCACATTAAATATATGTTGCAAGTTGAATATGCTAACTTCTTGTCTCTAGAGATTATGATATTTCCATTCAGATTTTGATATCACTATTATTTAAATTAATAAAACAATTTTCCTAACAGAAAAACATAAATTTCTGAAACTATAGTTTCAAAATTCTATAGTAGTCTTTTGAGAGAATACCATTATCAGTATTATCAGTTTCTTCCTTCTCTTATTTTTCCTTTTTCCCTTCGTTTCTTTCATTTATGTACTTCCTGTCTTTTCTTTTAAATTTTGAAATATACTCAAGAAACAGATGAGCCAAGAGATAGTGCAGCTTAAATTATTAAAAGAAGTATATCCAAAGTGGAAATTCTTTTTCTTTGGAGTGCTTTTATGGTTCCATTTTAAGTATTTCTAAAAAGAGTTTGCAATGCAAGATAAAATGATATCTCTTTTCCAACTAAGTCTTTCTGGCTAGTCTTAATTTGAGTGCAGCCCATAGTCCATAAAGTTATGGCAATAAAGACAAACAATGTGCCCTAAATTGTTGTGGAACAAAACACAATGTTTTAGCCCTAACCGGTTTGGCTCAGTGGATAGAGCGTCGGCCTGCGGACTCAAGGATCCCAGGTTCGATTCCAGCCAAGGGCATGTACCTTGGTTGTGGGCACATCCCCAGTGGGGAGTGTGCAGGAGGCAGCTGATTGATGTTTCTCTCTCATCGATGTTTCTAACTCTCTATCCCTCTCCCTTCCTCTCTGTAAAAAATCAATAAAATGTATTTTTTTAAAAATACAATGTTTTAAAAATCACTAATAATAGTAAAAACATAAATTGTGGCCTTTTGAGCATTTATCTATGCCAAGGACTTTCTGTTTTCTCTTTTAAGCTCACAATGACTCTCCCATAACTAGTCTCATTTACAGAAAAAGCCAGCTGCAAAAAGCCATATGTATTTAAAATCCCGCAACCAGAAAATGGCAAAATTTAGAACCCCGCATTCTTCCTTATCTCTAAAGTCTATGTTCCTTGCCATGGTATCTACACTTTCTACTCCATGCATAATCCTCACAAACCACATCATAGAAGCCTTGTAAACATGATCATTACCCTTAGACATTTATACAATTATCAAAACACCTTCTGTTGGGGTATGAAAGCATGCACTGCAAAATCATTAGCCAATTAGAGTAAGCCGCCACCAGCATCCTCTTATTATGTCCTACTTACAGCCTCTATCATGGGTTGGCTCAGCAGAGGATCCTGTTTGGTGCTGATATGAATGGGGCATGCTTCTAAATGAGGTCATGTATGCACAGTGCTCAACACAGTGCCAAGGCCATGCTATACACTTTATAAATACTGGTTTTCCTAAACCTACTTTTCGCCTGCCTTTCCCTAGCATATGCAAACGGGGATGATGTAAAGAGTTTAAGTTTATCAACTTTTCTACAACCCAACCACTATCTCTGGTAAAGGCTGGAAGTTTGGACTCATTATTTACTCTGACAATTAACAGAACTTGTGGGCTTGTTTTGCTAATAGTAATAAATCTTAGGGTAGAAGGATCTATAGATTGACTCTTAGGTGCTTTTGAAATCAGAATTAATGCACATTAATATGTTTTATGCAAAAGAGCATCAAGAGAATGCTGAAACTCTGAAAACTATTATGATTAGGTCAGCACATACAAGCAAAACAGCAAGGATGAGGTCCAAATGTTGCTCAGATTCTCTTTACTCGATACAACAAGGAGAAACAACAACAGGTAAGTAACTTCTGGGATCTTAGTTACATCTTTTTAAACTAATTATTAGAGATAGGAGAAAGCAAGGAAAATTTTAGATGTCAGAAAAAAATAAAAATATCAGAAGAGAGGAAATGAAAGGGAGAAAGGAAGAAAGGGAGAAATATAGGGGACAGGGAGAGAAAGAAATGCTTAACAATTCTTTTTGAAGAACCAAACTATGCCTAACACTTCTTTTGAAATCTCCACACTTGAAGAGCATACTATTTGTTGGTTGACTGAAGTATAGAAATAAGAAAGAGAGGAAAAAAAGATTTTTTAAAGGTAGTAGAGTCTAAAGTTCTCTTAGGTATCACTCAGAGTTACATATTGCCTGAATTTTGTGGGCAAGAAAATTAATGCTCGAGTGATTTAGAAGGTCCCAGATACTTAACTTTCAAATTTGAAAATTTGTAAAAAATTATTTTGAATTCGTATGTGTGGCTTGAATTTATGCAATTAAATAAAAAGTAGTCAAAGTAATTTCTAAATTACAAATGAAATAACATTCAACTCTTCCTCTCAGCATCACTTGGATTGAGTTAGAATATTGTTTCTTTTCTAAAATAATAAACTATATGTACTTGAAGCAAAATCTTGATGGTTACTCTAGAATTATCTTTCATCCAACAGAAGAACATCAGTGATATCAACAAAATATCTTATACCAACTCCAGTTCCTCCATCATATTTCAAGGATATTGGGTTGCATAATTTATGTGTTACAGGTTCTATAAATTTTGTCAGTAAACTATTTAAATGCCCTTCAATAATGAACGTTCTCATTTGCTTTGACTAGTCCTGTAGTCTTTTCTACAGATTAAAACAAAATTCAAAGGTATACTACATGACATAATGTTAAGGTATTTGTTTAAAAGCCTTTCAAACTATAACAGTATCACAAAAATCTAGTGATTCTAGATGACTACATGTAATTATTTCATTAAACTATACCCCACTGCCTCCATAGCTAATTTTCTTTCTTAGGTACCCAGGCATACAAAACATAGCAATAAGACACCTCCCAGGTATTACAGATGAGTAAATTGTCTGGTATACTAGGATGATGTCAATTTGTTTAAAAATATTTCCAAGAAATGTTTTGAATAGATGGGCAGTTATAAGAGGGCTGGGTGCAATTATAATGCAGTCACAGGCAATACTCTGGTACTATCCTTCTCTTACATGCATATAAGCATAACCAATGGACATAAGACACTGGGGGGGTAGGGGAGGCCAGGGGATTGTCAAGGGTGGGGGAAAAAAAGGACACATATGTAATATCCTTTGTAATACTTTAAGCAATAAAAAATAAATAAAATAAAATAAAATCTTATTATCAAAAAAAAGAAATTCCAAGGAAATAGAGTATAAAGTAGTAATTATAAGAAAGATGATTCTGGCAGGACCTTGGCAGCTGTCAATAGAAAATAAAATTCAGTACATTCCATTCCTTACAAGGTCTTCTAGAAACTGACTGCAGAAAATTAAAATCCTGTCAGGGGCCAACTAACTATGTGCCTTATATTGCTGACATAATATTCAGTGAATGTGAACAGATTTTAATTTCATGTCCTAATTACCACTGATAGAGAGCAACTTTGAAAATGTTTTACAAGGATGAACCAAGTCTACTCAGTCAGCTCTATAAAATTGGCTGTGAATAAATGCATAAACTTAGCCCTCCTATTTGCCTGGGTTTTTTCTCTTTCTTCATCCCACACCCTTCATTATGCTGGCTGAATAAAATGATTGTGAATTACTAGCACTCTCTGCCTTTTGCACATTTCATTAGCTGAAGTCTGTATCAGTAGTTTGAGGAGCCATCTTGTTTGCCCATATTTTTAGGTGGGAATATGATGTAGGAATTCTTTTAAATGGAAATTTGCATAAAATATGTCTTATACAAACACCTCAATAGGAAAAACTCATCACTGGAAATATGTTTAGCTCTATTATCAAGATGTTTCTCTCATAGATAAAGAAAAGATTTATATAAGAGATTGATCATTTGCTTGATAGAGCAAAAGTAACAAAACTTAGTGGAAAGTTGGGTTCAAATGAAGAGCTATTTAATGAGGAATAAACTCAATTGCACTAGATATTCAAGCCTCCATCAGCACCCTTCACATAGAAATAGAAAGGTCTCTTACATGGAGTAAGAGAAAAAGCTAAATGGAAGAATAACCAATTCAGTGTCATTCAATCATGCATTCAGTTCTTTAAAAATATTTACTAAGCCCTTGCTCATTGGGCTGTACTATGGAATAATCCTAGCAGACATGAAAAAAAATGGACCATATCCTCTCAAATTAGAAAAAGGCATAAGAATTGTGCCTATTATTTGAAATAAGCAAATGAACAGATCATAAAACCAGAGGGGACTGGATTTGATTTGCAAATTACATTTATATGAATTCAAGGAAAAATTATAATAACTTAGTGACATCAAATATCTAAACTTAACATTTTTAAAATTGACACTATTTGGTCAATATTTCTCTTAGAATCCTAGTTGTTTCTAGTAAATATTAATGAGAGCTTGTTCAAAGTTCAAAAGTAACAACTTTATGAAGTCAAATATGATTGTGTGCCTTATATATTTAATCATAATTATTTTGCTTCAAATTAAATTTCAAGGACTTAAGGAATTAAGTACAATGACATGCAAGAGCAAATGTTATATCATAATTTATGTTCCATAAACATAGCATAATTTAAATCACTGAGTATATCACTGTCTTGATGGGTAACCCCAGACACTTGGCATCAAATCATCCTTGAGTCAGGCAGCTAACAACAGTAATTGAAATATGTTTAGAGGAGTGTAATTATTCTTGGTTTATGTTTTTATGAGCTCAATCATCTCACATTTGAGATAGCAGTAACTACATCAGAGTGTAAGTAAATTCCATAGGTCATTGAGCCATATTTTAAAGATTTCTAAGAGCATATTCTTATATACTATACCCAGTCCTCTTACATGTACATATATCACCATCAATTTCCCCCTCAAGTAAGTCACTTTACCAGTGTCATCAGCACTGCCACTTTCACCAAGCTTCTCTTTGCAGTGTTTCACTTGCATGCTTTCGGCCATAGGTATGGATAATGTTTTAGGATATGCAACATCTACTCCTTAATGATTATGAAATAAACTCATTTATTCTCCACCCCTCATAGGGGGCTTTTTTATTCTTACACAGGGAAGGAAGATGGTAGAAGCTCTAATAGACTGCAGAGTCTATCCACTTTCTAACCCCCTTTTTTTTTCTTTCATTAATCCTCACCTGAGGATATTTTTTTCCATTGATTTTCAGAGAATGGGAGAGTGAGAAGAAGAGAAACATCACTGTGAGAGAGACACATCGATTGGTGGCCTCCTGCAGGAGGGGAGCGAACCTGCAATCCAGGTATGTGCCCTTGACTGGGAATGGAACTAGCAACCCTTTGGTGCACAGGCTGACACTCTAACCACTGAGCCAAAGTGCCTGACCCTTTCTTTATTTCCATGTAGGAAAATAAATTTCATGGTTGCAAAATTTCTAAATTATACTCCATGAGTAAATACACAATTAGTGGAGAAATGGCATACTTTATTTAATCCTATGTACACTTAATCCTTAAGATTAGTGAACACAAGATTCAATTTATATACAAATAAAGCATTTTCAATAGTCTTGGAAGTCTTAGATAAGCATTTTGCAAGTATATTCTCAATGTATTGGTAAATGTCCTAACTCCTGTCAGCGTTAGACTTTCTGTTTAACTAATGCCTGTGGCTTCTTCTGGCCCAGATCCCGAAGTAGACAGGGCTGCTGATCATAAAACCATAGGAAAAGTTTCAGGCACCAAATTAAAGGACCAGTCCAAGCACCTACAGGTTTTAAGAAATAAAGTGAAAACATACTGACTGCTTTTATTCTGGTATTCAGTGTTATGAATAGATTTTATAGAATTATATAGCAAAAACCATGGAGAAATATTCAGAAACCTCGCCTGTTTTGTAACAGTTTCAGACTGCAAGTATTTTGAACTAAGCATACAAACCTCAAAGTGACCTGGAGAGAAAAGGAGAGTGCACGCATTTGTTCAGAGATGACCTAGTTTCTACACTAAATATTCCACTGTGCTCCAGGTTCTGTTACTAACAGCTTTAAAATTCCCTACACCCTCAGGCGTTTCCTTAATGCAGTCTCTGATGATGTGGGTTCACACTGACCTTTTTATGTGGGGGAGGATGAAATAGAATATATTGTGTTTTATCAGTTATAGAAATAGTAAAACATTGAAATGTTAAAACATTCTAGATCAAATTAAAGAAATTATCTCAGAAGAGGCTGTAAAATGGAATGAACCTTGAGGCACACAAATTATTTTTAAAGTCAGTTATATATTGTGTCCCTCTCAATATCATTTCATAAAATTTCAAATAGTAACAATATATAATTTTATGAGTTTTATAAAGTGTCGGATTATTCATTTATCATTACAGATACTGTAAAATGTGGCATCTTGTCAGAAAAGCAAAAACATTAGTACACCAAGTAGATGAGAAAATCTGGAATTTATTTTCGGGAATATTTCTTACAAAAGTCAACTTTTTAATCTCTTACCTACCATTATAATATTTTATAACTAAACTAAACTATCTGTATTTTACTTTGGGTATATCTCCAAACAGCAACAATTAATTAAAAACAAAGACTTTTCAATAACCCCTTTATTCCAATCCCAAACATATAAGTGCAAGAAATCAATAACACATATTGAAATACTCCTGACTCGTACATGTTATGTTTTATCTCTTTTTTTTCACATTCTTACAAATTATATTACTCTGCTAGGAGACACCCTATAATTCCTTTTCAAAGTTAAAACTATTTTTGGTAAATTCCTCTTAGTTCCTATCTATCTAATTCAAAGAAATATGCATTTAAAACTCAAATTATTGAGCCAATAGAATACCTAATACTGACATGTACTTGCAAAAGAACATAGCAGTGTATTTATTTTTTATTATTATTAATCCCCTCATGACTTCTTTGTATATCGAGTGATAAAATATTTAATGTGTAAGATATTATTGATGCGAGGGCCTGTTTACTCAGCTTCATGAAAACACTTTGTATTATGACAAAATATTATCCTCAACATCTAATGTATACTATGTGCATCTGAAATACAAACTATCACAATGCAATACATTATGATACATTATTGCATAACCTTACTGTTCCTGGCCAATTCTGCAAAGGCTGATAAAATCAAATAAGTAAAAACAAAAAGCTTAACACTTCAAATAAATGGTCTATGAACATCTAAAATGCCACACAAAGAAATGAAAATTTCCAAAACTGATGAGCATTGATTTTCTCCAAAAGAAAAAATGATTCAGAGCCAGTACATTGTTTCCACCAAAGCAGCACTCGCAGATTTTATATTATTCTTTCTACTTTTTAATAACTGACTCGTACATGTTATGTTCTACACTGCATTACCTACATATTTTGATAAAAGAAGAAATGTATCAATGATAATTGAACTCACAAGATTCCAATGTGGTTCTTTCTACAAACTATAATTTATGCAGAATGCAAATTTTTTCTAGTAAGTTTTAGACATTCCTCTTTAACAGGCTGTCTGATTAGAGAAGTTACTTTTTTCCTCTTTAGGCCTCATTTAGTTTATTTATCAAAGGGGGCCATAATGAACACCTAATTTGCAAGGGTATTATGGGACACAATGCTTTTGCAGCCTAGATATATACCCCACAGGGAATACCTTATAAGGATTAACACATAAATGATTCCACCAAACAATATTTACAATGTAATGCTTATAATACTTATTTAGATTTTTCCATATTAAAGGAACCTCTCCCCATCCAGTTTTTTTTTTTCCTGGAAAAAACAACCTTCTCTTAGTTTTTGGAAATTTCTTCCAAGATTATCCCTACTTTTGGCTTGTTTAAGTGTGTCTTTCTCTTTCTCCTGACTTCCTGTACAACAGCATTGTGTTAGCTTTAACAGGCCTCCTTACTATTAACATCAGCCATGAACAAAGATTTAGAGAAACACAGATGATGCACAAGGAAAAAAAAAAAAGTTTAGCTGATAGAGGAATTGATCTTTCCCATTTCCATGTCACTTCTAGTTGTGACAGAATTTCCATTATACAGATAAAAAATATTCCTTGGATAGATTATTGAGAAAAATGTAGAAAACTGTTTATTAAAAGAAAAGGCATTTTGGAATGTAATTTCCTGAAATCTCTCAAAATGTATTTCCTAGTTTCTACTCACAATATAAAACATAACTGGGAATAAGGTCAAAAAAATCTGATAAGGCAAGTCCAAATCAAAGTGCTTTGTAACCAGATTGTCCAATTCAGGAGTGACTCCCAGAGCAGGAAAGAGGTGACTAATCAGTCTGTGAAACGGTAAGTCTACTTTCATTGATTAACATCAAGAACAGGGCTAAAAATCCTTTTTTTCCAAAATCATGGATCATGCAAAATTTGCTATAAAAGACCAGTGAGAAACAATCTACTACTGAAGGAATCTCTTCCCTGACAACAATGCAGCCTTGATGTCAAAATAAGATGCAGAAGAGCCTCAAATTGGGAGCTTTTGGAGTCAACATTCCACAATTTTTTAAATCACATATATTGCAAAGAAACAGAACTCTAATCTCAAATCCACTTCTTAATACTACTGTTAATTAGACCATGATTTTCCTAACAGAATAGAAAATGATGTTTTTATCTAGAAATGGGCAAGACCACATAAATAATTTTTTTTTCTGAAGCCACACATCTTTTCTTGTGCATTCACTGCTTTCTTTCCAAAGTCACCGCTGCCCCTCGAAGCTCCCCCACCTCCTGCAAAATTACCGAGGTCAGCAATGGACTCCGCCTCATGACAATATGCCATTTGAAGTCACTCCCCCTGGCTTTACTGACAACATTCTTGCATTTACTCAGGAAAAATTCAAACCCTAAAAAAGTCTCCTCGGCTTCTAACTGAGTCACCCAAAGCTCATATGGGGTGTCCTCCCCTTTCGACAGCAAATGAAGAGTTAACTCTGTCCTTGGTGGTCTTTTGTTGGTGGACTTTACCTTCTTAAAAATAAACCTCAATTTTTCAAAGACTTGCTTTTGCTGTAGTCACCTGTCTCATACTGGATCTGAATACCACCCCTACTGATATCCTCACATTGAATTTCTCAAGCAGGACTCTCACTCCCTAAATGTAAAAACCCCACGTTCGTGCCACTAGCCCTGTCTCTGTCCACCTGTACAATTCTCCAGGACACAGAATTCATATTAATGTAAATGTCTTCCAAATTTCCCAGTTATGCCTTAATTTTTTCTTTCATCCTTATTTATCCTCTCCATTCTGTCTTAAGGAAGAAAGCCTTCTATTCCTTTTATAGGTAAATAGCTTCCTTGTATTTTTAGTCTTCTCCTGTCCATCATTTTCCCTCACATCTTACTGGCTCCTCCCCTTGTTAAGCATGTTCACGTTTCCTTCATCTCATAGGTTCATGACATACTATGACTCCATCTAATTCTCTTACTTGCTAAGGTTTTCTAGAAAGCAATTTACATTTATTACCTCCACTTTATCATTTTCTCTGCCCTAAATATGCTCAAACTGGTTTCTTTTCTGTTTCTCCATTTCTGCAGAAATGGCTTTCCCCAAGATCAACACCCACCTCCCAATAGTGAAACCATAGTCTGCACATGACTCAGTAAGTCCACAGCATTTGACACTTTTGACCAATCCTGGAATCATATCTCTCCTTGTTCTTTTATGATGATTCAGTTCTGCTTTTCCTTCTATGTCAATGATAATTCATCTCAGAATCTCTTCATTCTTCATTCTATGTTCAGCCATACTAAAGCTAATCTCTCCTAGATCACTAACATCATTTCCATTCTTTCCATGCTTTACATATTCACTAGAGGCCCGGTACACGAATTCGTGCATAGGTGGGGCCCCTTGGCCTGGCCAGCAATCGGGGCCTACTGAGGCGGCAGGGCGGAGGGGCCATGGGAGGTTGGCTGTGGGAGTGCACTGACCACCCGGCCGGCAGGGGTGAGGGACCGCAGAGGTTGGCTGGTTGCAGGAAGTTGGCTGTGGGAGTACACTGAACACCAGGGAGCAGCTCCTGCATTGAGTGTCTGCCCCTGGTGGTCAGTGTGTTCTCACAGTGACTAGCCACAACAGTTACTTGGGCTTTTATATATAGACTAGAGGCCCAGTGCACGAAATTCGTGCACGGGGGAGGGGGGGTCCCTCAGCCCAGCCTGCACCCACTCCAATTGGGGACCCCTCGGGGGAAGTCCGACTGCCAGTCAGACACCCCTCTCACAATCTGTGACCACTGGCTCCTAACCACTCACCTGGCCGCCTGCCTGATCACCCCTAACCTCTCTGCCTGCCTGATTACCCCTAACTGCCTCTGCCTGCTTGCCTGATCACCCCTAACCCTCCTCCCTTGCTGGCCTGATTAAGACCCCAACTGCCTCCCCTGCTGTCCTGATCTCGCCCCCAACTGCCCTCCACCACCAGCCTGATTGCCCCTAACTGCCTCTGCCTGCCTGATCACCCCTAACTTCCTTCCTCTGCCGGCCTGATCTCACTCCCAACTGCCCTCCCCTGCAGGCCAATTTGGTTCTGATTGGTCAGTTTCTATGCCAGTCAGCGTCAAAAGCTCTGCCTCCTAGGCAGCCATTGGCTCCTCACAGTTGACCCAGATTTGGTTCTGATTAGTCAGTTTCTATGCCAGTCAGCATCTCTGGGCCTATCAACGGGGCCTGATCAGAAAGGCAGGGCTGATCAGCAGCACCGGTGGAGGCCTGGAGAGAAATGGAGGCACAGCTGTTGGCCAGGCCGGGAGAGAAAGAGAAGCAAATTCTGATCAATGGCTGCCACAGAGGCTATGGATCAGACCCTGCCTCTCTCTCTTCAGACCTCTCTCCAGGCCTGATCCGCAGCCACCTAGGCAGTCAGTGCTGGGTCACCATGGCAACCCAGCACTGACTTCCGGTCTGGTCGAGCCTTTGGTCGTAACGACCCTGGCTCTTTATTATATAGATTCCTATAATTTAATCACCTCTGTGTAGATGATACCCAAGTCCATATTTTGGCCATCATCTCTACTGAATTGCATATTCACTTTTCAATAGCTTCTTGAACATTTATGCATGGCTGTCTTGCTAATATCTCAAGTTGCAGAGAGATTAAACAAATTTATAATTTTTCAAAAACAACAACTTTTTAAATCATTAACTAGCTCATTGCTATGATCATTCTTTCCATAATTTGAGTGGAACTTTTATGATGGTCTAATATTTCATTCTCTTCTATATTCATTGCTCTTTCAGGCACCAATTCCTATCAATTCTTAGTTTGAAATCTCTCCCATCCTCTTTTTTGTTTTGCATCTGAATATTGTTCTGCAATGTGTATCTTCAGTGTCTCTCCATTCTATCTACAATGCAACCAGATTAACTTCTATATAGTTCTCCATATATAGCCTTTATGTGTAACCATATATTATCCACATATAATGTATGTGTAATATAACATATAAATCGATGAGCAAATATATTCTGTGATGCACGGTGACACATTACACCTTTTACTTTATTAAAATCCTCCTTATGAAATGCAGGCCTTCTATTAGATGAGCTTTTCAGACTGTTCATTTTCTTAAACCAATGCATATTGCTCCAGTGAACATGACCTAAGTAAGCTTCAGGCCTACTAGAAAATTAATTGTTACTGAAACATGGTGTGCAATTTTATACTTGTTTTTACTCATTCTGCTTCCTCAAGAGGAATGCTATTTCCCTTTTGTCCACTTAAAAAATTCTACTAACCCATCTAAAGCCAATATAAATGTGACAATTCCTATATCAGTAATAATCGTCCCTTTCACTTTGATTACAGAGCTTTTATTCTCTGTTACACTTTTTATATTTAATGTTGATTGACCTCTATATATTCCCTTTATTAAATTATTTCACAGTAAACAGGAACAGAATCTTATTAAACTCTTTAACTTCCTAAGGTCTAAAATATACTTTTTCCTCATCATTACACCTCACACTGTTTTCACTGAAAAATTCATTATAAAAGTTGAAAGTTTTCTCTATTAAACATTTTCATAAGGCATAAGAAATTGATTTTAAGACAGGGAAAATATTTTAATTTTGAATACTATACAGTGTTTAAAATTTAAAGATAATTATTAATAGCCAGATTTTACAACTGATTAAATCTTAAATCCCAGAAAAGAATAAAATTTCACTCATTTCAGCTAGCTATATATTAATAAAAAGCCCGCTTATACAACAGATGCTTTAATACCCAGTACAAATGCAGTTTTATTTTCATTAACATTAAGTAAATATAACTACAAACTGAATTTTTCAGCATAAGCACGGTTAAACTACTTTAAATAATTAAATATTCCTATTATAACAGTTTTTGTTGACTTTCCAGTGAACACCAAGAAGATATCTGGAGATGGCTTGTTCATTTAGAATAATGAAGAAGACCACAGGAAATGGGTTCTCTTGACTAAGGTATAGCAAATATGCGACACTGACTAGGTCTAACAAACCATGTGATTTTTAATCATGCCAATGAAACAGCATTTCTGATTAATGGCTACAAAGTTGCTGTTATAATACTAATATTCAAACATCTACTTATGTTTATTTATCATCCATGGATCCATATAGAACTTTATACAACACAGTTAATATTTGACATGTAAAACTTCTCAAGATTGCATATAATTAGTATATATTTTCCAAGCCAAAGTTTCTGTTTTCAAGGAGTATGATATTATGTAAATGTCTAAATAATGCTACATTATTTCTGTCCATAATATTATGAGATTTTAGAAAGCTTGGCCTTATTGGGATAAGATTAACATGTTTCTTCATAAATAATCATTTTTGCACAGGCATGAGCAAATTTTCATAAACTGTGATTTGTAAGCTTTGAATAAATATGTTTATTTGTATGTGTCATTTGTCCACAGAAAATTAGCACAATGAACAAAGAAACCAAAGCTATAATTAAGTTGATAAAAAATGATTATTATATTTTGAAAAAGCATTATAGGTCTTAAAAGTGGCTGATTTAGAAACAAGCTTACTATCTAAATAAATAATGCATGAAACATATGAACATACCTAGAGAAAACCAATTTTTTTAATTCTTCCTATAATAACATCATTTTGAAAAGCTCATAATATATATTTTGGGAAACTCAAATTTGTTTTAATGTTTTTGCTTGTGTGATTTTACAGTTTCTCATAAAGTTGGCTATAAGAGGCGAATTTTGTTATATATTACTAGAGGCCCGGTGCACAAATTCATGCACCAGTGGGGTCCCTCGGCCTGGCCTGTGGGATCAGGCCGAACCCGCTCTCTGACATCCCCCAAGGGGTCCCAGATTTCAAGAGGGCACAGGCCAGGTCGAGGGACCCCACCAGTGCAGGATTGAGGTCAGGGAGGGACGCGGGAGGTTGGGCAGCCTGGAAGGGACTGTGGGAGGGCTCAAGGGTGTGTCCGGCCTATCTCATTCAGTCCCAATAGGCTGGACCCCAGCAGCAAGCTAACCTACCAGTCAGAGCATCTGCCCCCTGGTGGTCAGTGCACATCATAGCAAGTGGTTGATAGTTTAGCATATTACGCTTTGTTTGGTTGAACAGACGACCAGATGACTGGACACTTAGCATATTAGGCTTTTATTACATAGGACTAGAGGCCCAGTGCACAAAATCCGTGCATGGGGGGGCCCCTCAGCCCAGCCTGCACCCTCTCCAATCCAGGACCCCTTGGGGGATGTCCGATCCCTGTGGGATCGGGCCGAAACTTGCAGTCGGACATCCCTCTCACAATCCGGGACCACTGGCTCTTAACCACTCATCTGCCTGCCTGCCTGATTTCCCCTAACCACCTCTGCCTGCTGGCCTGATGCCCCTATCTGCTCCCCTGCCTGCCTGATTGCCCCTAACC
>NW_005371371.1:4305130-4332674 GCF_000412655.1 Myotis brandtii | reverse complement strand
CCTGCCAGCCTGATCGCCCCTAACTGCCCTCCCCTGCCGGCCTGATTGCCCTTTAACTGCCCCCCCATCAACCTGATCACCCCCTAATTGCTCTCCCCTGCCAGCCTGATCGCCCCTAACTGCCTCTGCCTTGGCCCCTGCCACCATGGCTTTGTCGAGAAGGATGTCCGGAAGATATCTGGAAGATGTCCGGTCTAATTAGCGTATTACCTTTTTATTAGTACCAGATTATCACATATAATACACATTTTATTTATTTGTTTATGTCTTAATCTGTTGTTGTATAAACAACTTAAATGCTCATCAATGGGTGGACGGATGATAAATATGTGATATATTTATACTATGGAACATTATTGGGCAATGAAAATGAATGTAGTATTGATACAAACTGCAACATGGTGGACTTTGAAAACATACCATGCTAAGTGAAGCACTGCACTCACAAAATACCACATCTTGCAGGATTTCCTTTATATAAAATTTCGAAATAGGCAAGTCTGTAGAGACAGTGCAGATTAGTAGTTGCCTAGGGCTGAAGGCAGTAAGGAGAAATCGGCAGTGCCTGCTAATATATACAGCATTTCTTTTGGGAGTGAGGAATATATTCTAAAACTTATTGTGATGATGGTTATACCACATTGTAAATATAGTATTCACCACTGAAGGTACATTTTAAAAGGGTAAATTGTATGATATGTGAAATTTTTACTGACAACAAAGCATATGTGATTGTCAATATGACAAGGCTTGTTGACCTTTGTAATGTTAAATAAAAATAGTTTAAATTAAAAAAATAGAATTATGTTAAATCATAATTTTTTTCAGAGTGTGTCCACCCAATTCACTGAATTAATGTTCTATCTACCTAATACATAAGTAGCCAGGACCTATTAAAAGCAAAAAAGTATGGGTCAGCAAATACAATGAGTGGCATTTCCGGTCTCATTTTTATTATATCACCTCTTTTTCCTTCTGTTATACTATGAAAGTCTCTTTGGGGAACTTAATATCAATATTTTTGTAATTGTGTAATTTCTTTGGGACTTAACTATTAGGTTGGATGGAGAAAGAGAAACAGTTAGCTTTATCTGAATACCAGAATCAATAAATTAAAATGTAAATATGTGCCTAAAATGTATATGAATAGGTGCATAAATATTAAGGTACTAGTACATACAAGATCATTTAAAAGACATTTCAGGGCTAAAAATAAAAAAAAACTTATTTAATGTATTGTTTTGGAATGCACTGTGATTTGTGCAAAATGACACAGAGATATGAAAACAACAATGTATAACAACTGTGGAATCTTTATAAATGTTATTTAGAATGATGATTCTAAAACTATTTGTAGACAGAAATCTTTGATGTTAAAAGTACAAACAGGTTAATGACACCCAACCATAGCTATTAAAAAAACATACAATGATCTCTTAAAAAATGTTCTTAAAACATTCATCATCAGGATTATAGGAATTTTTATCTCTATAAATTTCTTCTATCTACTCTCCCAATTCTTTCTTATTAAAGAAGCCTTTTTTTCTTTATATGATAATTCACCCACCTGTGCCATTCCTCCTAATTTTTAAATTTGTTTTCAATCTCTCACCAATTATAGAGGACATCTCATCAGTCTACAGTCATTCCCAAGTCTCCTAACGACTAAAGGACTTCTCTCAGTCCTTTATCACCACTGTGCTTCTATTCTACACTGTCTCTCTTAATATCAATGACAAACTTTTTGGAAGGGCACTATCTTTGTGAGTCCTACACCTTCTCAAAAAGAATCCCTCATAATTGAGCGTTCTTCTGCTTTGTTTGTAGTATAGCAGCATACACAGACTTTAAGATTTCTATATCCACCCATTCATTCATCTATTTATCCATCCATCCGACAAATATTTGTTGATTATCAGATGCTCATTTAAGTAGTATGAAAATAAGGATATATGAATCAAATATTTACTCTAAAGAAGTTGTTTGGTGGTAGAGACAGACAAGCAATAAAAGAGCAATTCCTATACTCCTTGAATTCTCCTTATGAGTCATGTGGTGATCAGTGCTATCTTTTTATAAATCTATCTTCTCTGATATATGATGGTCTAAGAAACATCAATAAGCATTCCCTGGTCAGAGTCAGGGGGGCATTAATTTCCTGGGGTAAACCTGGGAAGAAATAAGCTTGCTTTTGTTCAAATGGACACATTGTGGGATAGTGGTCTAGAAGAAGGGACATGAAAGTGGGGAGAGAAAGCAAAGCACTTTGAGATTACCTGTTCCCATGGGTTGCTGGGAATAGCAAGCACTCAGTATATTTTGGCTTTGTGAATGAGGACCCTGGCAACATTGAGGTGTGTAGGATACAGGCACAGCTTTTCCTGCTGGAAGTGGGTGTGTGGATCATGGGTCCCAGTCACAGAGAGTCCCTCATCAGGCAGCATATATTATTTAGTGCTGAACTGGAGATTGTAGAGTTAGAGTTGCCATGTCTTCCACTTGAGATTAGGATTGACCCTGGAAATTCAATTGAGCAAGTCTGAGACTTCTGTGAGACTTTTAGTGTAAGGGTAAAAACATTCAGCTATGTTCTTGCAGGAAGAGACTGCTGAGGAACTGTGATGATAACTTGTCTCCTGAAAGTCACAATCAATTACTTTCCTTCTGTTTTCTTTACACTGGGTACACTCTCATTCATGCATACTCCCACTTCACCCTGTTAGTTTTATAACACTGATCATAATTTCATGGTTTATTGCTCTGTCTCCTGAGCACAGATAGTAGATTCTCAATAAATATCTATTGAATAAATAGATAAATGATTTGTAATCACTTCATTGGCTAAGTCTCCATTTCCCACTAAAGTATAACTATAAGTATATGAAATAAGGGACCATATCTACCTTGTTCACTCTGAATTTCCAGTGTTAACCCAGTGACTGTCACAAATAGAACAGGCACTCAATAAAAACCTTTAAACATGAATGATTCTATAAATAGTTATAATTCTTCAGTCCTACCTCAACAGTGTTTCTTGCATTTGTGTGCTCTTTTTTTCCCAAGCTTGGGACATCATCATCTTTTCCATGTACTGCTTCTGTTTATGCCCCTTCACAACTTATAAATATTAATCACTTCCCATTGACCACTTAGTAATATTTAGATTTAAATTATTTTATGGGGATATTACTTGTTTTCTGTCACTACATTCCCATGAAATGAATTCAAAGTCTCCATCTGGACTCAATCTCTCTCTCTCTCTCTCTCTCTCTCTCTCTCTCTCTCTTCCTCTACCCTCCTTCTCTCAAACATATTTCATAATCTATCTTCTTGTGGTCCTTGCCACCTCTATTTTTTAGTGTTTCTGATTTGCAGTATTTGTTTACATAGTTGTCTAAACTGGTTCTAGCTTATTTTCAGTTTTGTTAGCAATAGTAGATTCATTCACAGGAAATCTAGAATTCTTCTAAATCCTTGCAATGCAGATTACAGAACTACTCAGATTTCAGAGTCAATGCTTTCCATTTCCTTGCCTTGCCCTGTTTCACGGAACCCAACTTGGTAGAACCCTATGCTCCCTTTTTGGTCTGAAAAGATATGCAAACATCTATGTTCTTGCTCATACACTTCTTGGGAGTATCATCTATGCCATACAGTGTTTTGCACAACATAAGAGTTCAATAAATACATATTTCATGAACGATGGATGGGTTAATGTTTTGTGAATGCAAGACTTTCTATTCTACCAAAGAAGTTTTATAGTCAACTGGACTCATTGTTAACTATATATTTTCATGCGTATGAATGAGTCTAATGGCCTGAATCACACTCACATTTTTAAAATTGAATGCACACACAGATCTGACATTTACTTTGAATGGATTATCCCAGACTCTTCCTCGTGCATCACACAAGCAGGCTAAAATTGCCCTCAGCCTTTTTACCTGCAGCTCCCTATCTGCCTTGTCAAGGTGCTGACACACAAACATATTTTTTCAAAACTTGGCAGGCAGAAGCTTTATGGCAGTTATAGAGTCTGAAAGCCTAAATGACAATTTCCAAATGAATGTTGGGAGAGTTCATCTATTTCCCCTTATCTACTATATAAATCTTTCTCTTCCTGCTTAAGGCTTCACATTTTAATAGAAAATGCATGTTTCCCAGCACTAACTACATTGATATTTCTGTCACAGTACTTGCTGCTTACAGAGATTTTCCACTTCTAGTCTGTAGCTTAATAACCACAGAAGACACTGATTTGGCAAAATATGACATTATTTCATGATGTAATTCATAATCAATGTTAGAAGCCTGGCAGCAAAACACCCCTGCCATACATTTATTCCAGGTACTGGAAAAATTATCCTGTGTTACTTGCACTCTCATGTACATGGATAAGATGCATACTATTTATTTTGTACACTCCCTCCCCATAGCATTTCATCAAAAAATAGGAATATGAAATACAAACTACAATCATATGTACATATGCATCACTGCCTACTTTCTTTAATGTAAAATATGTCTCTGGAACTAAAAACAAATGTGTAAGGACTAAAAATATCTCTGTGCCTAAGTATGATTTTTTTTATTTGTTTACTTGTTAACATAATTTATAAACTTTTAGTTTATCATAGGAATATTTATAAGGAAGAGAATTTTCTTCCCAATTTGCTGATGGATTATACCCTGCTATTCAACTACTGATTGGTTTAAAACTTATTTACATTTTTATTAACGTTGGTTAATGATATGACTTTATTTGGGTTTCACCAGTTACCCAATTAGTGTCTACTTCCTGTTCCAGGATAAAAGCTAATCTAACCTACCACACTGCATTTAGTTCTCATGTCTTCCCAGTCTCCTCTGGTCTGTGACAGTTTCTCAATATGTCTTTTTCTTTTTGACCTTGGCAGTCTGAAGAATACTGGCCAGGTACCTTGAAGAATGCCCTCAAGCAAGATTTGTCTATATATTTTTTTTCAAGATTAGACTTGGGTTGTACGCCTTTGGAAAGAATACCACAGAGAATAAATGCCTCATCACATCATATCAGAGGGTGCATGATATAAACCTGTCATCACCGCATCATCTACGTTTAGATTTATGCCTGTGATATATAACTACAGGGATAATTACTGATGCTCAGTACTAATAAATGCACAATAGTAAACAATTAAGCAAAGAATAAGTATTTACAGAAGCCTTTCATGACCTTCCAGAGACCATTCTGCGCTCTTCTTCTATGTAACTTTATATATCCTACTGTATAATAAAAGGGTAATATGCAAATAGACCAAACAGCAGAACAACTGAACAACCAATCGAAGTGTAATATGCTAATAATATGCTAAGGCTGCTCAACACCTCACTATGATGTGCACTGACCACCAGGGGGCAGACAGTCGACTGGTGGACCAGTCGCTATGACAGTGCACTGACCACCAGGGGGCAAATGCTCCGACCTGCAGGTTAGCTTGCTGCTGGGGTCCGGCTGATCAGGACAGAGCCAGATGGGCCGGACACGCTTTGGAGCCCTCCCATGGTCCCTCCCCAGCCCAATCGTGCACCAGTGGGGTCCCTCAGCCTGGCCTGCACCCTCTCACAATCCAAGACCCCTCGGGAAATGTTGGAGAGCCAGTTACATGCAGCTGGATCCTGCAGGCCACTCCCCTTGGGAGGGCGCCAGATGCAGGGCTCATGGCTGGAGAGCACTGCTGCTGCAGCACGAGCCTCTCCTGATCCATTGGGTCTGATTGGGCATGAGCCCCCAGCGGGGCCAGGATGAACAGGAGCAGCAGGTAGGAGCTGCAGGAGTTGTTGGACTGTGGGTTTCAGCCCAATCCCCTGCAGGCCACCCAGAGGGACCCTAGTGCTTATATAATAAGCATATAAATTTTAAAGTGATAAAACCTTAAGTTAAATGTTGGTTATGTTCCTTACTAGCTGTGTGATATGGGACAACTTATTTAACCACCCTGTTCTCAGAGCTCTCATCTATAAACTAGGAGTAATAAAAATGCTTGTTTCATAAGGTTACTGTGAGGAATCAGTGAGTTAATGCATGTAAATTGTTTCTTGTATGGCTGGTATCTAGGAAATGCTACTAGTACTAGGATAATTGTTGCTCATTATTATCCCCCATCAGGCTATATGCTCCTTAAAGGCAAGAATGACTTCTATTTTCTCGCCTTGGTACATAACTGGCTGTCAATAAATGTTTATAGTATAAAGAAATGACTATTTCTATTATTATATTTAGTTCATATTAAAATAATTAAACATAATTGTGTTTTTCCACTAAATTGTCTGGCTGATAATAGTAGGGAGCATATCAAAGTCATCTGCTTTGACTCTTGTACCTAACAGTGCCAAATATATAGTAAATATTTATCTTATGGAATGAATGACCAACTTAGGAAATAAATGAAAATAAAGTGTAAACAGATTAATTGCTTTACAGCCATTTTCCCCCCATAATTTCCTTAACTACTTGCCTCTGGGTGACTCCATGGGATTGAAAAGGCTACAATGGAATTCATTCTCCATTAATACAAAGCCTAGGGAAACATTCCTCAGATTTAAGAACACAAGTAAAATAAAGGGAAGAATAGAAACCCATGGGTCTGATATTCTACACAGGAAATTCTGACCTACACGAGTCCAGATTAAAGGATTAAAATAACTTATTCAAATACAAAGTTGCTTGTCTCTCAGCTCCATTCTCTATGTGTTGATTCCTCCATTCTTCATACATAAATGTAGGGATCACAGAGTTGAAGGAGAGGAAGTCACAACCATAACTGCAGTTCATTTCTGATGAGAGACCTGAGAAGTGTGAGTGCACATGCTTTCTGGCATATGTATATCAGGCCTTTCCATCGTTATGTAGTCATGATCGCACTTACTTTGCAACACTGCCCTTATGAATTGCAGTTTGCCACTTCAATGGCTGGTGTCAGAAATGTGGAAGTAGGAGATAAAGTAATAAATTGCTTTCCACCTCTCCTGAATACTAGGACATGAGCCCAAACAACAAATTGAGCAGTTATGCTATTGTTGTTATTTATTTTCTTGTTTTTTAGATTCCAATAGTATTTTGGATATTTACAAAGGAAAGGCAATATTGAGAATAATAAACTCATCATTCTCAGAAGTAAAATGCAATTGGCAGTTTCTAGGGAATAAGGAATATATTCCTGGGCAGGGCAGGGCAGAGTTAGGATTTCTGGCCTATGTTATTAACTAGCTTTGTTGTTTTGTGATAAGTAACCTAAAATCTACCTTATGATATTCCCTCAGTTATAAAATAATGATATTGGTTTGTGGATGATCACCAATGATTAAAAGGCTTTATAAGTATAATTTCTTATCTATACATAATTTATTGTCTCTAACCTAATCTAAAAGAAGCATGCTATTTAATCATTGAAATGCCATTTTTAAATATCAATTGCCATATGACACTTTAAAAAATGTTGATGCTCCTTAATTTAAAAAAATTGAGATGCCCTGACCAGTTTGGCTCAGTGGATAGAGC
This sequence comes from Myotis brandtii, assembly GCF_000412655.1. Lineage (NCBI taxonomy): Eukaryota > Metazoa > Chordata > Mammalia > Chiroptera > Vespertilionidae > Myotis > Myotis brandtii. The sequence goes on along the minus strand of NW_005371371.1, from coordinate 4,325,134 downwards.
GTCGGCCTGTGGACTGATGGGTCCCGGGTCCGATTCCGGCCAAGGGCATGTGCCTTGGTTGCGGGCACATCCCCAGTGGGAGGTGTGCAAAAGGCAGCTGATCGATGTTCCTCTCTCATCCATGTTTCTGGCTCTGTCCCTCTCTCTTCCTCTCTGTGGAAAGTCAATGAAATGTTTTTTTTAAAAAAATTGAGATACATTATCTTTCATCAGAATCCTCTTTCCTTCATTTGAACTCTTACCTCAACCCATAATTAGGCCTTAATCCTTATGTACTATGTTAAAAATACAACTTGCAAAGAGCATTAATTAACTCCTGAAAATATTTAATAATCAAAGCCAAAAGGATAATTAAAAGTAAATAAATTCACATACTTGTAGAAAATAATTGACTTCACATTTCCCTCATGTAAGCAGCTCTTCACCCCTGCAAAACTATAAAAAGAGAATCCATAACCTTTTTAAAGGAGCAGTTACCATTCCATCAAAGTCCAATGATGCATCTGTATTTTGACTGCATGTAGCATAACCTATTAGTGCTTTTCTGGAGCCTGGAGTAGAAAATTTTAGATTGAGAAAATGAGAGAGAAAGAGAAAGAGAGAGTGAGCAAGCAAGCTGTGGTTCATTTGAAGTCCTTAAAAAGTGGCCTTTCTGAACCAGTCCATTCCTATGTAGGTGCCAGATTGCTCCTGTGTGCATGTGTTTATGTGTGCATATGTGTGTGTGCATACATATGTAGCTCTTACCATAGTTCAAAGTCACTCAACCAACAACACAACCTGAGAGGGCGTGCCTCAGGGAATGCCAGCAGATGAAAAGCTGTCAACCACAGCATGAGGACCATGCACAATAGAGAAAGCAAGAATAATATTTGCATGCTTAAAACAGAAGAGCATGCCCTAGAAAGAGCAGAAAAAAAGCATCATCTAAAATAGATGCCAAGGGGACTCCAGGCTGAAAGTGTAAAGCAGAAAAAAACAGAGAAGACAGCTTGTAAACACTTTTCTGTGAGGGTAGGAAAGTCCTTTTAGCATTCCAACTGGTAAAGATACTACAGTCAGCTCACAGAGAAGAGGACCTTTTCCTCTAGACATGAAATCACCTTTGAATTCAGAAATATTCCAATTAAAACTCTCATCTATCTTGATATATATGTGACCTTGGGTAAACACTCTTCACTCTCCCAGCCTCAGCTGCAGGAACCCAGGAACATTTGTCAGAGACAGAGAGTTGCTGCAGAATCATTGAACACACCTGTTCTTAGGAAATAAACCCACTGTCTTCCCACAAGGGTCCCTGATCATAAGGAAGCATTAGAACCAACCGCCAAAAGCCACTTTCACAGGCCAGCTAACATTATGCCACCTCTAGGCCAATTTATTCCACTTGCTTTTAATTAACTACTGTCCAACTTTTTTTGTGTGTTTTATGTTTATTTGCTGCTATAATCTTTGTCTGTGTTGTAGTCCATTCAGGATGCTATAAAAACTACCATAGATTGTCTTATAAAACAACAGAAATTTATTGCTCACAGTTCTGAAGGCTGGTAGGTCTGGTGAGAGCCTGCTTCCTGGTTCACAGGACATTAGGGCCAAGAGAGCTTTCTGGGGTCTCTTTTATAAGGGCATTAATATCATAGTAACCTCTCAAAGGCCCCACCCACCTTTCAATATAATCACCTTTGGGAATTAGGTTTTAACATATGAATTTTGGAGAAACATAAACATTCAGTTTATGACACCCTGAATCAATAGTCTGGTCTTATTCAACAAAAAAACACGTATTTATAAATACTCTGCTTTATTTTCCACAAACACAAAAATAAATTAATAAAATGTTTCTTTCTTTGTCTGTATAGCAGTTAATTGAAAAATACTATAATTAATTATTACAGCTTTAAAAATTTAAACTGCAGAAAGAAGAACAAAGTTGGAGGTATCACACTAACTGATTTCAAACCATACTACAAAGCTATAGTAATCAAAACAGGTTGGTACTGGCTCTAGTCAGTTTGGCTCAGTGGATGGAGCATTGGCCTGTGGACCTAATGTCTAGTAAAGGGCACATGCCAGGGTTATGGTCTCGATCCCCAGTAGCGGGCCTGCAGAAGGCAGCCAATCTCTATCATCATTGATGTTTCTATCTCTCTCTCTCTCCCTCCTTCTCTGAAATCAATAAAAATAAATATCTTTTTAAAAACAGGTTGGTACTTGCACAAAAACAGACACATTGATCAACAGAACAGAATAAAGAGCCCAGGAAATAAAACCATGGTTATTGGTCAATTGACCTATGACAAAGGAGTTAAGAATATACAATGAGTTAAAGACAAACTTTTCAATAAATGGTGTTGGGAAAACTGGACAGATACATGCAAAAAACAACAACAACAAACAACAACAACAACAAAAAATCAAAGCTATACAACTTTCTTACACCATACACAAAAATAAACTCAAAATGCATTAAAGACTTAAATATAAGACCTGAAACCATAAAGCTGTCAGAAGAAAACAGATGCAATAAATTATTTAACATCAGTCTTAGCAATAGTTTTTGGATGTGACTTCTGGGGCAAAGACAACAAAAGAAAAGAAAATGGGACCCCATTAAGCTAAAAAGCACAGCAAAGGAACCCATCAACAGAAGGAAAAGGCAACCTACAACCTACTGACTGGGAGAAAATATTTTCAAGTGATATCTTCTTATATAATAAAAGGCTAATATGCAAATAGACCAAACGTTGGAACAACCGGACAACCGGACACTATGACATGCCCCCACCAGGGGGCGCGCGTGGAACATGGTGGGCATTGGACGTGGCGGGATGGGGGAGCAGGGGAGTGGGGGTGCCAGACCAAGGCGGGATGCCAGTCACTGTCATCAGAATGAGCCTCTGGTGGTTACTGAAAATTCTTTGCTCCCGCACACCATGGTCCTGCCGGAACTTGCACCTGCTGCTGGTGGCAGCCCTGCTCACACCTGCTGCCAGTGCCAGAGCCGCTGCTTGCACCCTCTGCCAATGCCTGGCTCTGGTCCCAATCGCCCCTGAGGGCTTCTCCATCTCTCCCTGCTCCTGAGAGGCAATCAGGGCAGCAGCCGCCACTCACACCCGCTGCTGGCACCGGCCCCAATCACTCCACCCCGTCAGAGGGTGCAAGTGGGGCCAGAGCTATCTGTGTGTGGGAGTGGCGGAAGCGGGAGCGGGGCTGCTGGCAGACAGGGAACCAGGGGCCGCAGTGGGAGAGGTTGGGCAGGAACGCGGAGGATGGGCCAAGACCCGGCCCCTGTGCCCAGTGCAGCCTCACAGCCCACAGTTCCATTCAAGGTGCAAGAATTCATGCACTGGGCCCCTAGTATTCAATAAGGGGTTAATATTAAAAATATATATAAAGAATTCATACAATTCAATATAAAAATAAACAACCTGATTTTAAAATGTGCAGAAGACCTGACAGACATTTCTCCAAAGAGGATATAGAGATGTCAAACAAACACATAAAAAGATAGATGCTCAATAGCAGTACCAATTAGGGAAATGCAGATCAAAACTAGATGTCAGAATGGCTATTGTCAAAAAAGACAACAAAGAATAAGTGTTGCATAGTATGTGGAGAAAAAAGAACCCTCGTGTAGTGTTGGTGGGATTGTAAACTGGTGCAGCCACTATGGAAAACAGTATGAAGATTCCTCAAAAAATTGAAAAACAGAATTACCATAGTACTCAGCAATCCCACTTTTGGGTATTTAAAAAAATCAAAAACTCTAATTCGAAAAGATACATGTACTGCTATATTCATTGCAGCATTATTTGCAATAGCCAAGATATGGAAGTAATTTAAATGTCCATTGATATACAAATAGAGAGGATGTGGTAGATAGATGGATGGATGGATGGATGGATAGATAGATGATAGATAGATAGATAGATAGATAGATAGATAGATAGATAGATGATAGATAGATGATAGATAGATAGATAGATAGATAGATAGATAGATAGATAGATAGATAGGAATATTACTCAGCCATAAAAAGAGTGAAATTTTACCATTTGCAACAACATGGATAGATCTAGAGGGTATTATACTAAGTAAAGTAGTCAGAGAAAGAAAAATAACATATGATTTCACTTATATGTGGATTCTAAAAAAACAAAGTTAGGAAAACACAAAAATGAACTCATAGATACTGAGAACAAACTGATTGGTTGACAGATGAAAGGAGGTGAGGGATGGGTGAAAGAAGTTAAGGGGACTAAAAAGTACAAACTTCCAGTTATAAAGTTAGTCATGGAGATATCAATAATATGTAATAGCTCTCTGAAATTTATGTTGCCAGATGGATACTAGACATCGTGGTAATCATTTCGTAAGGTACATAAATGTCTAATCACTATGTTGTACACTTGCAACTAATATAATACTGAATGTCAACTACAATAAAAAAATAAATAAATGTAGCCCAGTCAGTGTGGCTCAGTGGCTGAGCATCGACCTATGAACCAGGAGGTCATGGTTCAATTCCCAGTCAGGGCACATGCCTGGGTTTCAGGCGAGATCCCCAGTAAGGGGTGTATAGGAGGCAGCCAATCAATGATTCTCTGTCATCATTGATGTTTTTCTCTCTCTTTCTCTCCCTCTCCCTTCCTCTATGAAATCAATAAAAATATTTTTTCAAAAATAAATTTTAAAAAATGGTACTTGGGTAAATTTTGGAAAGGGCCATTAAAATATGTATTTTAGCACAAAAAAGATAAATTCTAGGAATATCCAGGTAGATAGATTTATTAGTATTTGAACAAAACTGCAGCAGACGAGAAGAGGAAATATTTTGTCCCTCAATGAGAGTCTCCTTGCTGCCATTTAGCTTGCCACGCCAATGTGTATTCATAGTGCTAGGCACTGAGCAGATGATAGAGATTTTTACAGTGTCACAGCAAATCAAAGGGATCTGTGAATTGGATTCCACATGATTTCTCATTTGGGTAATTTTCAGCTTAGTTTTAAAATGCTGATAGCACTTGTATTAAACTACACAATCTTATCTTCTTCCTTTTATAAAAGGCTTTTATGAGTAATTAGAGTTAAGGTTCCCCTTAAGAATGGTTTGCATTTCAAATTTTGTTATTAATATATGGCCCGTATTCATGTCGTGTGTGGTTCTAATCTTCAGTCATTGTAGTGAGCACAGGAAGTGAAAAGGCCTCTGGGTAGTAACTGCATCTATACACCAGAGCAGGGCAAACATTTTTCTATAACTCATCGCATTTTATTTTATGAAGTCAAATTATTCAGAAAGTAAAGTAATTTTTGAAAGGTGAATCACAGAGATCTTTTCTTCCCCAAAGAGAAGAATACTATGAGGAAATTCAGAATACATAGTGACTCACATTAAATTCAATCAGAACATACACACTTGTGAACACGAGAGCATATAAAATCTCCCCTAACAACAAACATGATTTCCATTTCTGGTGCATTCCCATCCAATATCTCTTTTCAGAGAAGATTTATTTCTGCTTAGAGAAGCAGATAAAAGAATAATGACTTAACAATTAGTCACCTATTCAAAACCTAAGACTGATGTAAATTCATATTTCAATTCATAACTAGCAACTAAATATATATTGACTAGGGATGCAGCTTCATACCAGTTTGGAGGGATAGTATCAATTTCACCATTTCAGTTATGTGTGTATCATTACTTGGACAAAGACATTTCTCTACGTAGTTATATTATGTTTGGTTTGGTTTTTTTCCTGGCCCAAAGTTCAATACAATCTGTACCCACTATCTCAACTTAGAATATTTTTCAAAGAAGGTTAGAGTATGAAGATGACCACTCTTTTTTTTTGTAGGTAAGACTTGTTGACCAAATAAACGAAACTGCAGAGGCAAATCTGAGAATGCAAGGTATATATACAATCAAGATTTTTCTATTATTAATTATGCCATTATTATTTATTCAAAGCAAAGAGATCTTTGGGGGATCTCAGGATGACATGGGAGTGAAATAAAAATACCTATCCCTACATCCAGCTTTCTTACTTGAGCCACACTATAGCTAGGAAACAATCTGCTTCTAATAGCCTTGGTTAGTCAAAGCCTGGGGCTCGATAAAGTACACCACATTTACCACAGAAATCACATGCATATTTCACAAATTTGCTAGACCAAAAACACAGAGGTGAACCTGACATTTTAATGTTGATATAGTATGTACCCACAATAAAAAGGAAATAAGTTTAGAAATCAAGTCATTTGTTTTCTTTCAGCTATTGCATAAAACCAGGCCTTCAGAGGCTTTCAGACAAAAGCATTGACATTTAGGGGGTCATGTTATCAAGAGAACCTCCTTTTTGCATTTTGACATTATAATACAATTTAAGATAAAAATATTTTTAGTGTGACTGTTGAGAATGACATGAAGTCATGGTAAGGCAGAGCAAGGAGGAATAACATGATAGTTTGACTACCTATACCACCCCTAACTCACAGAGGACTCCATTTATATGATTCCAAGAATGCCATCACTACCCTTGGGAACCCTCACCTAATAAGTAAAAAAACTACATTGACACCACTTTGATCCAACTGTCCATGGCCCATTTTTCTTTTTACTTCATCTTGTATATTCAAAGCAATCCGATTCAGCGTGTGGTCTAAAAATTGATAAGATGAATAGTTTAGATTGTGCAAACCAAAATATCTATCTTCCCAAACTAAAACTCTGTACCCATTAATTAAAAAGCCCCCATTCCACCTTCCCTCTAGCTGCCAGCAACCACCATTCTTTCTGTCTCTATGAATTTGACATTTTTGACCTTAGGAAGACAGATATGTTTTTAATACAAATGAGTATTATATATATACAATTTTATATCACGTTCAAAATAAGCTCTCTGGTTTACATTGTGCATTAGTTAAATGAAGAGTTACCTCCTCTTCCTTTATTTCTCCTATAGAATTGTTTTGGTAAAATTTTTCTTGCTCATTCTCTTATTATCCTGGTTACTTCTATATGTTAAAACTAATCTTCTACATGCCAATTTCCCAATCATGATGAACTATCAAATTTATTTAGGTATTTTTGGTGTGTGTGCCATATTTAACTTAATTTTTCCTTATATTTGATAGTCACAGTTCACAATTGTCTCACACAGAAAATATGTTAAAAATAAGATAATCTGTGTAGCATGCAATGGAGGATCAAAAGATAAAATGAGTCAGAAATTTCTCAATTAATAAGTGTCAAAATGAAAGGCAAGATTTCTATAACCTAGCTGCCCATTGAAAGATGAATGGATAAAGAAAATGTGACATATATATTGGAATATTATGCAGCCTTTTAAAAGAAGGAAATCTTCCCAAATGCAACAATATGGATGAGCCTGGAGAACATTATGCTAAATGTAATAAGCAACTCACAGAAGGACAAATACTGCAATATTCCACTTAATAAATTATCTAAAATAGTTAAATCCATACAAACAGAGTAAAATGATAGTTACCAGGGCAGGTGGGGAGAGAAAATGGATAGTTGCTATTCAACAATATAAAGTTTCAGTTATATAAGATGAATACATTCTGGCAATATACTGTACAGCACAATGCTAAAGTTAGTCATACTGTATGGTGCACTTAAAAATTATTTAAATATGTTTTTATGTATGTCAGGGAGAGAGGAAGGGAGAGGGAGAGATAGAAACACAGATGAGACAGAAACATTGATCGACTGCCTCCTGCACGCCCCCTACTGGGGATAGAGCTCACAACACAGGAATGTGCCATGACCAAGAATATAACTGTGACCTCCGGGTTCATGGGAGGACACTCAACCAACCGAGCCCTACCGGCGAGGCCAAAAAATTTTAAGAGGATAGATATCATGTTGTGTTCTTACCATAATAAATAGAAGATTCTGACCCCCTAGCTATCTAATCCCCCATAATGCTTCCCATGAAAAGATACTATTTCATGACACCATTATACTTTCTTCTCATAACATTTTAATTTTCAGTATTTTGCATAGTTAAGATAACCTTTTACTTTTAATAATGCAATTTATTAATATATGTATTAACTCTGGCAACTTTGAGGAATAAATTTCAAACATAATATTAAATTAGACCATTTTGTTTTATATATGAGCCGGAGGACATGAGATTGATTTTTTTACATTTTTAAATAACCATAAAGCACTGATGTCAATGGGGGAGGGATTAATGAATCATCCCCTACTTATCAGCCAAGCTGTGAGATGGTAGTCATCAGGGTACTGGCCCAACAAGGGTGGCAATTAATGCTGCACTAACTGAGTAAACAATTAATGGGTATAATTAAAGAGATTCTGAATCTTATGTCTAAATGGTACCCCAGACAGCTGGATCATTTGCCTGGAGAAAGCTTACTCTCCAATTTTTGTTAAGAAAAATTGAATCATTTTTCATTCTTGTATACTCTATTTGGATGATAAAGATAACTCTCTCAGAAACATATACATTATGATATTTCAACTCGGCTAAGGTATGGTATGCAATTTAATTTTTAAATTCTGTCAAAACATTACTCATCTGTAAAGCTACTTCCCTTATTGTGGGATTATAATATCCTGTATAACAAATCACTCAGAAAGGTTTCTTAAAAAAATGAAACAAGAAAGGCAAACTAATTCCAGGTTTAATATGACAGCAAATGGCACCCTGGCAGAAAGGGAAGAGAATTTCCATAGATACACTATATATGATAGCCTTCAACACAGCGGTGATACGTAAGTTAGCACTTTCCTTTTTCTGCTGTTTCGTTCTTACATGAAAACATATGATCATATATCATCCATAATATCTGCTGTCTGCTTTTGGGTCAATTACTAGTTAATTACTTATTTTTTCCTTCAATGTAGCATGAAATTACAAGATGGTTGTCCAGATATAATGTCAAGTTAAAATGAAGGTCATGGAAACACATAAGAGTACAAGTTCACATATAAAATGGCACATAGAAATAGTTTTCTATTCTTGGGTACACAAAAAATTAAGAGCCTTCAAATGTTTATACAGATGTCATCAGTATATTTTCCCCCTCAAAGGTGGAAAGGCAGACTGACTTCACATTTCTCCTCCTAACTTCCTGCACTGTGAAAGCTGATACAAATGAGCATATTTTACCTTAAAGAAAAAAGGCCATATTATCCACCCATTCATGCCTCCCAAAGTCAGGAGGAATAAACCCTAACTTTGGGACTGTCTCTTCCTTCAGCTGAATCTTCCCTGAGAAAGAAGAAACTGGGGACTTTTATGACACTGATTTTGAAGCAATAGAAAGCACAAAACTACATAGTGAGCCATTCAAGCTAACTTAAAAGCAGGAGCAAGTTCAATAGGCCAAACAGTGAGAACTTATCTTTGTCTTAAAGGCATTTTGTAAGTATATAAACAACCTGTGGATAAAATAGGTGAAATGACAATATTGACTCACCCATGCTTACTCTCTATAAGGCTGTGTTGCTTCACACTCTTATTTTTATCATTAAAACAAAAATTCAAACACAGGCAGTGACACAGAGAGCCAGCCTAACTTTAAGAACAATTCAGAAGCAATTTTATGCAAATTTCAGAAAATATTTTGCTTTCAAAACTGCCTTGCGTTATTTGTGTTTCATACAAGAAGCACTTACAAGGGTATAATATACCTTGAAATAAAGGTAGTTGAATATTAACATTTATATACTATTATTTTTTTTGTTGTTAAATATACCAGTTAGGATACCATCAAGAATGAGAAGTTTCTGAGAAACATTAACCCATTGGATCATGAGATGGAATATTTTAAATTTCAAAATATAATGGTTTTAATTAGAAAAATAGTAGCATCATAACATAAAAATAAGATAATCAGAATTCCATAATATTCTGTGTTAAATATTACTCTATATTTGAAGGGTATTTAACTGCATTTTTTCCAGCAATGGAAGTCCTGACCTAGCTTCAGAATGCCTTTAAATCCTCACTAGACAAGTGACCCCAAGGCGAGTTGCCCTACTTTTGTTGTTGAAACAATTTATGTGAAAAGCTTTGTAAATGGTAAGCACCCTAGAAATGTTACTAACATTGGGAGATGTTATTCACAACCCTTTTTATAAACTCATCAATCTCAAAGAGCATCTACCAGGGATAAACACAGGGGGTTGGTACTGAGACAGGGTAAGAGGAAGAGCAGCAGTCTCAAAGTTGCCAGTTCTGAATGAAGTATGTTGGTGCAATGGCAACTGTTTGTAGCAATAAAGAGCTTAGTCCTCCCCCTGTCAAATGCACCTCCACAAGTTTCTTCAGGCATCTACCTTTCTGAAGGGTTTGCTGTGAGTTCTGTATGCACAGAGGCTGTTGCATATAATAGGTCCTGAAGTTAGTGGGAAGATGCTGAGGATGCAGAGAGATGCCAAAGCTTGAATGCTACAGATGACCTGAAACAGGCTGGGGAGCATTCCAGGCTCTGAATGCCTCACCAGTTACATAGACTTTCCCTGGAGTCGCATGATATATGCTTTCACTTACTAGATATAGTGCCAACCAGTTTCAGAAAAGACATTTGGTGAAAATGAAAAATGTAAATGATATTTTTGCAAAGAAGGATAGCTTGAAAACCTCAAAGATCATTTCACTGCAGTTTCTCTGTGAAAAACCAGTCATAAGTAACTTACAAGGGAGTCTCCACCATTAGATTATCTAGATTAAAAAAACAAACAACACAAAAAAAAACATAGGTCCAAAAACTAATGTTAGACACTTTATTCTTCAGAAATGTGCTGTGGTTTGGTATTCATATTAGGTGATCAGAATGTGAATAGGAATGGCTACGACTTCCGTTTAGATTGAACTTCCAAATGCTGGAAGCTGAACATGAGAACCACTCATGAAAGGGTGGGTTTCTGAAGAGCTTGTCTTTGACCATTTTTCACATCTGCCAGGGAATCATGCCATCAAGCCATGAGTGCAGCCAAAAAACCAGCATCCATCAGCATCATCTGAGAGCTTGTGAGAAATACACACTCAGACCCTACCCCATGAACAAATCAAAATCTGCATTTTAACAGGGTCCCCAGGAGATTTGCATATAGGATACAGTGACAAGCACCATCACAAAGTACTTTTTCCTAAAGCAGTAGAGTAAAATGTCAATGAATGTTTTTGTGAGTCCTTTTCAACTCTGGTATTTATTTATTTTTGTAATGCTTATACCTTACATAGCACCCTACATTTGGAAATCATTTTGTTTTTCCTATTCAAAGGAGACTCAGGGACACATTTCTTAAAGACATTTCAAGTTGTGTTGCACATAAAAGCTAACTGATGGAAGCATGCTTGCATGAATATGCATCTAGCTATATCATAGATTAGAAAGATCTTAGCAGAAACAATGAAGACAGCAGAATGTAAAAAGTGCTTTAGAGGTCTTTTTTATTCAGGATATGATTTAAATTCTTGCCAAATACACCACCTCTCTAGTCCCTCCCCCATCCTTGTGATCTCGCTTGAGAGCTTAAAAAAATACGTGCTGTTAGAGGTTCCAGTTATTCCTGAGCAGGTGAGAGGGTAACACGGAGCTCTTTAATCACTTGTCTGCAAGGAGTTTGGGGATGCTTTATAACATATTAAAGTCATAATATGAAAGTCATATATGAAATCCTATTCTATCTCATTTTATTGATAATTATTACATTACAGCCAGTGAAGAATTAACCTTACAGAAAGAGAGCACAGCAGATGGCTCCCCACACCAATCTGCAGGTACCTTATCTTTAGCTACAAAATTCAGATTCCAGCTCTGTGTTTGATTCTGGGTCTTGCCCTCCCAAAGAGCAAGGATTCATAATCACCTTCTCCACCACCCCGAAATAAGTTAATAACTGCCATCCTCATGGGAGAAAAATACCTGATTTGTAGTAAGACTGTGAGTAAAATGATATTTAGTTGGCCTAACTAGTTTAGTGCTTTGAACAATCTATATGCCATGAAGATGAAAATGATCTTCCTGTTCTTGTTCTAGTCACCATGTGTAAGAGCTTATCTGTTATTTAAGTGGTGATCTAACAAATTTACTTTATCTTCCAGGTTCTAATCTCTTAACCTACTTAAATCCCAGTTTCCTCATCTAATATGCTTCCACTTCCAATTTAAAATGTTTGTGATTTTATAAATGGATACTCTACAAATGCACATATGCTATGAATGTCCTATGGTCTTGCCATAGATAAACGAGATCTACAATTGATCCTATAAATATCCTAAAATCTAAATATAAAGAAATTAAAATAAATGAGCACAGATGATGAAACTCTTTAGCAATGTCACCATTTTTTAAGTCACTTATTCACACATGCTTCATATAACAGTAAAATTCCAAATAATAATGGTTTCAAACTGGTAGTTTATTGCTCACTTTGAAAAGGAGAAAGTTTAGCACTAGGTAATGCACATCGGTTTAGTGGTTCCAAATACTCATCAGGTCCCCTGGCTAAATTGCACTATCCTTGGGATACAGACTTCCCTCATCAAGGTTCAAGATGCCTGCTGGAGCTGGAGAACATCACACTTGCATCCCAGGTTGCAAAATGGAGAGATACCAAAAAAAGTATTGCCTTTTCCCTTCAACATAACCCCTCTGAAGAACAGCCCTGAAGTACCGCATACATTTTATTGGCTAGTACTTGGTCATGTGGCCCTACATAACTGCATGAGTTCAGGATATCAGTATTCTATCAAGAAACAGTAAAGAGAGAATGACTACTCTGTAATTCAAAATCCTACCCAACCTTATAGTTCAATTTAAAATGCACTTACTAAACAAAATCTTTCCTCATCCTTCCTTGTTGAACTTGACCTTTTCCTACTGATTCACAACATCCTGATAGTTTTAAGCAATTATGTTTATCCCATTGAATGATATGCTATTTGGTGGCAGAAGTCATCAGTGAATTTATCTATCCAGGGATTCAACAAACAAGGATGGAATGATGTCCCCCCATATTTTTCATACAGAAAAAAATAAATATTTTTAAATTATGCAACTACATGTAAGCAGGTTTCAAATAATAAAATTTTAACAGCACTTAAGGCTTTACAATCCAATAGGGATTGCGGTAATCTGGGCATGTCTGTGCCTCCATCTGTTCCTGCCAAAACTACTGTCCAAGGAGCTGGCCATGGAGCAAAAGCCCTGGCTCTATCCACCTTCAGGTGCCATTTCAAAGGGGAAAGAGCTGGTCAGAGACCACCATTTAGCACAACTGATGCCATTACAGGAATGTTTTCATTTAAGTAGAAACAATAGTAATAAAATGCTTAAGGGGAAAATAACAGGAAATCCCCAGCATCCAAATAACCTATAAAAGCATCATAGGTCATAGATGTTCTCTCTTGATCTAGTCCTTGGTTCTTCTCTGTGAGAATGACTCGGGGCTTTTATTGACCACACGAAACAAAAATGCAAAAGACAAGCCGTAATTTCTGCTAAACTTTCTTTTAAAGCTCAAACTAGAAAACATGAAAATGTTTTCATTGTAGTTGTTGTTTAATTTTGCTTTGTTTTATTTTGTTTTTGCACACCACATTTCACAAAGACTGCTTCACACTGCCATGGGGAAAGCTATTGTTTGAATCAGTGCTGGGAGGAAAGTCGATTGCATATTTTACTTGTTTTACTTTTTATAATATTTCCTCCATGCTGAAATTTCAAATATTTTTGCAAAAGAATGCTTTTCACAAAACATATGTAAAAATATGCATCTATTCTTAATTTTCTACCATTTTAAAACACATGTAGATAAAATATTAATGAACTAGAGGCTCGGTGCATGAAATTCATGCACTTGGGGGTGGGGGAGGTCCCCTCAGCCCGGCCTGCACCCTCTCATAGTCCGGGAGCCATCGGACATCCTTATTGCTGCCGCGGAGGCAGGAGAGACTCCCTCCACGGCTGCTGTGCTCACCAGCCGTGAGCCTGGCTTCTGGCTGAGCGGTGCTCCCCCTGTGGGAGCACACTGACCACCAGGGGGCAGCTCCTACATTGAGACCAGTCATTCCTACGTAGGGCCGAAATCGGCTCTCTGACATCCCCCGAGGGGTCCCAGATTGCAAGAGAGTGCAGGCCAGTCCAAGGGAACCCACCGGTGCACGATCAGGGTCTGGGAAAGGAAGCAGGAGGTTAGCCAGCCAGGAAGGGACCGAAGGAGGGCTCCAGGGCGTGTCCGGCTTGTCTTGTTCAGTCCCAATCGGCCGGACCCCAGCATTAAGCTAACCTACCGGTCGGAGTGTCTGCCCCCTGGTGGTCAGGGCAAGTCATATCAACTGTTCGATTGGTCAACTGTCTGCCCCCTAGTGGTCAGTGCACGTCATAGCAAGCGGTTAAGCGGCCTTAGCATATCATTAGCATATTACCCTTTGATTGGTTGAATGGCCAACAAGATGACTGGACACATAGCATATTAGGCTTTTATTATATAGGATAGTTTTATATTAAGAATGCAAATGTTTTTCTTTCTACTTATATTTATAAAATCTTTCTTATCTATAAAGGTGAAATATATTCTTTTCATATACACATAATTATTGACTACTAAAATATTCTGATCTCATTTTGAAACATTTTAGACAACTTGACTATATACAGTAAGGTAAGATAAACAATAAAAAATCATTTTTCTTTAAAATACCTGATATATCATTAAAGTAAACATGATCCAAAATTCAAAAACTCATAAATATCATAATTTTTTTAAAAAATATTAAAAGTGATATAGTCCATTATTGTGTGCAGATGAGGTAAGCCTAGTTTAATATAAGAAAGTCAAAATTAGGAAGATCAAATTACTTGTGCAGGGTCACAAAGAGTGTCTACTATAGATATTTGGTATATGTCCTTTTTAAAATTCACCAAGTGGTGACAATTATTATGATGCAAATATTATAATTTCTTTCCAAATCAAATGTGTATATTAAAAGTATATTACATATAAAGATTAAAGGTAGACATTTGTACATTTCCCAAGAAAAAAATAATATTTATTTAAATTCTCTTTAGTTTTGTTTGATTTATTTTAGTATCTCAAATTATACTGGACATAAGTCCCTCACCAATGTCTCTTAAAAAAAGAGTTTCATGACTAAACAAATTCAGAGATTCACAAAGCACAGAGATATATGGAAAACTCTAAGTATACCTACTATAAAAGTATAATTAACATTTTTAAAGCTATCAAATCGCAGATATACTTGAGCACAAAATTCTTTATCTTTCAATATCTCTTAACCTCCTATGTAATTAGTCATTCCCCAGAACACTCTTTGGAAAAATTTGACAGTGATTTAATATAATCTTGGCAAGTCTTTAGGAAAAGGACATCTGCCAGTGTGATATTTATTCCCAGCTTTTCATTTAGATATCACTAGGACACTCCCCCAACACCCCAATGAGCTTTTGTGTGTTCTCTCCAATAAAAGACTCATCCAGATATTCTTGGACAAGCTAAGGATGTGCCATGTACATTGTATCCAGGCCACTGATACTTACCTAGGTAGTAGAAATAAATTTAGCATTTAATGACGTTTAGCAGACCATCAATGGTAAATGATGTCGGCCTGCTTTCTTTTACATGCCAAGTATATTTTATTTGTCTAACAAATACTTCTATGGCACTAAAAATGTGTAATGTGCCTGCCATTATTCTAAGTGCTTTACTAATCTAGACTTACATAATCTTTATAACAACTCCAGGAATTAGGTTGCTATAAACAACCCCTTCTTACAGCTAAAGAAACTGAGTCAGAGAAGTTAAGCAAACGACCAACAGTTAGAGCATTTCAAAACTGCAGAGACATGATAGCAAACTATACTCCAGGGCCATAGTAATCAGAACAGCGTGATACTGGCATAAAAATATACATATAAATCAATGGAACAGAGTGGAAAACCCAGAGCTGAGCCCACCTCTATATGGTCAATTAGTATTTAACAGTGAAGGCAAGAACATACAAAGGGTAAAGACTGTCTATTCAATAAATGTTGAGAAAATTGGTTGGATGCATGCAAAGAAGTGAGGCTATACATCATACACAAGAATAATCTCAAAACAGATTAAAGACTTAAATGTAAAACTCAAAACCATAAAATTTCTGGAAGAAAACAATGGCAGTAAAATCTCTGACATTTCTTTTAGCAATATTTTTTCTGATATACATCATCAAGCAAGGGAAACAACAGGAAAAATACACAAATGGACTATATCAAACCAAAATTGTTTGCACAAGCAAAGGAAATCATCAACAAACAAAAAGACCAGCTACTGGACAGAAAAGGGTATTCACCAATAATATGTCTGATAAGGGGTTGATATCCAAAATTTACAAACAACTCATACAACTCGGCACCAAAAAATAAAAATAAATAAGCCAATTAAAAAGTGAGCAGAGGACCTGAAAAAACACTTCCCCAAAGAGGACATACAATAGTCGACAGACATAGGAAAAGATGCTCAATATCACTAATCATCAGAGAGATGCAAATTAAAACCGCAATGAGGTATCACCTCATACCTATCAAAATGGCTATCATCAATAAATGAACAAACAAGGAGTATTGGTGAGAATGTGGAGAAAAGGAAATTCTCACACACTGTTGGTAGGAATGCAGATTTGTGCAGCCCTATGGAGGGTCCTCAAAAAATTAAAAATGGAACTGTCTTATGAACCAGCAATTCTACTTCTGAGTATATATCTGAAGAAACCCAAACCACTATTTAAAAAGAATATATGCACCTCTATGTTCATTGCACATTATGCACAATAGTCAAGATATGGAAGCAACCCAAGTGTCCACCAATAGACAAGTGGATAAAAAAAAAATGGTGGTACAGCCCAGTTTTGCACAGTGGTTAGAGTGGCCCTTGGATCAAAGGGTTATGGGTACAATTCCCAATCAAGTGTGTTTACCTTGGTTATAGCTCAACCCCCAGCCCCAGTCAAGGCATGCATAGGAGGCAACCAATTTATGTGTGTGTGTGTCTCTCTCTACCCCCGCTCCCATTCTTTCTTAAAAAAAAAAATGGAAAAAAATATCCTCTTGTGAGGATTTTTTTTAAAAAGTGGTATATATATATGCCAAGGAATATTACTCACCCATAAAATATAATAAAATCTTACCATTTGTGACAGCATGGATGGACCTAATGTATATTATGCAAAGTAAAATAAGTCAGAGAAATACCAATACCATATGACTTCACTTATATGTGAAATCTAAAAAATATAATAAATAAACTAAATTGAAACAGACTCATAGTCACAGAGAACAGGCTGATGGTTGCCAAAGGGGCAGGGGGGTGGGGAACTGGGTGAAAAAGATAAAGGAATTTATTAAAATTACAAATTGGTAGCTACAATATAGTCATAGGGATGTAGGTACAGCATAGGGAATCCTATATAATAAAAGACTAATATGCAAATCAACCGAACAGCGGAATAACTGGTCGCTATGACGCACACTGACCACCAAGGGCAGACGCTCAATGCAGGAGCTGCCCCCTGGTGGTCAGTGGGCTTCCATAGGGGGAGCACCGCTCAGCCGGGCTCATGGCTGGTGAGCGCAGCAGTGGTGGTGTGAGCCTCTCCCGCCTCCACAGCAGCACTAAGAATGTCTGGCTCCCCGCAGGCCTAAGCCATCAGTCAGACATCCCCGAGGGCTCCCAGACTGCGAGAGGGCACAGGCTGGGCTGAGGGCCCCCTCAAGTGCACGAATTTCATGCACCGGGCCTCTAGTAGTTAATAATATTAAAATAACTATGCATGGTGCCAGGTGTATACTGGAAATATCAGGGGGAAACACCTTGTAAAGCATATGATTATCTGACCACTATGCTGTACACCTGGAACTAATACAAAATAATACTGAATTTAAAACTGTAATCTAAAAATAAAATTTAAAAACAAAATTGCTGACACAATATTTGAATCTAGACATCTAACTGAAGGTCAGGCACCACTTAGAGAATTATCCCTATGATCTGTTGCTCTACCAAAAGAGATATTGTCAAATGACATGAGCTCCTCAAAGTTTACCTTACTGATGATGAAGTTTTCTACTCATGGTGTGCAGCACAATCACATAATTGTGGATCTTATAATATTGATCTTAAAAGTATTGGCACAAACTTATTCAACTTTATCAAAGAACTGACAATCACTGAGAGCTTCTTGAACTGAAGATTATGTATTCTGATTTTCATATGAATAAAAATAATTAGTAAGGGTTGGTGGTATTAAAAGTTAATTTTAATTACTCCTCACTTTATTAATAACTGAGTACAGGGTATATACAAGTTACCCTAGGATTTCTATAGAGACATAAAAAGCCATTCAATAAACAGGTATTTATAAAAGTGCTACTATTCTCTAGAATTGTGCTGTTCAATATTTTGGCTAGCCACATGTGGATATTTACATTAAATTGTAAACTAATTAAATTTAGATAAAACTAAAGATTCAGTTCCTCAGTTTCACTAGTCATATTGTAAATGCTCAATAGACACATGTGGGTAATGGCTACTGTATTGCTCAGCATTTCTATCATTGAAGGTTCTACTGAGCAGAACTGCACTTGAATCACCTCAGATAAAATAAGGTTAAGCACCTGTAACATCCTCTGCAAAATAAACAACCAGGTAACCTCATATAACTAAAAAAAATCTTGTTGTTTGTCACATAGCTTTTGAAAGACTATTTTACATTTAAAAGTATAATAATACTTTAAGATTATAAAAGTGGCAATTTTATAAAATTATTTAAATTCTGAAACTTTATACGAAATGAAAGCTTTGATATTTTTACAACTTCTACTTGATTTTTAAATGCCTGAATAAGTATACAGATGCATGTAATTTTCTAATTTTGTAACCGTTATTCTGAGCCTCATTTGATGGATTTCACTCTCCTTTTCTCCCATTATAGCTCTAAATTGTATTAGACATCTCCTCCATACATAAAATTAAAACTATACAAACAGTAAGCTGTGGGCAGGACTGCTCATGGAAAGTTTGGAGTAGATGAAAATAGAAATTGTCTAGGCCAAAGCACAGGATAGGTAAGGACTGGTGGCTATATTTCTTGTACAAGTCACACTTTCTTTAAGTCCCACATTAACCTACTTATATAGAAGTATAGGGAGTATAAATAATTTCTGTGCTGATATGCCTAAAGATAGAAAGGTAGCAAACCCACAGGTGAGTGGATTTGTTTCCATATACCTTTCTTGTATCTACAGAAGGCATACAAGAAATCAACTGTCTTGACAACCTATTTATATTTTCACATTGCTCAACTTCTACTACTAGGAGTGAAAGCTACTTTAATCTAAATACAAGTCAAAAGGTCTCACTAGGTATCATGGTCTGGCCCAGTAATTTATCAGACTCATGATTCCTTATCTGTCAGATTTCTACATTATAAATAAAGCACATTATGTTCAATGATCTTAAAATACGTCAAACCATTATAGGAAACCTTAAATTAAAAATGGAAAAATACCAGATACATTATGGTCTTCTAAATTATTGTCATGACAAATGAACAATTGCTCAGTCTAAATCTGATTACTGGGGGATTCCTCGTCTAAAATGAGGACTTTTATCCAAACAACTCAATAGAGCCTAACAAATTTTATTTAATCTAATGAGGCTTCTGACATTGAGATATTCCTAAATTATGATGATAATTAACATTTCAAATAATGGAGAGAATAAGTCATATGTCAAAGTCAAGTAAGATATGTTTCTTAAACATCATGCCAAAAAATTGTTTCCTATCCCATATGCTAAATGTGTAGAATATTTTTAAATGAACTAATCAAAAACAAAATGCCCAGCAGGCTGAAGTTGAGAAGTAAAGCTCAGTAACTTTTAAAACAGATTCTGAACTATGGCTCTCATAGCATACTGAATTTACTTTCTTCATT
>NW_005371371.1:4287859-4300732 GCF_000412655.1 Myotis brandtii | reverse complement strand
TATAGATCAGTGATGGCGAACCTTTTGAGCTCAGCGTGTCAGCATTTTGAAAAACCCTAACTTAACTCTGGTGCCGTGTCACATATAGAAATTTTTTGATATTTGTAACCATAGTAAAACAAAGACTTATATTTTTGATATTTATTTTATATATTTAAATGCCATTTAACAAAGAAAAATCAACCAAAAAAATGATTTCGCGTGTCACCTCTGACACGCATGTCATAGGTTCACCATCACTGGTATAGATCCTAGTAGTCACAGAGCATCACATATACCCTAATCTTTTGAATGAAGCAGTCACACACATGGCCAGATTCAAAGGGAGGGCATGCTTGCACTTCTCAGTAGGAGGAATGTCAAAGACTCTGCTTCCATGTTTTATAAACATCACAAGCTCATTACCTAATTTTCTTTCTTTTCTTCTTTACAAATATTAGACAAGAATAACCAAGACAGATCTCCTAGCTATAACAGTATTATCAAAATCCAACAGAAGAAACAACTAGACTAGTATATATACAGGGTGGGATAAAAGTAGGCTTATAGTTGTTAATATAAAGAATAATACAATAATCCTATATAATAAAAGCCCAGTGACCTAAACAGCAGAATGTCCAGAACGGCCAGAACCACTGTGGCCCCTCACCCCTGCTGGGCCCGACCCCAGGGAGGACCCCCACCCCAATCAGGGCAAGGATGGCCTACAAACCACCTGTGTCCCCTCGCCCCGGCCAGCTCTACCCCCCAGCAGGACCCACACCCCAATCAGGGGTGTGAATAGCCTGCAAACCCCCGGCGGCCTATTACCCCTGCGGGCCCCGCCCCCCCAGCGGTGACACCCACTCTGATCAGGGGCATGGCCAGCCTGCAAACAGCCAGTGTGATATTTATTCCCAGCTTTTCATTTAGATATCACTAGGACACTCCCCCAACACCCCAATGAGCTTTTGTGTGTTCTCTCCAATAAAAGACTCATCCAGATATTCTTGGACAAGCTAAGGATGTGCCATGTACATTGTATCCAGGCCACTGATACTTACCTAGGTAGTAGAAATAAATTTAGCATTTAATGACGTTTAGCAGACCATCAATGGTAAATGATGTCGGCCTGCTTTCTTTTACATGCCAAGTATATTTTATTTGTCTAACAAATACTTCTATGGCACTAAAAATGTGTAATGTGCCTGCCATTATTCTAAGTGCTTTACTAATCTAGACTTACATAATCTTTATAACAACTCCAGGAATTAGGTTGCTATAAACAACCCCTTCTTACAGCTAAAGAAACTGAGTCAGAGAAGTTAAGCAAACGACCAACAGTTAGAGCATTTCAAAACTGCAGAGACATGATAGCAAACTATACTCCAGGGCCATAGTAATCAGAACAGCGTGATACTGGCATAAAAATATACATATAAATCAATGGAACAGAGTGGAAAACCCAGAGCTGAGCCCACCTCTATATGGTCAATTAGTATTTAACAGTGAAGGCAAGAACATACAAAGGGTAAAGACTGTCTATTCAATAAATGTTGAGAAAATTGGTTGGATGCATGCAAAGAAGTGAGGCTATACATCATACACAAGAATAATCTCAAAACAGATTAAAGACTTAAATGTAAAACTCAAAACCATAAAATTTCTGGAAGAAAACAATGGCAGTAAAATCTCTGACATTTCTTTTAGCAATATTTTTTCTGATATACATCATCAAGCAAGGGAAACAACAGGAAAAATACACAAATGGACTATATCAAACCAAAATTGTTTGCACAAGCAAAGGAAATCATCAACAAACAAAAAGACCAGCTACTGGACAGAAAAGGGTATTCACCAATAATATGTCTGATAAGGGGTTGATATCCAAAATTTACAAACAACTCATACAACTCGGCACCAAAAAATAAAAATAAATAAGCCAATTAAAAAGTGAGCAGAGGACCTGAAAAAACACTTCCCCAAAGAGGACATACAATAGTCGACAGACATAGGAAAAGATGCTCAATATCACTAATCATCAGAGAGATGCAAATTAAAACCGCAATGAGGTATCACCTCATACCTATCAAAATGGCTATCATCAATAAATGAACAAACAAGGAGTATTGGTGAGAATGTGGAGAAAAGGAAATTCTCACACACTGTTGGTAGGAATGCAGATTTGTGCAGCCCTATGGAGGGTCCTCAAAAAATTAAAAATGGAACTGTCTTATGAACCAGCAATTCTACTTCTGAGTATATATCTGAAGAAACCCAAACCACTATTTAAAAAGAATATATGCACCTCTATGTTCATTGCACATTATGCACAATAGTCAAGATATGGAAGCAACCCAAGTGTCCACCAATAGACAAGTGGATAAAAAAAAAATGGTGGTACAGCCCAGTTTTGCACAGTGGTTAGAGTGGCCCTTGGATCAAAGGGTTATGGGTACAATTCCCAATCAAGTGTGTTTACCTTGGTTATAGCTCAACCCCCAGCCCCAGTCAAGGCATGCATAGGAGGCAACCAATTTATGTGTGTGTGTGTCTCTCTCTACCCCCGCTCCCATTCTTTCTTAAAAAAAAAAAAATGGAAAAAAATATCCTCTTGTGAGGATTTTTTTTAAAAAGTGGTATATATATATGCCAAGGAATATTACTCACCCATAAAATATAATAAAATCTTACCATTTGTGACAGCATGGATGGACCTAATGTATATTGTGCAAAGTAAAATAAGTCAGAGAAATACCAATACCATATGACTTCACTTATATGTGAAATCTAAAAAATATAATAAATAAACTAAATTGAAACAGACTCATAGTCACAGAGAACAGGCTGATGGTTGCCAAAGGGGCAGGGGGGTGGGGAACTGGGTGAAAAAGATAAAGGAATTTATTAAAATTACAAATTGGTAGCTACAATATAGTCATAGGGATGTAGGTACAGCATAGGGAATCCTATATAATAAAAGACTAATATGCAAATCAACCGAACAGCGGAATAACTGGTCGCTATGACGCACACTGACCACCAAGGGCAGACGCTCAATGCAGGAGCTGCCCCCTGGTGGTCAGTGGGCTTCCATAGGGGGAGCACCGCTCAGCCGGGCTCATGGCTGGTGAGCGCAGCAGTGGTGGTGTGAGCCTCTCCCTCCACAGCAGCAGCACTAAGAATGTCTGGCTCCCCGCAGGCCTAAGCCATCAGTCAGACATCCCCGAGGGCTCCCAGACTGCGAGAGGGCACAGGCTGGGCTGAGGGCCCCCTCAAGTGCACGAATTTCATGCACCAGGCCTCTAGTAGTTAATAATATTAAAATAACTATGCATGGTGCCAGGTGTATACTGGAAATATCAGGGGGAAACACCTTGTAAAGCATATGATTATCTGACCACTATGCTGTACACCTGGAACTAATACAAAATAATACTGAATTTAAAACTGTAATCTAAAAATAAAATTTAAAAACAAAATTGCTGACACAATATTTGAATCTAGACATCTAACTGAAGGTCAGGCACCACTTAGAGAATTATCCCTATGATCTGTTGCTCTACCAAAAGAGATATTGTCAAATGACATGAGCTCCTCAAAGTTTACCTTACTGATGATGAAGTTTTCTACTCATGGTGTGCAGCACAATCACATAATTGTGGATCTTATAATATTGATCTTAAAAGTATTGGCACAAACTTATTCAACTTTATCAAAGAACTGACAATCACTGAGAGCTTCTTGAACTGAAGATTATGTATTCTGATTTTCATATGAATAAAAATAATTAGTAAGGGTTGGTGGTATTAAAAGTTAATTTTAATTACTCCTCACTTTATTAATAACTGAGTACAGGGTATATACAAGTTACCCTAGGATTTCTATAGAGACATAAAAAGCCATTCAATAAACAGGTATTTATAAAAGTGCTACTATTCTCTAGAATTGTGCTGTTCAATATTTTGGCTAGCCACATGTGGATATTTACATTAAATTGTAAACTAATTAAATTTAGATAAAACTAAAGATTCAGTTCCTCAGTTTCACTAGTCATATTGTAAATGCTCAATAGACACATGTGGGTAATGGCTACTGTATTGCTCAGCATTTCTATCATTGAAGGTTCTACTGAGCAGAACTGCACTTGAATCACCTCAGATAAAATAAGGTTAAGCACCTGTAACATCCTCTGCAAAATAAACAACCAGGTAACCTCATATAACTAAAAAAAATCTTGTTGTTTGTCACATAGCTTTTGAAAGACTATTTTACATTTAAAAGTATAATAATACTTTAAGATTATAAAAGTGGCAATTTTATAAAATTATTTAAATTCTGAAACTTTATACGAAATGAAAGCTTTGATATTTTTACAACTTCTACTTGATTTTTAAATGCCTGAATAAGTATACAGATGCATGTAATTTTCTAATTTTGTAACCGTTATTCTGAGCCTCATTTGATGGATTTCACTCTCCTTTTCTCCCATTATAGCTCTAAATTGTATTAGACATCTCCTCCATACATAAAATTAAAACTATACAAACAGTAAGCTGTGGGCAGGACTGCTCATGGAAAGTTTGGAGTAGATGAAAATAGAAATTGTCTAGGCCAAAGCACAGGATAGGTAAGGACTGGTGGCTATATTTCTTGTACAAGTCACACTTTCTTTAAGTCCCACATTAACCTACTTATATAGAAGTATAGGGAGTATAAATAATTTCTGTGCTGATATGCCTAAAGATAGAAAGGTAGCAAACCCACAGGTGAGTGGATTTGTTTCCATATACCTTTCTTGTATCTACAGAAGGCATACAAGAAATCAACTGTCTTGACAACCTATTTATATTTTCACATTGCTCAACTTCTACTACTAGGAGTGAAAGCTACTTTAATCTAAATACAAGTCAAAAGGTCTCACTAGGTATCATGGTCTGGCCCAGTAATTTATCAGACTCATGATTCCTTATCTGTCAGATTTCTACATTATAAATAAAGCACATTATGTTCAATGATCTTAAAATACGTCAAACCATTATAGGAAACCTTAAATTAAAAATGGAAAAATACCAGATACATTATGGTCTTCTAAATTATTGTCATGACAAATGAACAATTGCTCAGTCTAAATCTGACTACTGGGGGATTCCTCGTCTAAAATGAGGACTTTTATCCAAACAACTCAATAGAGCCTAACAAATTTTATTTAATCTAATGAGGCTTCTGACATTGAGATATTCCTAAATTATGATGATAATTAACATTTCAAATAATGGAGAGAATAAGTCATATGTCAAAGTCAAGTAAGATATGTTTCTTAAACATCATGCCAAAAAATTGTTTCCTATCCCATATGCTAAATGTGTAGAATATTTTTAAATGAACTAATCAAAAACAAAATGCCCAGCAGGCTGAAGTTGAGAAGTAAAGCTCAGTAACTTTTAAAACAGATTCTGAACTATGGCTCTCATAGCATACTGAATTTACTTTCTTCATTACTATGTGCGTGTTTCTCTGTTTATTTTATTCACTTTTGATAGATCACGCATTACATACAAACTTCCTAATGAGTCTGATAAAAAATAGTATCCTTGAATATATGACTCAAAATTCAAAGGTACTGGGTGGCTTTAAGAAATGAAAACTGGTTTTATGAAAGGTAACTTTTCACCAAAAGCAAACTGAATGGATTTATAAAAGATACAGTATAAATAACTCCAAGCAAACAAGTATCTTTGCAGTAGACAACCAATAAGCATGACTGAATTGTAAGAAAAAAAAATGGCTGAATTTAGGAAGACTGTGTGTTCTGTGCTTCTGTAATGCTCTTTTTACTTTATTTTTAATTAAAATATCCCAGTCTCTTTTGTTTGACAACAAAAATTAAATAGGAAGCATCTGTTAGATACTAATATTTATGATTGGAAATAAGTAAGTACAAAGTGTTGAGCAGCAAGTTGTAACTCACTACTAATTAAATATAGATTTAAAGAAAATCTAGAAAATCAATAACTAATTAAGAGAAACTTATGAAATGACCAGAAGAAAGCTGATAATAAGAAGCATGAATTTAAACCGAAAGCCAAGTCATTATGTCAGGTTGGTTGTTTTATGTTTGTTTTTTCAGGATGTTAGTAAAAATTTGAAAATTCACTATTATGTAGGTCACTCTTAAAATATATTTCAATGGGGTTTTAAAAAACAAAATGTTTTGCCTCTGGATTCAATCTTATTAAAAGAAAATTCAATAATAACTATAACTGAATTCAATATTCAACAGTTCTTACTGCAGACTAGTTCTTCATACTTTTTTGCATTAAAATATCTTCAGACCTTTAATAAAGCTAGTCATAATACAGTAATTATATGAATCATGCTTTGATTTGAAAAAATCCAACAACTACTTATAATTTGACAATGGAATGAATATAGTTTGAAACGAAGAGATGGGTTTGTTTAACTTCTTTTTCCCTAATTCAAATAAGATTTTCACATTGTTATTCAGCATGACTTCATCTAAAAACCATGCAGAAAAAGACCATAGCTGAATTGTGCCTGATTTCCTCAAGAATATAGCCTAAAGTTAAGTGTTTCTGGGAGTCACCACAGATTTGGCTACTCAGCTTAATACCATTTTTTATGTTTATGGAATTAAAACTAGATTTTCTCCAAATGAATACTATCTATTAAAAAATATTTAGTGAACAATTATGTTCTAAGTGTAAGGCAAGAATAAATAATGAGTCTTGGAGTTAATTTTATATAGCACATTAATTCTAAGCCACTAATTATGCATAGGGAAAAATAAAAACATACACATAGTTTAATATTCATTTCAGAATGTCCAGGAAGATGAATACATTAATAGCAAAAGGGGAAATCCAGAAACATTTTTTAACTCTTAATTTTGCACTAGATGATGACAATCATGATCATGATCATGACCCAAGTCCAGATGCAGGATTGCTAATTCCATTTTTTCTGTTAAATACCAAGATGATGCTATCAAGTAGAATATGCTTAGAATCATTTTTCAAATAGTAATGATACATTGCAGTGATCCATTTCTTCTTCTTTATTGTCAAATATATTTTTTATTGTTGACAGTATTACAGATGTCTCCCAACCCCCCTCCCATTTCTACTTCTTTAAACAATTGGAAGGTCTAGTCTGTGCTGTGGAATAAAATTACCTGATGACAAAGAATAGGTGGAAGTTGAGGTAGACAGCAGACCTTAGTCTTACCCTGTTTGCCTAACACACTAATATAACTTACTACTTCTTCATACAAAACCATGACAGCTCCTCAATGAGTATAAATCCATAAACAGAACATTATCTCCAATAACTGGGTTTTTAATACTAAGCAAGTACTTTAATAAAGATCATGGGCAAGAGATAAAAGGTGTATATAGCTCCTGGAGAATATCTGGTGTTCTGGGATTGGCGGGGGGTAAAATTCTTCTAGTGGGGTCAAAATAGTTGAAGAAATAGAGTTTCCATATCTCTGTTAATAAAGGCAATTGCTCTAACATGCCTTCATGTTTATTTCAAATCCCACTGCTGAAACCTTTAATCTGAATTTAGCATTATGGGCAGCATCCCAGACAAATGAGATTACATATGGATGACTAAATAGGCCTATGTGATTACTGCATTGGTCTAAATAAGTCAATCTTATTATAAGAATTATAAGTCACCATTTAGAAACTACAGGTTCTAAAGATTCAATAATTTACCCTAAAATTCATTTTAAAAAACAGACTGCATTTGTCTAAAGCAATTATGAGCTATTTATCATTCCATAATTAGAGTACATTTTTAAATTTTTAAAAAATATTTCAAGGTAAACTATAAAATTTAATTTCATACAGAAACAATTTTGGAAGAAATGAGAAGGCTGGAAAATGAGCATTTCCAATTTCTTTGATTAAAATTCTCTTTTCCTCATGCGGTATCATACCTAATAAATTGTTTACTTACCTATGTTCCCACAATAAAAAGCATTTGTATTTAACAGTTCTGATGTTCTTCTACAGGTATTTTTAAATATTTATCAAATATTTCTTGATTTAGTCAAACATAAAACAAAAATAAACACGTATTTTGTCTGAGACAATTAAAATTATGTGAAATTGTCTCCAATTATCTAAAGAATAATGTTCTTGAGGGATCCTTAAAAGGAATGGGTATGTAAATAATCTCTAAGGTGGCTCCACGATTCCCCTTTCTGGTCTTTACATCCTTGTATAGCCTCCTCTCCTTGAGGGTGGTGAGGACTTGCTTCCAAAGCAGAACAGAGCGAGGGGCATCATTTTCATGATGTCATAACATAAGATTAGAACATCTGTCTTGTTGAGAAACCTTCTCCCTTGCTGGCTTTAAAGAAGGAAGCTGCCAGGTTGTGAGCTACTCCAGAGAGGGCCACATGGCAAAGAAGCAAGGACATTTTCCGGCCAATGGGCAGCAAGTATTTGTGGTCCTCAGTTCCACAGTCTGCAAGGCACAAATTCCACCAATACCACATCAGCTTGGAATCTGATGTTTCCCTAGTAGAGTTTGAGATGAGACCCTAGCCTGGCCCACACCTTTACTATAACCTTGCTGAGGACATATCAAAGCCACAAACAGACTTCTGACCCACATATAATTATGCGATACTATCCCTGCATTATTTTAAATCTTTAAGTTTGTACTAGCAATAGATAAAGAATACAATGGAATTTCTACATGTTTTTCTTTGCAAAGCAAGAAAACAAACTAAAGCTGCTTCACTTTGATCTAAACTTTAAAAACAAGTCAAATGTAATCTTATCCCACTTTTGAAATAACCCATGAAAAATAGTGACTACTTGCCCTAACCGGTTTGGCTCAGTGGATAGAGCATCGGCCTGTGGACTCAAGGGTCCCAGGTTCGATTCCGGCCAGGGGCCTTGGTTGCAGGCACATACCCAGTAAGGGGAGTGCAGGAGGCAGCTGATCGATGTTTCTGATTCTCTGTTCCTTTCCCTTCATCTCTGTAAAAAATCAATAAAATATATTTTTTTTAAAAAAGAAAAATAGTGACTACTCTGTTGAATAAAAAGTCTAGAAAAATCACTCAGAAAACTGGTTGGCATTTTCCTTCATGATGATCATTCACTTCTTTGTATTCTCCCCAGCAGTTAGGTAATGTTGCTTGCTCCTGACTGTATCAAACCAGTTTCTTTTGTGATTTCTCTAAATATTAGTTTTTAATTCTTCTCAAAATATTTCAGGTGAACTGAATATGCAATTTGTGCAAATGCTGTTTACAATGTGCTAGTAGGTATATTTTCAAAGAACTGGTGTTTTTACTTTGTGTGTGAAAGTGTAACTACTTTCTCCTAAAGATCAGTAGAACTGGGTAGCTAAGACAGAATAGCATGATAATGGCCCACTTGAAAATGCTCGGTATAAATTCAAAGTAAAGGATTCAATTTCAAGAGGACTAGTTCACTATGGTTTCTTAATTTAAAATTAAATTAAAAATATGAGGATTTCAACTGAATATCCCAGCTAATGAAGCCTTAAAATCACTTTTCTTTTAAAATTTTCAGCAGAAATATGATGTTGCTTTAATTGTTTGAGCAGTTATATTGATTTACATCATATTTGCCACAAATGGCACATATTGTAACATATTAGTATAATCCAATGAAAGAAGTAAGAAAATTGTCTCTCCTAAACTCCCAGAGCAGTGTGCTATCTCCTCCATGGCACTGTGTATATGTAACTTCAAATGGTATATTTTCAGTTATATTGCACACAACCTGTTCATAGGCATAGTCTCTTACCATCATATCTCATACTTCCTCAGATGATAAATTGTGCACAAGAGTCGATACATGAATATTTGCTGTAAATGAATTAAAATGACTGGCAGGGGGAAATGTGATAATAACAGCATCAAGAAACTACTTACCAACATTACTAACCAGAGAGGAAAATAATTCAATAAAACATATGAGGCCACATAGGTTTCCTGTATTTTAATTTTCAATAGTTTTATTCAGTGGAACTTCTCACATAAGAAAGAAGCATTCTACAAACTATTACTGAATACTATCCTAGTTAAGTATCTATAATAATAAAAGCATA
Organism: Myotis brandtii; assembly: GCF_000412655.1. NCBI lineage: Eukaryota > Metazoa > Chordata > Mammalia > Chiroptera > Vespertilionidae > Myotis > Myotis brandtii. The sequence goes on along the minus strand of NW_005371371.1, from coordinate 4,290,631 downwards.
ATATGTTAATTAGACCAGACGTCCAGAAGGACGGCCTTCCAGATGAAGACATGGCTGTCCAGGTCCCGAGTGCCTGCTGGCAGCCAGGGGGAAGCCTGAGACCCGGGTGCAGGAGGGAAGCCCAGGTTCCGGGTGCCAGAGGGAAGCTGGTGCTGGCAGCCAGGGGAAGGAAGGCCCACTCTTGCATGAATTTCTGTGCATCGGGCCTCTAGTTGCCACATAATACATGACCCCAAAATAATTTAAATCAACAACCATTTTATTACAGTCTAGAATTCTGTGGATTGGTTAAGTCAGATATTATATAATGGGGGTAGTTCTTCTTCCCCAAAAAAGTATCTAGTGTTTTGAGAAGATTTAAAGGGTTCAGGATCACTTAAATGGGTAGACTCATCTGGAGGAGTCAATCACATACCTGGCACCTGTCAGGTCAAAGGCTGGGCTCGACTGACACTGTCTACAAGAAAGCCTGCCCTTGGCCTCTTTATGTGACTTGGGCTTCCTTACAGTATGGTGTTCCTGGTTTAACTGAGCATTTTACTTGACAGCTCAAGATTCAAGAATACATATGCCAGCATATTGCATGGCCTATTATCACCTACTAGAGGCCCAGTGCACAAAATTTGTGCACTTTGTGGGGGTGGTTCCCCAGCCTAGCCTGTGCCCTCTCAGAGTGAGGGAGCCCTGCAATCAATCTCCCCAAAGAGGTAGGCCCCACCCACCCATCCAGGACTCCTCGATGGATTGCCAGGAAAATATACCTACTAGCACACTGTAAACAGCATTTGCACAAATTGCATATTCAGTTCACCTGAAATATTTTGAGAAGAATTAAAAACTAATATTTAGAGAAATCACAAAAGAAACTGGTTTGATACAGTCAGGAGCAAGCAACATTACCTAACTGCTGGGGAGAATACAAAGAAGTGAATGATCATCATGAAGGAAAATGCCAACCAGTTTTCTGAGTGATTTTTCTAGACTTTTTATTCAACAGAGTAGTCACTATTTTTCTTTTTTTAAAAAAATATATTTTATTGATTTTTTACAGAGATGCCAGGACCCGCCGGGACCTGCTTCCGTGCCATGCACGCAGTATCAAGTCCCCGCCCACCCATGCACACCTCGCCACACACGCAGCCCTGCCCACCCGCTGTGCATGCAGCCTCCTGGTGAAGGCGTGAGGGTGTGACGACCACATAGGCTTTTATTAGTATAGATCAGTGATGGCGAACCTTTTGAGCTCAGCATGTCAGCATTTTGAAAAACCCTAACTTAACTCTGGTGCCGTGTCACATATAGAAATTTTTTGATATTTGTAACCATAGTAAAACAAAGACTTATATTTTTGATATTTATTTTATATATTTAAATGCCATTTAACAAAGAAAAATCAACCAAAAAAATGATTTCGCGTGTCACCTCTGACACGCATGTCATAGGTTCACCATCACTGGTATAGATCCTAGTAGTCACAGAGCATCACATATACCCTAATCTTTTGAATGAAGCAGTCACACACATGGCCAGATTCAAAGGGAGGGCATGCTTGCACTTCTCAGTAGGAGGAATGTCAAAGACTCTGCTTCCATGTTTTATAAACATCACAAGCTCATTACCTAATTTTCTTTCTTTTCTTCTTTACAAATATTAGACAAGAATAACCAAGACAGATCTCCTAGCTATAACAGTATTATCAAAATCCAACAGAAGAAACAACTAGACTAGTATATATACAGGGTGGGATAAAAGTAGGCTTATAGTTGTTAATATAAAGAATAATACAATAATCCTATATAATAAAAGCCCAGTGACCTAAACAGCATCTCCCCAAAGAGGTAGGCCCCACCCACCCATCCAGGACTCCTCGATGGATTGCCAGGAAAATATACCTACTAGCACACTGTAAACAGCATTTGCACAAATTGCATATTCAGTTCACCTGAAATATTTTGAGAAGAATTAAAAACTAATATTTAGAGAAATCACAAAAGAAACTGGTTTGATACAGTCAGGAGCAAGCAACATTACCTAACTGCTGGGGAGAATACAAAGAAGTGAATGATCATCATGAAGGAAAATGCCAACCAGTTTTCTGAGTGATTTTTCTAGACTTTTTATTCAACAGAGTAGTCACTATTTTTCTTTTTTTAAAAAAATATATTTTATTGATTTTTTACAGAGATGCCAGGACCCGCCGGGACCTGCTTCCGTGCCATGCACGCAGTATCAAGTCCCCGCCCACCCATGCACACCTCGCCACACACGCAGCCCTGCCCACCCGCTGTGCATGCAGCCTCCTGGTGAAGGCGTGAGGGTGTGACGACCACATAGGCTTTTATTAGTATAGATCAGTGATGGCGAACCTTTTGAGCTCAGCATGTCAGCATTTTGAAAAACCCTAACTTAACTCTGGTGCCGTGTCACATATAGAAATTTTTTGATATTTGTAACCATAGTAAAACAAAGACTTATATTTTTGATATTTATTTTATATATTTAAATGCCATTTAACAAAGAAAAATCAACCAAAAAAATGAGTTTGCGTGTCACCTCTGACACGCGTGTCCTAGGTTCGCCATCACTGCTCTAGGACCAAACAGCTCCCACCCGGATGCTCCTGGAATTCCAACCTCCCATCACCCCTGAGGCTCACAGCTAGGCCACTGCTGAACCGCACAGGGGCCGGCAGCAGGCTCAGGGCCACGCAATTCTGGGCCCAGACACCTGGAGACTGGTTCCAGGCGGAACGCAGAGCCCCGTTTAACTATC
>NW_005371371.1:4259185-4287380 GCF_000412655.1 Myotis brandtii | reverse complement strand
CCTGCGGCCCCTCGGCCCAGCTGGCCCCGCCCCCCAGCGGGGACCACCACCCTGATCCCAGGCCCCCATCAGGGCAGGCCGGCAGGCCCCCACCCATGCACCAGGCCTCTATCCTATATAATAAAAGGGTAATATGCAAATTTACCCTAATGGTGGAATGATTAGATGACCGCTTGACCAGTCACTATGAGGCACACTGACCACCTCTCGGTCCCTTTCCCTGGCCAGTAGGCTCCGAACACACTATGGTGAACAGGGAACCAGGGGTGGGTGGTGGGGGATGCGGGTGGTTCCAGGCCAAAGCCCCCACCCCACCAGTCACCCCACAAACAAAGGGCAACCTGTGGTGGGGGCTGGGCCAGGTGGGAATGGCCGTCAGGCTCCGATCGTCCGATGGTGAATGAGGAACCGGGGGTGGGTGGCAGTGGGAACGGGGCCAGCTGCAGACAGCCGGGAAAGATGGCCCTGATCACAGGCCAGGCCTAGGGACCATAACCACACACAAATTTCATGCACCAGACCTCTAGTTAATAAATAATAATGCAAGAATAAACTGTGTTTTGATTACTCGCAACTGTAAACCTACTTTTGCGCCCCCCCCCCAGAATATACAAATTTCATTTTATAGATGTATCATGTAAACTGGCCACATGTTCCTAGACAATGACTTCAAACTAATATTTTCAGTGATTTCTTATTTTCTTCCTTTTCAATAATCAGTAATCTCTGACCGCTAGGATTGCTTCTATACCATAGCAATCTGATAGAAAATGAATATAAAATAGTTGTTAAAAGCTTTAGTTAGGAAACCTGTACCCTAGGCCTTTGTTCACTTATCTACAAAATGGGGATAATTACCAGACATACTTCATAGGGTTAAATTAATAGTCTGGTACCAACACTAGGTTCTAATTGTTAACTATCATTATATTAACAGAGAAGAAAATAGCTCTCCAGCTTTGGGCATAACTTTGCTGGATATCCATGAATAAAATTAAAGTTCATAAGAAAATTTATCTAAATCACTTAAATCTATAAAGACAGAGATACAGATTTACATCAATTCTTTTTCCTATACTAGGATTGTTTACTGAGGTCAAACTTTCTTCAAGTGACCAAAGAGTCAAAATACTGATTTGTTTGAGTAACAGATTTTCCACAAAAGAATTCAGCTTCTTCCTTGTTTCGTCGCTAACACTCTAGTTCATTCCACAATGTAATATAATACAGGAAATGTTTAAAAAGTGATAGCTTAAAACATTTGTCTGTGAGTTATTTGAATTTTAGAAACCATTTGAACTGTCCTGGTTAATTTCTCAGATGATATAATAATTTTGCTGCTCTGAACATCCTAGCTAGTTACCAGAATAGTAAAGAAAAAAATATATCTAGACTTTGTATTCCAATGGTTGGATTAATCGAAAAGTTTCTATCATGCTGTCAAATAGTTTATCTTGCTTTTTCCTGTAAAGTGGAAACTTGCTTCAATCTCTTCTATTATCATAATAAAGTTATGGTAGCTTTCCAATTTCTTAAAATTCATTAACTAATCAGAAGAAGCAAACAATGATATATTTTTCTAAAGACTTCTAAATTTGGAAAATGATATTGGCTTAAAGAAATGTTTATCGGGAAAGGTTCAGTGATGAATAGTTACATCTTTCTTTAAGTGGCCAGATTAAGAAAACACACATCCCCACCACAAGCTATGGCATAATTGCACTGCTGTTTATTACTTTTCATACCCATAATTACCCATAAAGAAGTATGTACAAATAAAATACTGTGTTTATGTTTCCATATAAAAAGATCTGATGTTCAGCAACAAAGATATAAAACAACATATTTTATAAAATTGATATTTTGTAATTATGTTATTCAGAGCCCACTGTAGTTTAAGAGGGAAACAATGAACTTTCATAAACAAGTTAGAGTTGAAAGTGCAGCACTATCCTGATGCCAAGGCTCTGAGCAAAATCCAATTTTTTCTTATAGGTTGAAAGCAGGACCATTTGAAAAGGAAAATTTGTTACCAAGATTTTTTTTTCTTTCAGTAACAGATTACACGCACAACAGCTTTTGGATCAAGAGATTTATTTATGTGTCTTTTAATCTTACTCTCATTAACATGCATCTTGAAAAAGAAAATATTATTCTGGGCTCTCCCTCATATTCCTTCCTTCCCTTGCTTTAACAATCATCCTGTTCATATATAAATTTTTTTCGTATTTTTCATGTCCATATCTGAATGAGTCACACATGATGAAAGGTCTAATTATTTATTCTTTTTTTTAACTAGGTTCACTGTGGGATATCTTATACCTCAGTGACTAAATAACTATTGTCATATAATAATAGTGCTCAAGTAGGTTATCTAAGAACAGTTTCCACTAAAAATCTATTTTTTGAAAGTAATATTCATTTGTCTCTATAGTATGTTTTTATCCTATACTAGAGGCCCGTTGCACGAAATTTGTGCAGTTGGGGGACGGAGGGGCTGTCCCTCAGCCCAGCCTGCACCTTCTCCAATCTGGGATCCCTCTCACAATCCAGGACTGCTGGCTCTCAACTGCTCGCCTGCCTGCCTGCCTGCCTGATCATCCCCTAACCACTCCCCTGCCAGCCTGATTGATGCCTAACTGCTCCCCTGCAGGCCTGATTGCCCCTAACTGCACTCCCCTGCCAGACTGGTCACCCCTAACTGCCCTCCCCTGCAGGCCTGGTCGCCCCTAACTGCCCTCCCCTGCAGGCCTGGTCGCCCCCAACTGCCCTCCCCTGCCAGCCTGGTTGCCCCTAACTGTCCTCCCCTGCAGGCCTGGTTGCCCCCAACTGCCCTCCCCTGAAGGCCCAGTCACCCCTAACTGCCCTCCCCAGCTGGCCTGGTCACCCCTAACTTCCCTCCCCTGCAGGCCTGGGTCCCCCCCAACTGTTCTCCCCTGCAGGCCTGATTGCCCACAACTGTCCTCCCTTGCTGGTAATCTTGTGGTGGCCATCTTGTGTCCACATGGGGGCAGCCATCTTTTGTGTTGGAGTGATGGGCAATTTGCATATTACCTCTTTATTATAGAGGATAGTACATAAAGATATGCATTGCCAGAGGAAATTATTACAAATTAAGTTATTCAAGTATTCTTTATACAGCATCCTTTATTGCATCTGGATTGCAATTATCATATCCTTTGCAAATAATCACTGTGACAATTCTGAGAAAATACATGATTCTCTTCAGTGCTAATACTTCTTTGGCCCATCTGGTTAAGGCTCATTCCACAACAAACAGTGGCAGCCATTACTTGGAGAAGTAAGAGGAACTTGGATGAAATAGCCCCATAGGAAATTCTCTTTAATAATTTATCACATAGATTGTTATGATATTTAACCAAAAAAAACAAAAAACAGTAAGGTAAGAACAGGCTCAGAGCCATACAAAATACCCAGAATGGACACAGCATTAAATGAACAAGAGTAAATTATTATAATCAGTCAAAGGTAGGAAATGGAAACTCTCAAATATTGTGTGTTTTCCATGCTCTATTTGCAGCATCAGTTCAGCTATTCAGCCATTTAATCTTTTTCCATTTATTTCAACTATTAGGCTATTAAAATAAATTATTATATTTGGGTGAAATATGATTTTTCCCCTAAACATATCTATCATTAGTTAACTTTCTACTTCATCAACTCTAGCCTTGACTTGGAGGAAAAAAGGAAATTGTTGAGAGCTGCATTATGCATTTCACATTACTTTAGTACTATTATATAATCAAGTTGTTAAAAAATGCAAATTTTCACTGCTTAGCTTTTGCATTTATCTGTTTATAGGGACTAATGTGAGAATATTAAACATCCATCCAATTAAAGTAATACTGGACAGCATAGTATTCCATTGTGTAAATGTACCACAGCTTTTTAATCCACTCATCTACTACTGATGGGCACTTGGGCTGTTTTCAGATCTTGGCTATTGTAAATAATGCTGCTATGAAAATAGGGGTGCATTTATTCTTTCGAATTGGTATTTCAGGATTCTTAGGATATATTCCCAGAAGTGGGATCACTGGGTCAAAAGAAAGTTCCTTTCTTTGAGGAAACTCCATACTGTTTTTTACAGTGGCTGCACCAGTCTTATCCACATCCTTACCAGCACTTGTTTGTTGATTTATTGATTATAGCCATTCTGATAGGTGTGAGAGATATTGCATTGTGATTTTATTTTGCATCTCTCTGATGATTAGTGGCATTGAAAATTTTTTCATATGCCTTTTGGCTATCTGTATGTCCTCTGTGGAGAAATGTTTATTCAGTTCCTTTGCCCATTTTTTCTTCTATTGTTTTGTGTGTTTTTTTGTCTTCCTGGTGTTGAGTTGTATAAGTTCTTTATATATAGACATTAACCCCATTATCAGATGTACCATTGGCAAATATATTCTTCCACACAGTGGTTTCCTTTTCATTTTGTTAGTTTCTTTTACTATGCAAAAGCTTTTTAGTTTGACATAGTACCATTTATTTTTTCCCCTTTGTTTCCCTTGCTACAAGAGATGTCAGAGGTGGGCAAGGAGGAGAAAGGACATCTGTAATAGTGTCAACAACAAAAATAAAGTTTAAAAAAACTTGATATTGGAGAAGTGAGCACTACTTCCTTAATAGGCTGCACCATATTTCAGACAAAGACAATTAGCCAAAAAATAAATAAATAAATAATAACAAAACAGTGTTTCAATTCTTTGCAAATTTATATTTGTCTCAATTATAGTTGTTTATTGGTCTTAATTTTCTTTCTCTGTGTGGACACAGCCAAAATGGGAGTTAGAAAAAGCTGATAGACATTCAAGAGCAGTGGAAGCTAATGACAGTGAACTCTCTAGCCAACACATTGTGGTGCTGCCCGTCTTGACAGCATGACTAGGGCAATGCCTGACCTCCCTTTGTGGAGGTTAAGCATTATTCCTGCATTAGGGCCTTTATGAAATAATTGAGTAATATAAAAAATTAATCCCCCATAGCCTTAAGAAAACATTTTAGATGATTATAAAGTTAAATTTCTTAATATCATATATAAAATGTAAAACTGATAATTTGAGAATTATAAATATCAATTAATGTTATTAAGTTTACCCAGATTTTGACGTCATTTGGAAATGAGAGATTTATTTGTCAAAGACAAAATATACAACTTTAAAAAGAAGAGTTTACATATTCTTAGTATGTTTATTTTTGTCAAAAACAAATAGCTTCTTTGACTCCTTGTAGGTAAAATGCATATATAGGGTGGACAAAAGTAGGTTTACAGTTGTTTGTATGGAAAATAATAGAATAATTAATAAGTAATAAACAAGAATAAACTCTGTGTTTCGCATACTCACAACTGTAAACTTACTTTTGCCACACCCTGCACATGTTTGGCTTATTCCTAAGAACAAAAAATATCAAAATAACTAAAGATTGGATCAATTATTTTAATAATGCCTGAAAGCCAATTAGTTGAATGGAAAAATCAAATCCATGGCTACACAGCTGACAATTATGACAACTGAAAAACCAAATAATTTATATTACATCAATGAAGCCAAACAAAGCCAACAAGAACTTTGTTCACTCAGATTTAAATCCCCTCCTCTTTACTTGAATTTTCACTTAAATTGAATAGAAATGAAGTTTTAAAAAGTCTAAACTGAAATAATATGAAAGGATTTACTTTTTATAAGTGATTTCCATAATTTCAATATATTTTTATAAATTTCATGGTAGAAAAGAATATATGAAACTTGTCAAACTTGCCTAACTTCCACAAAGCAGATCAGACAGATTCCATTGACAGCAAGATCATTTGCATTTCCATGTGGTCTTTCATTTCCCACTATTTCACATGGACTTTGACATGAAATCATTGCCTCAGGAAGCACAAGTGCCCCACAGCTTCTTGCCTAATGGCCCATAACAGCAAGTCCAGCTTTCACTATGGGAAAGGAAAAATCATGTTTTTAAACAGCTTTTATCTAGGATCATTGTGATTCTTGAGGGTAAGTATATCATCGATGTCTTTTTTGAAATGCCTCAGTGGAAACTAAGTGGAAAATCTCTGTCAGGTTGTTGATCTATGCTAGGACAGCCTTGATTAGAAACCAATTGTTGGGTCAGGAGGACAAATTTGTCAAGGTATTCTACCAGTTCAATTTCTAAACAGCTAAGAGAGTACAGTCTTGCTGCCTTGCACTGTGAAGTGACTCTCTCTTCTCAGAGTACCTTGAATTGAGGGAAAGACTACTTGCCAGCTACCTTTTATTACACATTGTTCTGTTCCTTCTCTTGGGGACTCCTTAGACTGGATATAAGTATCCCCATTTTACAGGAATTGATGGAAAAACTATTTGAAACTAGGCCTTTCTAACTTTTCAGGCAAGGCTCATTCCTTATACCAAAATGTTACAACAAGAAAAAGAATTTGGACGAAGTTTATATTCCCAACGAACTTTCTATTCACTCCTGTCATCCACCCACATTCTCTCCCCTAAAAACAAAAGAAAATACAAACACTAGACATGAACACTTATTTGTGACAGAGTGGAAAATATATTATAGTTAAGTCAAGCCCACGAAATTAAGAGCCAGATATTACTGGGTTTGAATTCAGGTTATGCCACACTTACCTGTGAACACCTGGGCACATTTCTTAACTTTTAGCCTTAGTCAGTAACCCCATATGTTGAAGAAAGCTAATCTTGCCTATAATATTGGATTGTTGTGGAGAATGAATAAGAGAAACATGCTGAAGTTATCAATATAGGACTTTTTATTATAAAAAAATGTAATGGATGGGTACAATTCCATGAGAGCATGGAATTTTTACAATGATAATATCCCCAAAGAACTGGATGTGGGAATGAACTGATATATGTGAAAGAAGTGCTGTGAAACCAATGGAGAAAGGTCATATGCACCATGTCTTTCCCAGTCTGACCATGTTGTTGAGTCCTGCTTTGCTCAAAATAATTATTTGAGATTTTATAATAGTGATTGGTGTGTTTATTATAGGAAGAAGAGAATATCTATTTTTTAATATTAGTAATAACAAAAATTTACTATAAATTACTCTAATTCAGTTCCTATCTATCTTCAGGGTAAGCTCATGTAGTTGATTCATTCTTTTTCAAAATTATTCAAACTGATAACAATAGGAATTAGACAAGCAATTTAAAGTGTTCAAGACTTTAGTTTTTAAAACCAAAGTATTATTACTAAGAGCAAGGTGTTATTTCTTTGATGGAATTGGCAATAAGTACCATTTCACAATGCAAAGTTATCATTTCTGGGTGCCTCATAAGATGTCAAAGGATGTTGGATGGAATATTTAAAATCATCTGGTCAACTTGCAACACATAGCCAAGATGCATTGGGCAGATAGCTCCCAACCCATTTGCACATCTCCATAGCAAAGGGCTCTGAAGTTCTCAGGCAACCAACATTTTCCATTGTATCCTTTAATAAAACACTCTTCCCTGTATAGAGTACAGATATTCCTAAAACACCTACATACAGCCCCTTTCTCACCCCTACAGCCATAGGAAGTACTGAATAGTAAGACTCCACTCACACATATGATTCATATCAAGTTAAAGAACCTTACTGTGACTCCCTGTGTCTTCTCTTTCTCAGGGCAATCATGCTCCCATGCATGGAGTACAGCTTAGAGAGTCTACCCAACTCAGACTTCTGTATATTGGCACCTACTATGTTTTCTTTGTCTGCCAGCTCTCGTTCAAGGCAATCTTTGACCCTACTTCTTCTCCCTCCCCAATCAATAAAAATACTAAGTATAGCAGAGTGGGTAAATGTGGGCGGAGCAGAAAATAACCAGGACAACAAAATACAAAGTTAAGTAGCTAGAATGCAGGACAAAGGGCTCCACCTTTTAATATAGAATTTGGGGCACATGACTCTGCGATGACTAACAAACTATATAACACACAACTTTCCTCAAGATTATTTTTATCCATCAGTTTCTAGGATATGGAAGATCATTACAATGATTTTTTCACTTAAACCTCTGAGAGGTTTGTGAACAAAAGTTCTCAAGCCAGTTTAGACTAATTTAAGAGTATGTACTCAGTTTAAAACCCAGCACATGTTCATTTTAATCTGAAATAACAGAGAAAAAATTCAAGCACTAGGAATAAAACATTTTCACTCCAGCTGAACTTTTTTTTTCATTTTATTCCAGTGTTGGTCAATAATTTAGAGAAACAGATGAATGTGGATGTAATAAAGCAGACAATTTTACCATGCAAAATGCAAAGTCTGCTTATAACCTTTTGTAAATGAGTGTTATTTACCAGAAAATTTATGAGATCTCAAGTGAAGACTATATTAATTTTACTGATGTTTCCCATGGCTTTTTCTCCATGGGTTTTAATGAATTGCTACAATTTATTGGGCATCATCAAGCCATAGCTTAAGTACTTTTATATGCCTAGGAATCTCAATTTCTCCCCCATAAACATCCTGTGAAAGGAACACTAGAATCCTTATTTTAAGTAACTTGGACAATGTCATATAACTAATAAATAGTGATTAATGTTGGGAGTTAAACCCAATCTATGCTCAACTATCCTTTAACCATACTTCTTTATTAGGATAACAATTAATTTCTACTTTTAAATTATTAGTAATATCTGTACATTCTGGGCTAGTAATAGATGGGAGCCCATCACCCCTTCTTTGGAATACAGAGCCATCATTAATTTTTCTGAGTCTGATACTTTCAAATTTATACTCTCATCTGGGTTCTAGATTAAAAGCTACAAATATTCTAAAGTTTATTTCACCATAAAATATTTATTTCTTTAAACTCACATCTTCCCACCTACTCCATTTTTCTTTTCTTTTCACTGCCTAATTAATGAAGAATAGTTTGGACTAGTCCTTATTACCTCAACTTCAACACATTCCTTAATTCATCACAATTTGACATTTCTTCCTATCATTCTATTGAAACTACTCTTGTAAAGTCAACAAATATAATGGACAAATTCAATGGCCTATTTCTAGGCTTCATCCTACATGTTCTTTCTACAAATCCTTCCCTATGCCTTTCAAATCATTGCATTCTCATGATTCACATCTTTGCCTCTGTCTCTACTTCTCCCTCTCACTCCACTCTTTTGTTCTCTCTCTCTCTCTCTCTTCCTCTTCCTCCTCTCCCTCTTCCTCCTCCTCCTCCTCCTCCTCCTCCTCTCCCCCGCCCCCCTTATTTTCATTCTCATTCTTATTGTTTCTTCTCAATATCTTTCCCTGGTACCTTTTCTACACAAACCCTTAAGTGTTGTTCTTTCTTAAGATTCATCTTTGGTATTCTCTCCATATAATATTTTTGTGAAGTTATCTAATCTCTATCCATACTTCTTTAATGAAACCAACAGGTAGATAGTAAACTTCACACCTAAACTCCCTTCTCATGTGGTATCTGCTACTATCTACTGGACATCCTCATATCATTATCTCCAAAAATGAACTTCTTGTTTCTTTGACCACTCTCAATCCCAACTTGTTATTCCTCCTATATTGCCTATCTCATTAAATGGTATCAAAATTTACAGCGTAACCTTTTATAAAGCTTGAATCATATCCCTCCTCTACATAGCAATTTATAAATATGAACTCAGAAAAGTCTCCTGAATCTTCTTATGTTTCTTCTTGTGTTACTTTCATAACTCCTGCAGTAATTTAGAATGTTCTGCCCAACATGGTAGCCAATAGCCACTTGGGGCTATTTAAACATAAATTAATTAACATTAAATATAATTTAAAATTCAGTTCTTAACTCACCCTAACCACATTTCAAGTGCTCAATTGCCACATATTGCTAGTGGCTACTATATTGGAAAGAGTGGATCACCATGGAAAGTTCTGTTGGAGAGTGCTGATTTGGAGTCATCCTATAACTCCCAAGGAAGAGAGACAATTCTGAATTGGTCTCCCTGGCATAAGTTCACCCTATTCCAACCTATGATCACATAGCTGTTAGAGCTAGTTTTTGAGAAAAACAAATCATCCCAGGTGACTTCTTGATTAAAATTCCTCTCTGATATTTTATCATATAAGGAATGAAATTCAAAGGCCTTAGAACAGGATACATGATCCTTCACAATTGAGCACTAACATTTTCCCAGAGGTATTTCCTACAGCTCTTGACACATACCTTACTCAATGTTATGGATGGATTTGTATCCCCCAAATTCATATATTGAAACCCAAACCCCCCAGTGTGACTGTATTTAAAGACAGGGCCTAAAAGGAGCTAATAAAATTAGATAAAAATTAAAATGCCTAAGTATTACAGATGCTAGACAATACTGAGACAATTCTTAACTAATACACTCAAACATCTTTTAATGCAATAAGTTAAAAATAGGACATTGATTAAAAATCATAAAGTGGATGTATCTTATTTAACTTGTAAATTCAGCACAAGAACAATCACAGACATCCTAAGTTTACTTCCTCGCACTAAAATTTCATATGCATCATTTTACCTGCTCAATTCAAGCCTTAGGTATTCTGATGAATTTATTCATTTTCATATCTCCTCCCTAAGCCTTTGAAATGATGAACCTGGAATTTCTGACCATTCATCCCAGCTGTCCAGGACTCCTAAATTTCTGTCATCTTGGCTTGTTTATCACCTGTAAAATGTTTTTAATGATAAATTAAAATAAAAAGAAATAAATATGGTAAGGTTCCTAACAGTTGTTAAATCTATGTTACAGGTATATGTAGGCTTATTATATTAATCTCCTCATTCTTTGGTATGTTTATAATACTAATAATGAAAGAGAAAAAGAATATACATTCAAGCAATAGTGTACTTTAACACTGCCATCAGTTTGACCTTGGAATAGTAAACTTATGTCCTCACTTTACTCATCTGTAAAATCTATGATAATACCTCATAGAGAGGACATGAAGAAGAAATGAATTAGACTAGTTTCTGACTTCTAAAGCATGTTAGCTTATTATTGAAGCTTGTTTTAATACTTAAGTTTCTGAGTGATTCAAATAATTTTCCGCAAGAGCTAATGCATTGTCATGATATCCCATTTACCTCTTAGTTTGATTTTCTTTCAAATAAACAAAATCAGTAATAGTTCAGTAAGAAATAGACTGGTCATTTTTTATGGGAGTAGAGATACAGAGAAAAAAGATTTCTCAACTTTGGATTTCTCATGGGATTCAGCCCCTGAATATGCAGTTTCGACATGCCAGGAGAGGACACAGCAAGATGATAGCAAGAAAGCACACAGAGGAAGGAGGGTGAAGAGTTCTATTTTGACTAGAGCCCATTTTCCTTCTTGTGCAAGGTGGAGAAGCTGATAAACAAAATCCCCATGCATTTCCATAGACATGATTATTGCATTCACCTATCACGCATGTGTGGCTATCCTACTGCTACTGCTAAAATCAACAACAGTATTTAAACGGATAATAAACATCTATTTTTTGCAGGATTTTTCTTGCCATCTGTGGTATCTTCTACAGCATTTTGTTTATAAATGACTGAATGCAGAAACAGACTACAGGGGTGGGGGAAGGTAAGTAACTGTTACCTTTAACACTTCACACACCCAAGGATTAAATGTTTTCATGCATTCCAGTACAACACATAATACAAATCATTAACTATTTATTAGCAAAAAAAGGCAAATGTTATTTCTCTTATTTCCAGTGTACGAAACCAGAGTAAATTAGAACATTTCATGAGGAAATTTCATTATTTAGATTGCAATAATATTGAATTTATTATTAAGTAAAACTTAGCTTTAGTGTTTCACAACATCTTGTAATATAAAATGTTAAAAAATAAAACGACGGATATTACAATCCCTTCAGAACAAAGCAACAAGATAATTTTAAAACTAATTCCAAAAATTAAGGTTAGTAGTAATCTGTGACTACTTAGCAGTTTATGTCTTCAAAAAACTACATAAATGTTATACTAGTTATTTCAGTATTACAAAAAGAAGTAAAAACTAAAACATGGCTTATCATCACAATAAAGAAATAAAAAATAATTAGTAGTTTCCTAAGTTTACAAAAGTGAATAGATTTAAAAAAAAAAAAAAAGAATAAATCTGCCCAGCTGGTGTGGCTCAGTGGTTGAGCATTGGACCATGAACCAGAAGGTCACAGTTTGATTCCTGGTCTGGGAACATGCTCCGGTTGTGGGCTCAATACTCAGAGGAGGGCAGCATGTAGGAGGCAGCTGATTAATGTTTCTCTCTCATGGATTTTTCTATCTCTCTATCCCTCTCCCCTCCTCTCTATAAAATCAAGAAAATACATATATTTTTAAAAAAGAATAAATCTGATTCATGTAAAATACTATGAAGAGCCAACATGTGTGTTTTTTTCTTAAAATAAACCATATACTTTAGAAAAAGTTTCAGCAATTTATATAGCCTAAAATTTGAGACAAAAATAAGGCCAGGCTCCTTTAATCAAATAATTGAGCAGTCTTACAGACAATCATTCCATTTCTTTGTTCATGTGCTCAGCCCATTATTGAACACCAGCATAATGACTCAGTTTGGACTAAAAGACAGAATATTGACAGCCAATAGGCCCACCCTTACACACTTCAAACTCTGGTCCTTTGTGCATCCACCACCTTCTCTCCATGTTCTCTTCTGGAGCATCCCTTAACCCTTTCACCCAGTCGAGTCACTTCTCATCTATTTCCTCAGCCCAACTCAACATATTTGCTCCCTGACCTCTAGCTCTGTCCTATTGCCTTTACCACTTTAAAAAATATATGTCTGAGTTCCATTCTAATCAGTTTAACAAATTAGATTATACTGAGGCACAGGAGCCAAAAGGTCTTATCACATTAGTTGTCAATGTCAACTAGAAGAGTTGTTCTCAACCTTGGCCACACATCATCAGGGAAAGTGGAAGATCCCAAGCTCATGACACAAGCCAGGTGAATGAAATCAGAATCTCAGAGCTGGGGGCATTTTCAAAGATTCCCCAGGATAGTCAAAGGATCACTGATCTACAGTATCAATTCACTGATATTGAAGAAACATCTTTGCAATGTAAATCAATATAAAGTAAAAAGCAAAGTGTTTATGCCTAGTCAATGTGAGGTCAACATTGAAAATAAAAATTTAAAAGGACACTGGGGATTGAAATTAAAGCAATAGGTCAAGTAATTCAAATTAAAATATTATTTTATTTGAAATAGTTATATGTATACTTGTTCTTGCGTACTCAATCTAGCATGAAAAACTTAATGGATTATAATTTATATGTGGGGGGGCATGAGACTAGGAGCATTATTGATTTCCTTTGCTTCATACTTTAATTCACCTTGCACATGCAGACACTGACATCATATAATTAAAGCAATTAAAACCAATGTGTAATAGCATTTATTAAAAGTTTGAGCCCTATATAGTTACTAATTTGACACAGTTACAAGTTCAAAGTAAAAATAATCATTCTTTAGCCTATAAAAACAATAGGCACCTAATATTAAGATAAAATTTTGGTTGTTTTCCTATAAAAATAAAATACAATTCATAAAATTAGTGGTCATATATAAAACAAAAAATAGGAAAAACAAAAATCAGGGTCATAAAACTTGTTATGATAATGGTTTTGACCTAAAAATGGCCTTAATAATGGTTAAAATGATTATCTGCATGGTTAGACTATTTGACTTTGTAGAAAAGCAATTCAGCAATAGAGAGAAGATTTGAAAATAATCAAGTGATAGGATACAAAAAAGATCTATTTGCATATATATTCCACATTCCTGGACAATGTCACACTTTTTACAACAGCACTTAATCAACAGCAAAACAATATTTTTTAATAAAAATAATTGTTAGATATTTGATTTTATTTTAAATATATTCTTTCAAGAATCTAGAGCGCATGACGCCAAAATGAATTAAGAACTTAAGAAAGGTTCAAACTGTACATTATGTAATCCAAATTATATGTGCTCAAACTGGTTAATGTTTGTGAGCGGTTTCTGCAAACAATACAGAAAGCCTCAGGTATCACGATTATTATATATGCCTTACATTGGCAGAGCATCCTTTCGGCCAGTATCTGTTAAATTAAGAATAAGCAATAGAATCTGCTTTAACATGAGATTATAAAAATAAAAATGTGGATGCATATGTTCTTGAGAGTATGAAGATTAGTATCTATTATGAGAGAACTAAAATACAGATGATGCAATATTTACATTATAATCTAATCTCAAATCTGCTTTCACTGATCATCTGGCTTAAGTTAAGGTATAGTACTAGTAAGGACATAAAGCTATCAATAACAAAAGTTTACCAGTAACAAAGTAATTTGTATTCCTTAAATATCCCAATTTAATAATATATATCTTCACATATGCTTAGGAGCTAAAGGACAAGAGAAAATATTTATTTAAGTTTAAGAAAACAAGCATTTTAATAATATACATATGTAATTTTGTAGCTTAGAATACTGCATATTTAAATATTAGCAACCAACTTTATTACAGCTTTGTTACTCTTATTATATATTAAAGATCATTTTGAAAAACAATGAAAACTACAGAGAATTACTGTCATCATTTTTGCTACTTGACTTATGTAAGATAGCAGCTTGAATGTTCTTTATTTTTCCATAAATTTCCTCGCAGATAAATGTGCATATTTACTCTTTTAAAATTAAGCCAGCTATTTCTCAGAATATTAAAAAATATTCTTGGGTACAAATGATTTTTATTATGTGTTCAATACAAATGTTCACTAAAATAAATTCAAGCTGCATTTAATCTCCAATTACTATGGACTCAGGCACTATGATTGTATTAGATCAATATTAAGGTTTGTTTGCTTTCTCAGCATAAGGCATCAAAAGTCCTTCAAAACAAGTTAAATTAAATGTAATCAATTCTATTTTATATATGGAATGTGGCTTTTTTGTAAATGGAGGAGAATATAAAATTAGAAGGTAATATGTCCTTAAGTTTTATATTTTAGAAATTACTGCATTAATAATTTAATTATATGGACATAATAAGGTTAATATTTCTCCTAAAATATAAACTTGTATATAAATTGTATAACTAATATGACTAAGTATATTCTATCTATATTTACAAATATATTTATACACTATTAAATTATATTTTTCATGAATATATTACCAATTCAAGAAATATAATGCATTTGCTTTTAACATAGCCTCGGGCTTTGTGGCTATCTTAAAATATGTAAAATTTTTCATAGAATGTATATCTTGAGCAAAGTCCTTGATGACAGTCACAATTTCATAATTATAGTTATATTTGAAATGAGCAAAACTGTTTAGAAAGAAACTCAGGCACATCATTCAAAGTTTACAAGTAGCATTTTAAGGCATGTAATATAATTTGTATGTGGATGTCTTTGTGGCTTTTTCAGAATCATAAAGAAATTATATATTAAATTAAGGAAATAACCAATCAGTTTGTAAGTTATCAACCAGGAACACTTGAAACTTAAATGTGGAATTCTAATTATTAAAAACAATTATTATGGAAAAAATGTTTCAAATGGACAAAAAAACAAAAATCACACAACCAAGAAAATAGCTACAAGATATCACAAGTAATAAATCATGTGTGTGGTGATGAGAAACTCAAATGGCTGTGCTTACTTTTCAATGTGAAGAAGAAATGTTCCTAAGAAGTTAAGACTTCTATAATGTGCTTTTGTGTATACAGTTAACAATTACCACTTTATATAAAAACACAATCCAGAAGTAGTTCATGAAATTACAAATTAATTTCACCTACATTATACCTTTACAGCTCTGATGACAAATACAAAGTTGAGAAATGTTTCAGGTCAAGAGGAAAATATACTTATTTGTATTTAAAATTTGGATATTTGAGCAAAGATACATTTGAAAAGCTTATTTGAAAATATGCTGCAGTCTATTAACAATGACTATCTTTTAAATACTGAACCTATGCAAGTTGAAATTGATAGAAATTTCTATGAGAATTACATTCAGAAAAGCAAGCAAATTTATATTATTACAAGATACCACTTTTAAACATAAATAATATACTGAAATGCTTATAACCTTTTTATGAGTAGCAAAATTAGCAGACACACCATTTTCCTTATTTTTATAATTCTAATGAAACATATATGGTCATAATAAATAACTATGCAATAAGTTATTAACAGCTGCCATTAAGAATAAGTTTAATCCCCAGGCATTAGTTATAGTGATATGGTTAAGAAAAGTATGTAGGAAAGTTTAAATCCATTTATCTTGTGAAGTGGCATTCTAAATTAATATTGTAAACTCAATATTAGTCTTTCCAAAGAAGATCTGTTTCTGATTTTAAAAAACGTTGAAAAGCAAGTTTAGTTTGAGTTTAGTTTAATTGTCAAAAGCACAACTAAACAATCCAAAGTAAGGTACAGCCCTTGAACTATGTTCATTTTAAATAGATTCCTTAGACCAGTTCTCATGTCAAAGAATCACAATGCATTTTTTATCAATATTGCCCTTGATTGCACTTCTCTAGTACAAAGCAAGTGAAGCAGAAGAGGGACAATTTTTCTTTTCCTGTGTGGTGTTGAGGGAGTAGTGAAGAGAAAGGAAAAGAGAGAGTGTAGTATATTATTCCTTTTTTAAAGCAATACCATTTTATTGTGTTATTTAATAAATTAGCCTTGGAACAAAACATTAAGGCTTACTAAGATTCTGTCATCATTTCTTCCCTACTAAAATGTCACTTACTGCAGTATCTTCATCATCAACAGAGCTCTTGGGGAATCTCATTTCAGCACCACGGACAGTGACACCTCTACAAGAAGTGCACCACCCATGCCATTGGCCATTTCTTAAGAAACTTGCATACACTTCTTTTTTGTCAATCAGCAAAGATTACAGCCCTTACTATATTCAACAGAAATAGACTGAATATGATACACATTATTAAGGAGTTTAGTATTTTTTATCCCTAGCACCATGCATTTGCCATTTAATATTTCTGGAGAACATGCTGAAAATACAAGCTAATTACATAAGGTATCTGATAAAACCTAACACTAATTATTGATCACCAGATAGTTAATTGAAACTTTCCACTCATATTGAGTCTGAGGTCAATAATTATTCAAATTTCCAAGAGAAAACAGAAAATGTATTGTGATTCAGTATGCTTAGGTAGGCCTCCAGACTTTCCAAACAACCAGAACTATCTCTGTAAAACAGGTAAAACGTGTTTTGCTTCTTCCTACATAAAAAACTACAAACACTTTCTCTTTACCTTCTGGTCAACCAACTTAATGACGTCACTCTCTGAAAATTCACGTGTGCAGGTCCATAAGCCAAATCACACGTGCCTATCTCTGACTCTTCTGATTTGGGCTAGGATCATTAGTATGCAGTCCCATCATATCTTCTTAACAAGCCATATTCAAATTCCATTTTTTAAATAAGGTAACAGAGTTTGAACCAATCGCTTAACTGTAAGAGGTAATTTAAGCCCTAGCTTTATTATCTCAGAAAACCAGGGTGTTCCCTGATTTTCCAGGGATTCCCAGAATGAAGGCACCAGTCTACCACTAATCCACGAGGTATTCCCAACTCAAGCACCAAGTCAAGCTCTTATAACCACAACAACGACGACTGAAGTAACAAAACCAGAGCCACAAAAAATAAAATAAAACAAACTTTTAAAACTCTAGAAAACATTCCAACAAAATAAAACAGATGGAAAAGCTCAAGAAGGGCAGAAGAAAAAGAAAATCCACTGATCCTACCTTACAGTCCTCAGGACAGGATTTCACCGAGTACTCCTGCGATTGTAAATATTTATGGAGCACACTTTCAAACTCTTCGTATTTCTCCTGAGCGTGGTGGTCATAGTCTTGGTAAGCCTCGATGCATTGCCTGCAGGTGGTCATCTCGCCGCCCTCCTTGAGCACCACATCCAGACTACAGTTCAAAGTGTTGGGACTTGACAACCCCGAGAACAACTCCCAAAGTGTGTAGGAATTACAAAACGAAAGGTAAAAATCCGACAAGTTCCAGAGTGCAGTTGGATGTGTCCCTCTCACCTGCTGCTCCTCCCCCCTGGCCGCCACCCCCTGACTCCAGTTCCTGGCGCACACCGCGTCCGCGCTCTCCACGGTAAAGCACTGGCCCGAGGAGGCGCCTTGGGGGTAACAAGTCTCCAGGCGCCACGCGGGTTTGGCAGAGTTTCCTAGAAAAAGAGCCTTGCTCCGGTTGTTTTTGCCCCCGCTGCCCTTGCCGCCGCCACGGCCGTAGGCGGAGAGCAGTCTGAGTGCCTGGGCAGCGGGCGAGGACTCCCCCATGCTCGCCAGGAGCGCGGGCCAGGAGGGCTCCTGCTGCCGCGTCCGCTGCTGTTGCTGCTGCTGCTGCCGCTGCCGCTGTTGCTGCTGCCGCTGCTGCTGATGCTGTTGCTGCTGATGTTGATGCTGCTCCTTGTCCCGGGTCCGGGTCAGCTTGGCTTCGGCGCAGAACCACAAGTGATCAGAGAGCAGGACTGTGAAAAACAAGAGAGATGCCAGAGACAGTCGCCATTTCTGAGCCCTCTCTGAATCGATGAACGGTTTCTCGTTCTCCCGGGGTGCTGCCAACCAGATTTTTAAGCCGTCGTCATACTGCCGACACATCCAAGCACCCCTGGTCATATTTTGGGAACGCACAGCCCGGGCCGACTCCACCGTGAGGGCTCCTGTGCCGGTGTCACCACAATATGCATTGACTTAAAGGGTTTAATTTCCTTATCCCCTCCTCCCGTTTCTTCTCTCTCTTTCTCTCCCTTTCCCCCTCTCCCTCTCTCTCCCTCTCTTTTTTCTCTCTCTCTTTTTGCCTACATAAATATTACTAGGCTTTGGAGGAAGATCTGACTTGCTTCCGACCTAATCATCAGCCGACCCCATCCTCTGTAGAGTAGGAAACAATAGTGGAGAGAGAGAGAGAGAGAGAGAGGGAGAGAGAGAGAGAGGCAGTCGGAGGTGGCTGGGCTGGTGGCCGGTGGCGAGCTGAGTGCAGGAGGTGATGGTGGAGGTGGCGGGGTGGCTCTGCGCTGCTCTTCTCACCCAGGCATTGTCAGCGCGCGGGTCCCCATGGTCCTGCTGAGGACGGCCCGCTCTTCCCAGTCAGGGGCATGCCGCGTCTTCGCTGCCGCTGCCCGCAGACAGCGACCAGTGCGCCTCCCCAGTGGCTCTCCTCCTCCTTCCCCTTCGCTTCTCTTCCTCTTCCTCCTCCTTCCTTTCCTTCTCCTTTCTTTCCTCCTCCTCCTGCTCCTACTTCTCGCAGTCTCTCCCCGAGTCCGGAGCCTGGGCAGCCACCGCAGACAGGGCTCTCCCTCCCCCCCTCCCCCCACCCCGCTCTCGAACTGCTGCTGCCGCCGCTGCTGTTGCAGGTCTGCCCGAGGGCGCCTCCACCACCGGGCTCCGACTGCTGACGCCGCCTCCCCCGGACCTTGGGGCCGAATCGCCTGGGCTGGGCCTCCCAAGAGCCACAGTCATCTTCAGTCCCCAGCTAAGTTGCCGCCATCTTCGTCCTGGAGAAACACTTTTTTGGGGGGGAGCGCTGGCTTTTGCGTCATCTCCTCCCGCGCAGAGATCTCTCCATCCTGGCGCATTGGCACCGCTTTGGCCGGGCGGCGGAGGAGGGCGAGGACGCACGGGGCCGGGGGAGGGGATGGTGCGGCTGTGCCACTGGCCCCGCCTGGGCTTCTGAGCTCCAGTGCTTGCTCCTTCCTTTCCGTCCCCTGTCCTCACCTTTTGGCTTTTTCTTTCTGTTTGCACTGACAAAAGTCAGAATGCAGATGCATGACTGAAGATGCTAGCTCATTTCTTCCGCGTCTCCCACTGCCTCTCTGTCTCTGGAAAAAGTCCGAGTTGCAAGTGGTCGGTTCCAGGTTTCTCATGGGGAGGGGTCAGGGTAGTGCTCTCTTAACTAAGTGATGATAGACTTCAAAGGAAAGGTTGGAGGGGTGGGGGGTAGGGAAGTAAACACGAACAGGCTAGAGGAGAGAGGAGGTGACATCTGGTTTCTTTGTATGGACCTCGGGATCCCTAAAACAAACTAGAGATCAACAACTACCAGTGAGTTACATTTTGTCAAGTGAGTTTAGTGCTTTATATGGAACGGATGGTGTGTGCATGTACAACTATATATGCCGCTGTATATGTTACAGCGACGTATTTCATATTCGAAAGTACAGGTTAGAAATGGCCTCATAGAGTCAGAAAAATACAGTAAAACCTGGGATATCAGGGGTCACCGCCTAGCCCTCGGCTTGGATTTCAACGTCTTGATTTCGGAGGATTCCTCCTCGGATCTGGAGCATAAAAAGCTTCCTTAACCCCATTCCCCACCGAGTTAGGCTTTGCTGTCGCCCAAGACTTCCGCAGCAGCTGGCCATTGGCTGCCTGGGTGGCAGCCGCTGAATCCAAGCCTCTGGTGCCCCTTAGCGTTGGTTCTTGGAGTTCCAAGAGAGCAACAGACGCTCTGGGGAAGGGGTCCCACGCTCCCAGCTCATGCAGGTTGATGCTCTGAGCAAACATTAGTCTGGCTTTATCTGGGAACCCTGCCCACTCTATCCCTCACTCCCACCGGAGCTGTGGGAGCAGGAGGCTGCGCCTGTGCCTGGACCCTCCGCACCGCCTTGTCCAGAGTCCTCTCTGTTGTTGATGATCAAGGAAAGCCTTTTGTTCTATCTCGTATTCACCGTATCCCTTCCCTGCTTTCTAATGACCCTCATACTCTGTTGGGTGCACATTCACATGGGCAGTATTAGGGTGCCTGTGTTCTAAGTAAGTATATTGAGAAACCAAAGGAATGGATCATGATATTCATTTTCTAGAGATGCTATGGGTGTTGGGATGCCTGAGAAATGAGAATTTTTAAAATGTCAACATGCAAAACGTAATGGGCAGGATTCAACCAACTAGTTCTGTCCTCAGCATAATAAGGTGTATACTATATTTTACCCAGGTAAATTCTAAGTTCCTAAAAACTATATGCAGTGAATATTAAAGCGTGGTGCAGTTGACCATTGATTGATCTGTCAGGTAATGTCTTAGAAAGAACATTTGTGTACCTGTATCATTCTGACTCTTTGGATTTCATTGTGCTGCTTTTTTTTAACTACATAAAAGATCCCAACATTTACAGATAAGCTTTCTATGACAAGTTCATCCTTACATTAAAGCATCTTTAAGTAAACAAAAATTGAGGTTTTGCTGAAATTTTTTAAAAAAATATTTTCAGTACTTAAGCTGAGGAGATAGTTTTTCAATTTTTTTCCTTTTTCGTAATTTTATTGTTGAAAGTATTACAGATGTCCCCTTTTTTCCCCCAATGAGCCGCTCTACTCTGCTCCTGCTCCCTCTCCAGGCCTTCACCACCCTATTGTCTGTGTCCATGGGTTATACATATATGTATATAAGTTCTTTGTTTAGTCTCTTCCCGCCCCCCTCTTCATTCTAAAATATCTGTTTGTTGCATGCTTCAATGTCTCTGGATCTATTTTGTTCATCAGTTTATTTTGTTCATTAGATTCCACATATAAGTGAGATCATGTGATATTTGTCTTTCTCTGACTGGCTTATTTCACTTAGGATAATACTATCCACGTCTTTCCATGCTGCCTCAAAAAGTTTTGATAGTTTAAATTATTTTGACATTGAGTAAAATACTCTTTTCTCAAACAGTGATGTGGATAAAGATATCCTTTGAAGAAAATCTATTAAAATTTTGGAAAACATTGTTTTTTCTTCTACCCTCTTCTTGTGATTACTCTTTTCTTAAATTTAAAACTTCAACTTCTTAAACCAAATCAGATTTATATACAACATAAAGTCTGCTTGCAGACATAAGTGAGTATAAGGTCTGGCATTTTCCATTGTATAAATAAATATATGTAGAAGATAATATCAAAAGTCTGCATTTCTATTACTTTGTAGATTTTGCAGTACATAAAAATGAGCATATTATATTTTAAATCCTAAAGTTATTCTCCTTCCCTTTTGTTTTGAACCTGTTGAACCTTTGTTATAAAATATAGATGAAATGTAATAACCCAAAGCCTTTCTTCTTATAAACTCAGGGTGGGGATTTTTTTAATCTTAAAAAAAAATTATTAAGGAATTTTTCTTTCTTATCTCTGTTACCTATCTTTCTATCTTTAGCTCTATCTAGATTGTTATTTAATATCTACATTACAGGATTTAATTTCATACTTATTTCTCTTATCTGCCCCTTCATTTTTCTTCACCCTGTTTCTTCCTCATTTAAAGATGCTGCCTGGACAGGTTTATATTTCTCTTGTTCTCTCCTGCGTAAGACAGAAAGCTCAGAAAAATCCTTAGCTAGGGAAGTCTACAAGATATCCCTGAGCTGGGATTCTCACACAGAAAGCTCCTAGGCAGTCTAGAGTGATTAAATCAGAAAGCAGACTGGGAATGGGGAAAATAAAGAAATGAACAATATATAACACAAAGATGATCTTAGGACAGGTAGAATTTTAATATAAGAAGAAAAAATTCACCAGAATACTTCTGTTAGCCCATAGGGAGAAAGGTGAGCAAAGTAACTGAATACCTAAATAAGTGACCACTTCCTAAGTGTGCACCACCCCACCATCTCCCAGCCTGGCTTCCTTTGCATGCCATGTGCCTCCAACCCAGGCAATATAAACTTTCAGCCCAAGTCAAACCTGTTCCTATTCACAGTGATGAATAAGTTCCTCTTCCACGAATAAAAAGTAGCAAACGTTCTGCTGAAATGAACTATCACATTTGTTCTTAAAATATATATTCTTTCTCCCAAGTCCAGTTTTTTACTAACACCCTTCCCCAACCCCACTACTTCAAGTTTTTACTCTTCTTCACATTCCATGACCACTAGTCTAGAGTTGTGCTCGCTGTTGAGTGCTGTTGCTATTGGCAGATAGATTCATTATGACCCCCAGGGGGTGGTTTAAAGCTAAAAACCACCAGAGCTACTGATATCAAGCTAATTACAATTTCCCTTGACAGTGTTTCTCAGTATTGCCTCTATTGACATTTGGGGTCGATACTTCTTTGTTGTAGATGGCTGTCCTATACTTTGTATGAGGTTCAGCAGCCTCCCTAGCCTCAACTCACAAGACACCAGTAACACAATGCCTTCTCCCCAGTTTTGACAACCCAAACTGTCACCAAGTATTGCCAAATGTCCCCTGGAAGCAAACTTTCTCCCAAGTAAGAACCACTGCTTTAGAAACATCTCAAAGTAGTAGTGGTTACCTAATTCATATCTGCATGGGAGTTCTGGCATCAGAAATAAAGCTATGCCTTTTTCTCTAATACAGTGTATTTATAATCTAAGAAATCTTCACCTAGAATCATCACCTCATCATATAGTATGTCATAGAATAATTTTTAAAGACTACAAAATTTTGAAATTCCCTTAACCTCTCTTGCCTATACAAAGTTAAGGGGATAACTGACAATTATCATTTAAATCTGATTAATGTAGGAATTTTTCTCCATAACTCAGACTAATTTATTAACCAGATTGCTTGTATTAAAAAAAAATACTTCTTAATGATTTTTAGAGAGAGAGGAAGAGAAAGGGAGAGAGTGAAACATCTGTTGGCTGCCTTCTGTATGTCCTCTACTGAGGATCAAGCCCAAAACCAGGGCATGTGCCCTGATCAGGAATTTAACCTGCAACCTTTTAATGTAGGGGTCCTCAAACTATGGCCCGTGGCCCACATGCAAATACAAATATTGTATTTCTTCCTGTTTTGTTTTTTTTACTTCAAAATAAGATATGTGCAGTGTGCATAGGAATTTGTTCATAGTTGTTTTTTTTAAACTATAGTTCGGCCCTCCAACGGTCTGAGGGACAGTTAACTGGCCCCCTGTTTAAAAAGTTTGAGGACCCCTGTTTTAATGGATGATGCCCAAACAAGTGATTCACACCAGCTAGGGCCGTTTGTACTTTTTATGTGGACCCTCAAATATAATATATCATAAACTAAAATAAATATATACATCTTCTCATGTATATGTAAATCTAGAAGTTCTGTATGACATTGTAGAAAATTACAAAAAAACAAATAAGCAATTTAAAAAGTCATAAATAATTCCAACATCCAGATATAGTCACTATTTCTCTTTTGTAGTATCTCTCTAACATTTACATTATATTATAAATCCCCATTTTGTAACATTTGGGATTCACATAGGAATTATGATATATCCATGTTTATTAAATAATAATGCAAGTTTTCCTTTACTACTGCTTTATTAATTTTAATCAGGCATACAAAATCTAATGGTGTATCAGAACATTATATCTCCTTCTTCAAGCATGTGATTAAATCAGAAAGAGGACTGGGAATGGGGAAAATAAAGAAATGAACAATATATAAAATTAAAGATCCATTCCTCTCAACCAAGGTGAAAAAGCAAAACTGAGTTGTTACTTTTATCTTATTAGTATGCATATTTAGTCAAATTATATCTCACAAAATATTGCAATCATGTTTAGCAAAAATCTGATATATTACATTAAAACAATAGTGTTTCATATGATTTTTTAAATAATTAGGATAATAATACTCTCTATAATAGACTATATTTAAGTATTAGTTTTAAAGTAATCTGGACCTTGCCTTCTTCTAATAGTTCCCATGAGTCAGTATGTTTTAAAATGAGACAGATTTAAGGGTGCAGGCCCTCTGAAAGCAAATTGTCAATGACAACCAATCCCAAGTCTGCTTGCTCTCTTTTGATTCTAGAATAAACATGGGAAGACTGAGATGAAAGAGCATGCCTTGGCTCTTGAAGCTTAATTAAGGGGAAGAGATAATTAGGCCAGCAACCGTAATGCAAGGAAAAATACTCAACAGTTAGCAATTTGGGAAACTTCAGATGAGGAGGGAGAGTTCTCATCTAATTTTGAGAGGGACCAGATAGTAAAGTACTAAGCAATGAGTAACATTAGGAAAAATCCTTGAAGAAGACCACCTATTTTCAAGGACTCTGATGCTTGGAGGTACCCAAGGCATGGAGGACCTATGGGTGAGTGGGCTGTGCTGGAGTGTGTGTGTTGGGGAAGGGGGGTACATGGGAAATCTACAAAAAGAAAATAGAGAGAAAGGCTAGGGCTCCACATAAATGATATCACATAGTAAGTGAAGGTTCTGCTGAAGGTGGTTGGGATTCTTCGAGGAAATTTTGACATTGGTTAAAAGTTCCATTTTCATTAACACCAGTGCTCACTAAAATCAAAATGGAACATATGTCAGAAAAAGGTGTTAACCCGGGTAGTAAATGTTAATTCTTGTTAGCTTATCCGTTCAAATGTAGCACAGTGGGGAAAAAGAGCAAACAGTTTGGCTGGGAGGTTATGTTTCATTTATCAGAAAAAGCAGGTTGTGGAGTCTAGAAACTCCTACGTAGGTTTTACCTAACAGTGTGACTAATGGCATACAGAAGTTTAATAGCAAAGGCACATTTCAGGAGGGTGCTGAATCATACACAGTTGCAAATACATTGTGTTGAGGGACATGGCAACCGAATGATTTTTAATGCATTAGAATGTAGATAGGGTTTTTCACTGTTTTTATATTATATAAATAATAAAATGTTTGTTGTGTTTTTAAATATTTACTCTTATCCCCTAGATTTAACATCTGCTAAATAATTTTACCACAGAAAAGTCAAACTGAGAATATCTATTTTTGCTAGCAAAAAACACTACTTGAATATGTCCACTCCCTAAATCAAATGTATGTAATCCTGAGATATTTTTTTCACTTTGAATGTCTTCTGGATGAAAAAAAGGCACATCCCCGTTGTTCCTATACACTGCTTACGTATCACATGTAAGTGAAACTAGATTATGTTCTTATATACCTATTGATCTAGAAAAGGAATTTGTGCATTTAGAATTCACAGAAAATATGAAAATTCTTGACCAGAATATCTATATTTTAAAAACAAATTAAGCATAAAGAGCTTATTAAGAATAGACTATAAATAAGATTAAACCTTTAGGTTTTTAAGCCCTTATAGTTTGCCAATATAAACCTTTCTTTAAAAATAGAAACAGATTATATCACTACCAAGTACCTGAGGGCTCTGATTAATTACCCACAATGATAAATGTACCAGAGTCTCTCTGCAACTTCAATTGACCTTGACTTGACTGGGTTGATTGGTCAGAACTAAAACTTGCTCTCTATCTGTGTACTTGCAATGTGCTCTAACTCAGTCGTTTTCAAATGTTGGTGGGCAGAAAATCAAGTGGGAACTTAGCAAACTTGGCCCCTCTCCAGAGACCTGCTTCGATGGGACTAGGATGAGATCTGAGGAAACTGTAGTCATAATATGTTCCTCTTGGTAACTTTGTATAATCAAAAAATCCTTCTATTCCCCATGATAACCCTGCTGGATAGAGTGGCCAGCGATAGTCAAAGGAGGGCACAGTCCTAAATTCTAAACCAGTATCAAGATTTATTTGTGCCTTAACTGATTTGGCTTAGTGGATAGAGCTTTGGCCTGTGGACTGAAGGGTCCCGGGTTCGATTCCAGACAAGGGCACAAGCCCAGGGTGTGGGCTCAATCCTCAGTAGAGGGCATGCAGAAGGCAGCAGATCAATGGTTCTCTCTCATCATTGATGTGTTTTTTGTTGTTTTTTTTTGTTTTGTTTTTTAAAATATATTCTATTGATTTTTTACAGAGAGGAAACGAGAGGGACAGAGAGCCAGAAACATCAATGAGAGAGAAACATCTATCAGCTGCCTCCCTCACCCCCCCCCCACTGGGGATGTGCCCACAACCAAGGCACATGCCCCCAACCGGAACCGAACCCGGGACCCTTCAGTCCACAGGCTGGTGCTCCATCCACCGAGCAAACTTCTAGGGCTCATCATTGATGTTTCAATCTCTCTCTCCCTCTGAAATCAATAAAAATATGTTTTTTAAAAAAGATTCATTTGTGGGATAATGTAGTCTTAAATATAATTTGTGATTGAGAGTTAGCACATATGGAGTTAGTTCATGAACACTTTCCATAGAATGCAAATATAGTACACCACAAATCACATTAAAAATCTACATGATCATCATCATAGAAATTAGTATTTTCCATATAGTGTTCTGTGTATGTGTGTAAACACACACATAGTTTTGCAAGTAAAAAAGTGACAAAGAAATCATATTTCCTTCAAGATACACAGAGCAAGTTCCCTGAGGAGAAATGAACAGAAGTAATTGAGAAATATAAGGACTTAAACAGTAGGAAAAATCTGCCTGTATCTAAATAGGAAGATGATTATTATAAAAATGGAAATTATCCCTAAATTAAGTTAAATATAATTGAAAACAAGATGAGATTATTTTTCCTGAAAGAAATGATCCCTCATAAAAGAGGGAGCCACTTTATGTTCTAATCCTTATAAAATGTCTCATATTATGGGGGGTGGGGCTCTATATTTTATTTCAACTTCTTTTGGGGAATCTACACTAATAAAAGAGAAACATGGTAATTAGCGTACGACCGCTACCCTTCCCATTGGCTAATCAGCATATCCTTATGCAAATTAACTGTCAGCCAAGATGGCGGCCGGCAGCCATGCACTGAAGCGAACAGGGAGGCTTGCTTGCTCCAGTGACTGGCGAACTCCAACGTTCCCCGCCTAACTTGCCGGCCTCTCAGCTGCAACTCTAAGCAACTATGTACTATGTTGCAAATAAGAAGCTAAACAAAACCCCAGGAACCAGCCGGACTGAAAGCCAGCTGGACTGCAACATTGTATCGATGTTTTCAGCAGCAAGGCCTCAGAGCTAAAGCTGGCCCAGAATAAAAAAAAAAAAAGAAAACAAGGAGCGGTTGGGAGCTTCAGTCACTCGCCAGCTGGAAAACAGCCCTCAGCCCCTCAGCCAGCCTGGCCAGGCACCCCAGTGGGGACCCCCACCCTGATCCAGGACACCCTTCAGGGCAAACCAGCCAGCCCCTACCCATGCACCAGGCCTCTATTCTATATAGTAAAAGGGTAATATGCCTCCCAGCACCGGGATCAGCGGAGCAGCAAGGCTCCCAGCACCGGGATCAGCGTGACAGGGGGCAGCGCCCAAACCCCCTGATCGCCCTGCGGCTCTGTGT
>NW_005371371.1:4249850-4258770 GCF_000412655.1 Myotis brandtii | reverse complement strand
ACAGGGGCCGGTGCCCCAACCCCCCAATCGGCCCTACCCTGAGCGTGACTGAGGGTGGCATCGCAACCTCCCGATCTGCCCTGCTCTGTGCATGACGGGGCGGCGCCCCAACTTCCCAATCGGCCCTGCTCTGAGCCTGACCAGGGGCTGCACTTAGGGATTGGGCCTGCCCTCTGCCACCTGCGAGCGGGTCTAAGCCAGCAGGTCGTTATCTCCAGAGGGGGCCCAGACTGTGAGAGGGCACAGGCCAGGCTGGGGGCCCCCCCCTCCCCCCCCCCGAGTGCACAAATTTTTGTGCACCGGGCCTCTAGTTTTGAAATAATAGTCCTCCCTAAAATAATTTCCAACAACGTTAGTTTTAGATACTTACAGAGTTTACCTAATGAAGCTGTTACTGTAAAAAGTAATTTTTTATTATTATTTCAGAAGGAAGGGAAAACAAATTTTTGTGCACCGGGCCTCTAGTTTTGAAATAATAGTATTCCCTAAAATAATTTCCACCAACGTTAGTTTTAGATACTTACAGAGTTTACCTAATGAAGCTGTTACTGTAAAAAGTAATTTTTTATTATTATTTCAGAAAGAGGAAGGGAAAGGAAGAGAAGGATAGAAACATCAATGATGAGAGAGACTCACTGATCGACTGCCTCCTGCATGCCCCCTACTGGGGATCAAGCCCAAAACCCTGGCATTGTACCCTGACAGGGAATTGAACCATGACTTCCTGGTTCAGGGGTCGATGCTCAACCACTGAGCCACACCGGCCAAGCAAAATTAATTTTTTTTAAAGAAAGTAAATTTAGTAATTATTTCTGGGGTAATTATTCCACCATAGCAAGTATTAGCTGTAATTTACATAAGGATTTTGCTAATAGAAACCTTTCTTTAAAGATAAAAGCCAATATTAGCACCATAAGATACCTGAGGGCTCTGATTAAATACCTACAATGGTAAATGTACCAGAGTCTGTCTATAACCTCGACTGACCTTGACTGTGTTGATTGGGCAGAACTAGGACTTGCTCAATAGCAAGATTTCACAATAGCAAGTATTAGATGTCATTTTAAATAAGGATCATAGTGGAACACAATGTAATAAATGTTCATGTGGCAGTTGTTAAGAATATATTTTCAATTTTTTCAGGAGTATTTTTTGTTTCTTTAGAAAGAAAAGAATAGTTATACAAATGGATTCTCTGATGTGGTGCAAAAGCTCTCACTCACATCATCATAGAACTATCCATGTGCTGGAGAGAAAGTGAAGTTGATGGTGACAGTGGCTCTTGTGGTGAGGAAGGCTCTGATATCAAATACACAGTTTGAAGATTTTAAGTACTATTGCTTCCTGAGAATATAAAAACGTATTTCAAAATTAATGTATGATTTCATGTGCTACTTCAATAAGTTATAAATAGACACTTGCTATTTAATTTCATTTTCATCCTTAAAATTGGTAAGTACAAACTTAAAGAAGCCTTTCTGGGATAAATTTCTGATTCATAGAGGGATGGTCTTTATCTCCTCAGGCAAGAGAAAAAAATAAACAAATGGACTACATTAAACTAAAAAGATTTTACACGTTTTACACAGCAAAGGAAACCATCAACAAAATGAAAACACAACCCACTGAATGGGAGAATATATTCACCAATGATACATCTAATAAGGGCTTAATATTCAAAGATATTATAAAGAACTTATAAAACTCAACACCAAAAAAAAAACAAATAATCCAATTAAAAATGGGCAAAGGATCTGAATAGACACTTCTCCATAGAGGACACCCAGATAGCCAACAGACATATAAAAAGATGGTCAATTTCACCAGTCATCAGAGAAATGCAAATTAAAATCACAATGAGATGCCACCTTACACTTGTCATAACAAGTGTTTCTTGGATATGGAAAAAAGGGAACCCTCATGCACTATTGATGGGAAGGCAGATTGATCCAGACACTGTGGAAAGCAGTATGGAGTTACTTCAAAAAATTAAAAATGGAACTGCCTTATGACCCAGCGATTTCACTTCTGGGAATTTATCCTAAGAAACCCAAAACATTAATTGGAAAGAATATATGCCCCTTATGTTCATTGCAGCATTATTTACAATAGCCAAGATCTAGAAGCAGCACAAGTACCCATCAGTAGATGAGTGGATAAAAAAGCTGTGGTACATTTACACAATGGAATACTACTTGGCTATTAAAATAAGGACATTTTACCCTTTGCGACAGCATGGATATACCTATGCTAAGTGAAATAAGCCAGTCAGAAAAAGACAACAAGTACCATATGATTTCACTCAAATGTGGAACCTAATGAACAAAATGAACTAACAAGCAAAATAGATACAGATTCATAGATAGAGAGCAGGCTGACAGCTGTCAGGGGTGGGGCTGGGTAGGGATGGTGGAGGGATTTAGCAAAAAGGAAAAAAAATATCTTTGAATATTAAGCCCTTATTAGATGTATCCCATGGGCAGGGATAACAGTGTGGTGATTGCTAGGGAGAAGTGGGTGGGAGGAGGTGGTAGAGGATATGAGGGATAAATGGTGATGGATGGAGACTTGACTTGGGGTGGTGAACACACAATATAGTGTTCAAGTGATGTGTTATAGAATTGTGCACATGAAAGCTGTATAATTTTGTTAACCAGTGTCACCCCAATAAAAAATAAAGAAAATATAAAATAAAATAGAAGGGATGGTCTTAAGACCATATTATATTTGGGTTTGCCTTATATTTAGGCACAAATATGGTTTGTTTAATAGAATTTCAATAAAACATGAATTTTTTGTAGAACCTCAAAAGTTATGAAGACTGTCTGGAATCATGAATAGATACTAGAATGAAGCCTTCCCAAATGTGTTCCTGCAACACTCTGCAGTTGTCATAGGAACATCTGTCTCACTTTCAACTGACTTTCATGGTGCTCCATCACTGGACTCAACAGGAAAGCACACCAGGCAGGAGATATAAATGGTGATGTATTCATTCCGTGAACATTTGATTCAGCCTCTGCCCCTCCATCTCTCTACAGCACTCAGAAAATCTCCAGCCAGAATATGGGTGAAGCCAGAGGGACAGATCTCAGAGTACCACATCTGGGCAGTTATTCCCAGATATTATAATGCTGGTGCTTGTTTCCACAGTACCATCCAAAGATATATCTGTGACACTAGCTACAGATTTAATCATAAATTAGTATCAGACACATGCACAGAAGAGTAGGCTTGATATATTTCTCTCACTAGTTCTCAGACTTTCAAATCAACAGTGGTAGTAGGGACAGAGATCAGGTTCTCCTGGGAGGGCTCTCTTCTTGGCTTGCAGATGGTAGCTTTTTCACTCTGTAATCCTATGTCAAGATAGAGGAAGCAAACTCTCTAGTGTCTCTTGATAGAAGGGCATTAATCTCATTGTGAGGACCCCACCCTCAGGACCTCAAATCACTCCAATTACTTGCCAAAGGCCCCATCTCCTAATACCAGCACATTGGTGGGTAAGGCTTCAACATATACATTTGGGGATGACACAATTCTGCCCATAGAAACTTGTGTATTTCAGTTTACATTTATAAAAAATATTTTAAAATCCAATAAACACTGAATAGTGGTTATTTCTGAGGGGCAGGGTTAAAAGTCAAAATAAAAACAACTTTGAATTATTTAATTAGAATTCATGGGTAGCAAGTGATGTGATCACTTTGGCAGCACATTTTTTGAATATCCAAAATTTTCTTTATGGAAAAATAAAGAGATCAATTAGGATAGTGAAAGGAAAAACAATGATGGCATATTCCATAAAACTAGATGACAAAGAGTGTCTAAAGGCCCTAAGAAATGTTTGGGTTAAGCCAAACCAGTACAGATAAGTATCTGTGGAGTAGGAATGGTAGGATGTGTGGGAATGCACCACCTACAAGTCCTGCAGAAACCAATGTATTTCCAACCGCTACTTGCCCCCAAAGATGAAACTTTGAGTTTGAAAGCCTGAGAAGGCAAAGAGCCACAGACACACCTGAAGCCCTCAAAGCCTCCAAGTTGCTGGCAAGCTCAAAAATTCTGAAGGCAGGGCTTCAAACACTGGCATGACAGAGCCAATCCCTGTGAGCCTCAGAAATACCTCAAATACTCTCCTTCAGGTGAGGAGAGGTTTGTTCGGAGGAACAGCTGGAGAGACAGGATCCAAATTGAGCAGAGAAGGAACACTGGGGATGAGAGTGAGAGAATGTTCCAAAGACCCAAAGGAGAGATGTCCCACAGAAGCAGGTCCAAGAAGTAGTGGGAAGCAAGAGAATAACTAAGGCTTAGAGCCTGACCCTGAACAGAAAGGCCCCTGAGCCCTGGAGCTGGGGCTTCTAGTAACAGGGGAAAAAATTCATCCTGAGAGAAACCTGATTTAGAAAGACCAAGGAAGTTCTACCTAACAGAGGTGAGGCCGTGTTCTGCATCCTTCCGGAAAACAACAGAGGAGAAGCCTACAAGTCAGCAGGGAAATGGAGAAAGCTTCCCTAGCCAACCTTGTCTCATCATCTCATACAATGGAAGGCCCAAAGGGAATATATTCTAATCCATTAAAGTCACCAGAGAATGACAAGGAGAAACATAAAAAAATAAACCTATTAACATTTTGACAGATAGCGAAAACACACCAGAAACATGTAGGCACAAAGTGGATGGAACTATGGTTTAATATTTTATATTCATCTAGAAGAATTTTTAAAAAATCAAAGCTTTGAAATAACCAATCAAAACTATCAAAGTTGAGAAATGGTATGGGTAAACCAAACCTACAACATATGACTGAATTCTTTTATAAACAGGTTTTCAAAACATTGGTCCCAATTTGTTTAAAAGTGGTTGGAAATCTTTTAATCCAAGTATTCAGTGAATAGAGTGCTAAAAAATTTCAGCTTTTGAATAACTAGTGGACAGCAATTATTGCAAACAGACCTTACAAGCAAAAAGACATTGAAAATTATCCTGACAAAATCAAGGGAGGAAGTGAACAAATCAAACTGTGAGAGCTCAGATGGTGTAGAGAATTTAATTTGAACTTCTATAAGTGTGATTTGGAGTATCTTGGATTGTGAGAAGAATTTTTGATGAAGTTCCTATTTTAATTGGATAAATTTATGTTCTGAATGGTACAAAATGAAACAGAGAAGGCCTATGATTTCTTCCAGCATATAAATTAGGTGAAACATTTAAAAGAATCATAAATAGAATAGACTGCATTAAAGTAATTTTTTCTTATAAATGTTTTTCAAAGAAAGATGATTTGAGTGAGGACTAAAAGATAGTACCCACAAAATATGTTGGTAAAATAACTACACATTTAATATTTATTAAAGAGACAAGAAAATCCTTCACTAAGCAGAATTTGCTCAGAGCTTACTAGGTAACTAAAAACCGAAAAGGAGTATTATCTCAAAAATATTTGGGTTTCCAGAGAAAGTCAATCAAAGATCTCAACAAACATAAAATTATTAACCATAAATTTAAAATGTTGAGATTTCAGTAATTTTTATAACAAATTATATATCATAAGATCATATTGAAAAACAAACTTTATTTCTGAAAAATACCAATGACATAATAAAACAAACAGATGTAGGTAAGAAATCCTATATAATACTACTAAAAGGCTAATATGCAAATTGTCCCCTCCACTGGGAGTTTGACCAGGGGGCGGGGCCGGCCGGCCAACCTCCCATGTCCCCTGCCCCCTCCCCATCCTCCTCCCACTGGCCTGCTGGCCTGATCTGCTGAATAGGGGCTGGCAAGCCGGACTCCACCCATGCACAAATTCGTGCACCAGGCCTCTAGTGGTTTTATAATGTGACCAAGATTTTAATTTTACTTCTTTTACTATACTTTAATGTTGAAAATGAAAGAAGATTTTAAAGATCTGCTTTAATGTGTATAATATTGCTATAGACTGAAGGTCTGTGTCCCCCTAAAATTCATATGTTGAAACTTAATCCCCAAGGTAATGTGATAGGAGACCCAAGAAGAGGAGAGTGCTGCTAAAAATGAAAAATGTGTCCAGGAGACCATCGCAATTTTTGAATCAGAACTGGACAAAATAAAACCTATATCTGTAAGTGACTTTTATTTGAGCTAGTAAGTAGACGCTTTACTTAGAAGAGTTTGAGTTGATTTTTCTGTCCCTTGCATCTAAAAGATCTGACGTTCCATAGGTCATCAAAATGTGACACCCCACAATTTTCCAATATACACACCTAACTATCTCTCACACTTGCATGTGGTACACAATTAATTAAAATGCAAATAGTTTATATTTGAAATGCAAGAAGCAAATTGGGTCTTCACCCCAATTGTTTTCCCTTAAACATCATCTATCCCTTTAACACTGGTTTCAAGTTACTGTTATCACCCATGTTAGCTAGCCTCATCATACACTGCCACTATCTTCCCCTACTTTGCCACCTTGAAGCATAGCATACAAAAGCCTCATATATTTAGTAAAGATTTTGATGTTGCACTTAAGTTTAAGTCTATCTTCATAGGTCACCATGTTTGTGACTGCAAGTTAATTAACTCAAGTTAATTGAAATAGAATGTCCTCATCTATAAAACTAGTGTTCACAACAGTATTTGTTCATAAAGTTGTGAAGACTAAATAAAATATATATAGGAACTTGTAGTAAAGTGCTTAAAAGTGCCAATTCTGGGCCCGTCAGTGTGTGCTCTCACCAGGGCTATGTCTCTACTAGCCACGAGACATTGGGCAGATTGGTTCTTCAATGCTTTCATCTATAAAATTTGGATAATAATAGCAGCATTTTCACAGTTTTGCTGCAAGATTTAGACAAAAAGAGTGCTTAGAAAAGGCTTACTCCTTAACAATTGCCCAGGAATTATTTACTTTTATTATTAGAGAGTGATACTTTGAAAGTACCTGGCATGTAATAAATGTTAACTATTAATTAAACAACATTACTACTATCAAGAATGAAAGACTGAATATCACTACCAATTCTACAGTCACTAGAGAATAATATGAAATATTATGGCCCTGGCCCATTTGGCTCAGTGGAGAGAGCATCGGCCTGCAGACTGAAGGGTCCCAGGTTCAATTCTGGTCAAGGGCACATGCCCGGATTGTGGGCTCAATCCCCAGTGGGGTGCGTGCAGCAGGCAGCCAATCAATGATTCTCTCTCATCATTGATGTTTCTCTCTCTGTCCCTCTCCCTTCCTCTTTAAAAGCAATAAAAATATATTTCAAAAGATATTATGGATGATGTTATAATAAGTCTGACAACTTAGATTAAATTGACAAATTCCTTGGAATATAAAACATACCCAAACTAATACAATAAGAAATAGAAAGTCTGATTAGCTTCCTATCTGTTGAAGACATTTAATTCACAATGAGATAATTTTCTACAAAGAAAACTCTAGTTCTGATGGTTTCACTGTTGAATTCTACCACACATTTAAGACAAGAATACTTCCAATATTTCAAAATAATTTTTCATAGTAGAGGGGAGGAACCTGATGCCCTCATTTTGTAAGACTAAAATAATTATTACCAAAACCTGACAATAATAGTACAAGTAAAACAAAACAGAGCTGCAGACCAAAATCCCTCATAAACATACAATATTAGAAAATCAAGCAATATACCTCAAGTATAATCTATTATGACTAAGTAGGCTTATCCCTGAACTGTAAGGTTCATTTAACAACTGAAAATCAATAAATGTAATTCAACATGTTAACAGAATGAAGGGTAAAAAGCATAGAAATATTTCAGTAAGTTCAGAAAAAGCATTTGACAAAATTCAACACCCATTCATGGTAAAGACTCTCAGCAAATTATTACATAAGGGAATCTCCTCAACTTGATTCAGGGTATGTAGTAGACTGAAAGGTGACCCCTCAAAAATATTTGCATTTTTAGTCCCCATAAACTGTAAATGTCACCTTATCCAGAAAATGAGTCTTTGCAGATATAATTTCAATTAATAAAAGATCAACCTGGATTAAATTCATTATCTCACAATTGTGATGCTGAAAATGGGTCCAAATTTCCAAGGAGCAATGTCATTATAAGAGACAAAAAAAGACAGAAACTATTACACACAGAAGAGGAGGCGGCAATACAACCATAGGACAGGGATTGGAGTGATGCAGCCACAGCCAGCAAATGCCTGGAGCCACCAGAAGCAGGAAGTAGCAAAGAACAGAATCTACCCTTCCAGAAGGAGCATGACACTGCCTAAACCTTGATTCCAGACTTGTGGCATCCTGATTGTGAGATAATTTTCTGTTGTTTAAGCAACCCAGTTTGTGGTGATAGATTAACGCAGCCATAGGAAAATAATGCTAAGCATTTATGAAGATCCTACAGCTAGCATCAGAGTTAACAGAGAAGTTTTGGACACTTTACCTCTAAGATAAAGTACAATGAGAAGTTACCTGAAATTACTACTGCTATTCAGCATTTTAACTGGAAATTGTAACCAGTGCAATAATGCAACAAAGTAAATGGCAAGAATAATTAGAACTATTTTTACATGCATACAACATAATTATGTAGAAAACTCAATAATTCATAAAAAAATTGGAAATGAAAAGTAAATTCAGCAAGCTTATAGGATGCAAGGTCATTATAAAGCACTCAATTGTGTTTCTATATACTAGCAGCAAATAATTGGTAAATAAATATATCAACAATGTTTCATAGATTTTTAAGTGTACAAAAGGTCTATTCCTTTTTTTAGGAATGGAAATAAAATAAATAGTTTATATGTTAACTCGCTTGGTTTCATTTTTCTTTTTTTTTAAAATTAAATCTTTTGTTCAGATTATTACAGTTATTCCTCTTTTTTCCCCCCATAGCTCCCCTCCACCCGGTTCCCACCCCACCCTCTGCCCTTACCCCCC
>NW_005371371.1:4242593-4248144 GCF_000412655.1 Myotis brandtii | reverse complement strand
AGCCTCTGCGCACAGCTTGGGTGGGGCCGGGTCTCAGGGGATCAACAGGGCGGAGCAAGCAGCTATGCTCCTCAGTCCTATCCTAAGAGGCCCCGCGTCTCAGTGTCCCAGTAATCGCTGCAAGCACCTCTGAGAGAAAGCCGCCCTCGAGTTCCGACCGATGCCAGCCCAGAGATTCGCCCGGAACTGGAGTTCAGAGCAGTTGGGAGCTTGAGACTCCCTCCCGATTGAAAAAGACAACCATGTCCTCAGTTGCCAGCCCTTTCCACGTGCGCCTCCATACCTCTGCACTTTACTTCCGCACCTCCTCTGAGTCTCAGTATGCTTTTCTCTTTCCTTCTAGTTCTAGAATTTCCACTCAGCCAGCTTTCCTGTGGTTCTGGATGATCAGGTCTATTCCTTTTGTTAAATTTATTCCTGAGCAGTTGATATATATGTTCATAGACAGGAAGACTCAAAGTTATTAAGATTTCAGGTATATCTATAGATTTGAGGCAATCCCAATGAAAATCTCCATGATTTTTAAAAAAATATACTGAGTATTTAATTCTAAATTTAAAAAGGAATTGAAAAGCATCTAGAATAGCCAAAAATAGATGGCAAATCTATTTGAGGGGTTTACATACCTGATTCTGAATCTTACTATAAAGCTAAAGTAATCAAAGAGAGTGTGGTATTAGGGAAAGGATTAAGCAGCAGATCCAGAGAACAAAGATTTCAAAGTGGAAAAGAACGTATTTTCAACAAATAGCACTGAAACAACAAAATAGAGAATGGATAGATAGGAGGATGAATAAACAAATTATGCCATATTTATTTAGCAAAACGCTTCTTGCCAATAAGATGAAACTACTTATATAGTCAACATGGATGAATCTAAAAAACATTGTACTGACCCATACATAAAGAGTACACACAAAGTTATTCCATTTATATAAATTTAACAACAATTTCCAACTAATCTACGGTTATAGGAATAAAAACAGTGCTTATTTACGGAGGGTAAAAATTTACTAAAGGGGAGAAAATGGAAATTCTTAGTCTGATGTAAATGATTTATATCATGACTGAAGATAGAATGGTGTATTATATGTCAAAATTTATCAAATTTTATAATTTTTTAAAAGCCACATGAAGGTAGTGAAATGGGAAAAATGTGAAATAAGACACTTTTTAAAAACAGCAAATACTCAACTGGAGCATAAGGAAAATGTACCCACCGAATAACATGACAGACAAGTTTGGCTTCCTGCAATAAAGTAGTAGATGGTTTTAGGAGAGTCCTCCTGTTGGACATATCCCAAAATATATATTTTACAAAGGAAAAATGCCAATAAGTGAGCTTGGTATTTTGGTGTCATTTTCCCCCATCAGAATATTGCTAATTTAAAATCTGCAATTGGAGACTTAGTTAAGTCAAAAATGACAGATGACAGACTAAAAAGTTGAGCAGAGCTTTAAGTCATTGCACAGAATTTAAGAGACAAAAATCAGACGCAGTATAGGAAAAGGATCTTCTTCATAAGACTCCCTAAGTTAGCCCAGCTGGCATGGCTCAGTGGTTGAGAGTCGACCTATGAATCAGGAGTTCACAGTTCAATTTGAGTTCACAGTTTGATTTGAGTTCACAGTTCAACTCCTGGTTGGGGTTGTGGACAGCCAATCAATGTTTCTGTCTCATCATTGATGTTTCTATCTCTCTCTCCCTTCCTCTCTGAAATCAATAAAATTTTTTTTTAAAGATACCCTAGGTTAGTTCTTTTTTACTTATAGGATTTATTCCATTGTTACTGAAGACTTTTAGGAGTCAGAAGGTACATTCAAATGGGCTCAAGCCTGCCTTTTTGTACTAGTTCCCTACATCTGAAACAAATCATTGATCTGCCAGAATCTGGAGCAGGGCAAGCAGAGAGCCTTCCATTGCCTCCAGGATTTCCACTGGGGCTGAGTCACATCTGTCTTAACCCCAACTTCTGGATCCCAAGCTGAAATACTGAATCTTGTTTTCTACCATTCAATGCTGCCTCCTACTCTTGTTTCTCCTGAATTAGCTTCAATAATTACAAGAATTTAGGGATATTCTTTAATCTTTCATGGAACTCTTTTTTTTAATGGGGGGGGAAGGTTTATTCAAGAGAGAGAGAATTTGCTCCCACAAGTTTTATCTAACCAGGACTATTTTTTAAACTCCGCAATACAGCAAAGGTATATTTTGCAGTTTTTGCTATAGAAGAAAATAAATGTCAAAATTATAGGAACTCTCCATATCACTCCCTACCTAGTTCAAGTGCTCTGTGCATCAGCTTAGAAACAGAAGAATTGGAGGGTGTGTGGACAAATACAATTCTTAATGCCAGGCCTTGCAAACTTT
This sequence comes from Myotis brandtii, assembly GCF_000412655.1. Classification (NCBI taxonomy): domain Eukaryota; kingdom Metazoa; phylum Chordata; class Mammalia; order Chiroptera; family Vespertilionidae; genus Myotis; species Myotis brandtii. Next base: position 4,245,773 of record NW_005371371.1, on the reverse strand, counting down.
CCATTTGTATCAGTCACTTCTCCTGTCTAAGGCCTGTCATTTTTCTGAAATTTCAGTGATATATTGTAACACCAACTCAAAATTCTCCACTCCTGTTCCTGGTACTGTATTTCCTACAAATATTTCTAGATACAGGTAACATCAGGAGTTCAGAATTGTGCTTGAAAGCCAATCCCACAACAGCTAACCAGCCTCGAGGGTCTCCTGAGTGAAGGAAAGGGACTTTCATCACACTACATGCACCTTTCACAGACATACATATTTCCCATGTTTAAACAACTCCAATTTCTTGATAAAAGTTTTCACTTTCAAAGCTTGGCTACACTCCAATTTCCACATTTTCCTATCGCCACATAACTTCTTGGCCTTTCTCTAGTAAGCTCATACAGGACTCCAGGGTCTGACTCTCCACCTGAAACACTAAATCTTAAAATGTACAAGTCACAAAAGTTCCAATTAAGATCTCAGATAAGTTTTAACAAAGCTTCCATCTATGCTCTATTCTGGACTAAAACCATAAGAAGTAAAGATGTCTGTTTGCTTTGCTCTCTCAGGTGCCTGCCTCACCTTGTTGGTTATCTTTCTAAAAATTTTTTGAAGAAAATGTTGTTCAATTAGGAACCACACTTCATATAGAGCCCCAAAATAAACAGTAACAATCCCAGCCACATATGACACTCTCTTCCTGAATTTTTACTGCTCTCATATAATCTTCAAACATTACCCTCTCTTGCTAGAGTGTTCTCAACTGCAAATAAAAATGGTTTCTCTCAAGCACTATGGGTGGTTGTATAAATTTAAAGAGCATTTCTGGAGACCAGTTTGGTGATATAGGTCAAAATGTACAATGAGTACTAGATGTGATTCAAATAGTCTTTTCCATGAAATAGTCTAAAGAAAATATTCCTAGATGAAGACAAAGTCATGTGTAAGAATGCTCCTTGCAATTTTTAAAATAATAGTAGCAAGTAAAGAAAGGTACAATCTAATTATCTAAAATGAGACTGGTTGTGTACATTATGATGTGTACATACACAACAATCAATTTTGATCAATTTATTGCTGTGCACTCAAGGTTTATAGTCCTTGTGATCCTGTGTAAAAGATATTTTTCATTTTGGATACCCAGAATCCAATCTCCTTTCTATTAATATCCTGGATACTTTGAGAAGGTAATGGCTGCCTTCCTGTATGGCAGTGGTTCTCAACCTTCTGGCCCTTTAAATACAATTCCTCATGTTGTGACCCAACCATAAAATTATTTTCGTTGCTACTTCATAACTGTAATGTTGCTACTGTTATGAATCATAATGTAAATATCTGATATGCAGGATGGTCTTAGGCGACCCCTGTGAAAGGGTCGTTCGACCGCCAAAAGGGTCTCGACCCACAGGTAGAGAACCGCTTCTCTATGGGAATCAAAGAGGCTTGATTCTCACTTTCCCAAAGGCATAATCAAGAAGCACACATAAGGCAGTCTTGGCAAGTTAAGTACAGTCTCATGGGATTTTGAAATTTGGGCATAAACTTCTTGGGTAGAAATTTGCAGCAACATTTTTTTTCTTGCCACAGAACATGACACTGTCCTGCACTTCCTGGTAATAACTGCTGCCAGATATTCACAGTCCTTATCTCCCATTCCTGGACGTCTACATCCCCTTAAATGCATTTTTTAAAATGAATGCACAGATTAGATGATCAAACAAACATATTTAATTGAAAAATAATTGACACATTTTTATTTTACTTTGTCTATTCATTTCCTGAAAACTTTTTCTGGATGAGTCTAGTTTAATATATGTTCCTAATTCTTTTGTTTTATTGCAAACTGATACCTGTCCATTGAAATGCCAATTATATTTTGCTCTATAAAAAGTCATTTCATGCATTTTTTTTCCTGCTGGAGGCATAAATAAAGATATTCCCTTGTCTGACATACTTCCATGATATACCAAAGTTTTCTATATCCAACTTTGCTAAGTTTGTACATTTTTTTGCCATAAATCCTGAAGGAACAGCAGTATTCCTCCAAAGTAACTGATGACATATTTCAATATTTTTGTAATGTACATGTTTCTGTTATATTGTGCAAACCACTTGTTTCCAATTCAGAAAAGCAACTCTAAATGAAAGTTAGTGAGAATGCTACTTGATGAAAAACTACATCTGTCTTAATGTATATATTCTCTGCAAAGCAAATAATTCATAGTATTCCACAGTGAACTTATCACATATGTAGCAGTGAGGTTCTTTTCACTTTCCTTTCTCTCTCACTCCATTTTAACCTATTCCTTTGTGTCCATTCCTATAACAAGTGATATCTCACTCATTAACTAAGGACGGTGTTATAGCAGGACAGGAAAGAGGCATAAGCCTTTTGGGTAGAAATTTGCAGTAACATCTATGAACCAATGAATTAGAAACATATTCTACCAGGTCTCCACATATACCCCGGCCCCAGATTTTTGCAATGTATATAACTATATTGGGACATAGCCATATAGGAGAAAAAATTAAGGGTACTCTTGTCTGAGCAGAATAAAAGCTTTGAATTAAATATTAAGGTTTCTGTTTGTTTTTGTGTTTTTAATTTTTTAATAAATCTTTATTGTTCAGATTATTACAGATGTTCCTCTTTTTCCCCCCCATAGCTCCCCTCCACCCAGTTCCCACCCCACACCATGCCCTTAACACCTGCCACTGTCCTCATCCATAGGTGTAAGGTTTTTGTCCAGTCTCTTCCTGCATCCCTCACAACCCCTTACCCCTGAGAACTGTCAGTCCACTCCCTTTCTATGCCTTTGCTTCTATTATATTCACCAGTTTATTCTGTTCATCAGATTTTTTATTGACTTCATTTTTAGATTCACTTGTGATAGATATGGTATTTGTTGTCACTTTGTTGTTCATAATTTCTATCTTTACCTTATTCTTCTTCTTCCTCTTCTTAAAGAATACCCTTCAGCATTTCATATAATCCTGGTTTGGTGGTGATGAACTCCTTTAGCTTTTTCTTGTCTGTGAAGCTCTTTATCTGACCTTCAATTCTAAATGATAGCTTTGCTGGGTAGAGTAATCTTGGTTGTAGGTTCTTGCTATTCATCACTTTGAATATTTCTTGCCACTCCCTTCTGGCCTGCATAGTTTCTGTTGAGAAATCAGCTGACAGTCATATGGGTA
>NW_005371371.1:4237487-4241622 GCF_000412655.1 Myotis brandtii | reverse complement strand
GTTTGCACAGTCTTATTGTAGTTGAGCCTTGATTTCTGTTGGTATCCCTGGGAAGAATTGACCTCCAGGCCAATTGGCTGTGAGGACCTGCTGTGTCTATAGTGGAAGAACTGCTGTGCTGGAGACACCTTTATGGGGCAGGACTTGCTTCAGTGGGGCTTTGGTGCTCACTGAGTCTGCCTCTTGAGTGTCACTTATGGATGTGAGGATTTGAAATCTGGTATCTGACCACTGGGTACACTGACTTCTGGATCTCCAAGGAGGTGCAAAGTCAGCCACTGCCTGAGTCCACCCAGCAGGAGCTACAGCAAGATCTGCAGATTTCTCCTCTTTGTTTGGGGTTTGGAAGTTTTGGAGCTCTCTGACCCAGCTGTGATTTGTTAGGTTAGGCTATGAAAGGACAGGCAATTCATATGCAAAAGCCACTGCACACAGCTTGGGTGGGGTTGTAAATTGGGTGGGGCAAGGTCTCAGGAAATCACCAGGGCGGAGCAAATAGTGATGGCTGTCAGTCAGCTGTCTCCGCGTCTCTGGGTCTCCGCGTCCCCGAGTCCGGCGCCCCCACAGTAACAATGATCCCTGCAGGCAACTCTGTGAGAAAGCCATCCTCGCTTTCCGACCCGAATCCAGACAGTCCAGGTTCTCCCCGAGGGTGTCTGGGTCCCCAGAGTCTCGCCAGAAACGAGTTCAGAGCAGTCGGGAGCTTGAATCTCCCTTCCAATTGAAAAAAACAGTGCACCCAGTTGCTAGCCCATTTCGCGCGCCTCCATACCTCTGCTCTTGGTGCCTCTGCACTTCCTACTCAGTCTCAATGCGTTTTTTTCTTTCCTTCTAGTTGTAGAACTTCCACTCAGCTAGCTTTCTCATGGTTCTGGATGATAGTCATTTTGTCTTTTAGTTGTAGTTTTGGCGTGGTTGTGGGGGGCAGCACGTACAAGTCTATACCTTATGCCACCATCTTGGTTCTCTAAATATTAAGTTTAATAATATAAATAATTTGTCTTTTGTACAAATTAAATGCTGAAATTTTTATCTTCTCTACATGTTCAATAACTGATCAAGACACAGGAGTGTCCTGACTGACTGCTAAGAAAAGCTGTTCTGAAATGACAGAATACCTGATGCTCTTTTAGTAAAACATCTGCTTCAATTGTTATGTTCTGCTTTTCTTACTGAAATTTTCCAATCAAAATGCCTCATGGTTAGCTCTTAATGACAAACATATAAATAAATTAGGGTCTTGTCTACACACATACATACTTGTTTAAGAGGTTTTACTTTTAACTTAGGTTAAAAAAGCTGAAAAATATTTCATTGTCAGAACTCTGAATAGATGACTTGATCAAACTCAGTTTTGAACTGTTCTTATATCATGTCTATATAATGAATAAGATCAATTACTGAGTCAGAAAGAACAAATGATGCACTAGAACAGTGGTTCTCAACCTTCCTAATGCCGCTACCCTTTAATACAGTTCCTCATGTTGTGGTGACCCCCAACCATAAAATTATTTTCATTGCTACTTCATAACTGTAATTTTGCTACTGTTATGCATCATAATGTAAATATCTGATATGCAGGATATATTTTCAGGGGCCGCGACCCACAGGTTGAGAACCGCTGCACTAGAAAATGGTGAAGCATCTACAATAACAAAAGTGTAATATGCTAATTAGACCAGACATCCTTTCAGACGAAGCCAGGGCTGTAAGGGAAGCTGGTACCAGCAGCCAGGAGAAGGAAGACCTACTCTTGCACAAATTTCATGCATTGGGCCTCTGGTTAGTAAATGATAGGAAAATCTTTTACATCCACTGAGTAATCCAAATAACTGAGTAAGTGGAACTTAAAACAAAGTTATAATGACAGGGCTTATTAAAAAGCATGTTGATCAATGGGGGAAATAGGGAGACATCTGTAATACTTTAAAATAAAGATAATTTTTTTAAAGCATGTTGATGACTACAACTACTGAAATAGAAGGCAGAATATATTGGAATCTATTTTAATTAGTTGATTACTTATATAATGGGACATGGGGGTACATATTATTTAATGAATTAATTAAAATAATTATGGAATAGAACACTGTGTCAATTTTATTCAGTTAATTAATATCTGAATGTCTGCTTTAGGCAAGTAACTGTACTTTTCCTGGATAGCAAAAGTTTAATATGATTTTATACTTAATGTCAAGAAGCTCCCACCCTAGTAATGAATACAAACACATAAATAACAATAAATGTTTATATATCCACAATATCTAAAGAGTTCTTCAAAATCAATAGGGGATAAAAAAGGGATGTGATGGCAAAACATATGGGCAAATTTAAATGATCTTAAAAGATGAAGTTTAACTACTAGTTACTAGTAAAGATAAAATTCATTAGTAAACAAGAAAATAAAACATTAAAAGAAAAGAGTAGAAGAAATTTGCCCTTATTAATTTGGCAGAATTTTAAAAGAATGAGATATGTAGTGGTGAAGAGGGTAGGGGTTTGATAAAGTAGCATTCACAAAATTTTGAAGCATTTATTGATAATACTTATTTGTAAATATAATCTGGCAATATTTGTGACTAGCAAAATTAATATTCCTTTTGAGTCAATAATTTCAATCCTAAGAACTTACCAAAACAAATAATCACACAAAGGTGTAAGATAAATATATATTTTATATGTGCAAGGTTGTTCATTCTATTATTATATGATGTAGTAATGATCAACAATGAAGATAATTTGGAAACATTTTGGTAATGTCATAATATGACATACTGTTCAACCATTGGAAATAATGAAGCCATTATATGAACTAATTTAGAGAGCTATCCACTTCAGAAGATAATGGGGAATGTTCACAGTTAAAGATAAAGGAAAAAGCAAACTACAAAATAAAAATAGTAATTGCATTCATATGAAATGTCCTTGCTCCCATTGAAAGAAGAAAACACACTGTGTAAAATAAAAGCATGCTTCTCTTTAATACAACTGAAAAGCAATGAATGCAAAAAAAATCTAAATTAAATAAATTCTGGAGAGGATAAGCCCTTCAGTGGGCAGAGAGAGACAATTGCTGGTAGATGTGGGCCAGTTGCCCAAAGTAGGTATGGGTAAGTAGGAGATGACTGCTGAAGCTGGGGAAACCTTTCTAGAAAAGGAGAAACCAGCCACGCTTTCATTAATGTTGTTTGGAAAATCTGGTTGGTAACTGCAAGAGCATTAAACACACACACAAAAATGAGTATCTTTACTTGACAGTTATCCTCCACTAGAATTTTGCTAAGTTAACTGACGGAAAGTAGAGCTAAAAAACAGAGAATCAGTGGAGTTAAACTTAGAACTAAGCTTAACATAACTAAAGCTACTAACAAACACTCAGTTCCAGGTGATACATGAAAGATCAAAGAGAACAGTCCCTCTATCAATGCAAGGAGTTGAGGGTTGGGGAAAAGGGCAATAATGTTTCCTACTATTTCATTTGAAACCAGATATAAAGTAAAAATATTTAAATGTGCAGTTGTCCAACCTCAGCTCAGTTTGGCTCATGGTGTTAGCCATTTCACTGAGGCTCCTGTTTCCAGGGGAGAAAAAATCAAAGCAAAACAAAATTATCTATTTCAGTCTCTGCTGAACCTTTATACAAAATGTCTAGCATACTATAATGATTAGAGACATGCAAATATACAGGGAATGAAGAACATAAACTTATGAACAAAAATAGATCCAGAGACATAGAAGCATCAAACAGACTGTCAAACCTCAGAGGGAAATCAGAGGAGGGTGAAAAGGTGGGGTAAAAGATCAACCAAAGGACTTATATCCATGCACTGAGCATGACCAATGGACATAGACAATAGGGAGGTGGAGGAATGTGCTGGAGAGGCGGGAGCGGAAGCAGACAGAGAGAGGTCAAGCGGGGGAGGCAAGGGAGACATATGTAAAACTTTCAACAATAAAGAATTGAAAAAAAAATAGCCAACAGGGTCAAAACAAAGAATGTCCTAGAACTTGGAATTAGGAAGCAAGAAGTGAAGAATAAGCCGAACCGGTTTGGCTCAGTGGATAGAGCGTTGGCCTGCGGACTGAGGGGTCCGGGGTTCGATTCCGGTCAAGGGCATGTACCTTGGTTGCGGGC
>NW_005371371.1:4236207-4236559 GCF_000412655.1 Myotis brandtii | reverse complement strand
AATCCCCTGATCGCCCTGTGGCTCTGTGTGTGGCAGGGGGCGGGGCCACAACCTCCCTATCCGCCCTGCTCTGTTCATGACAGGGGAAGGCGCCCCAACCCTCCCCCACGGGCCCTGCTCTGTGTGTGATGGGGTAGAGCCATAACCTCCCCATTGGCCCTGCCCTGAGTGTGACAGGGTGCAGCGCCCCAACCCCCTGATCTGCCCTGCTCTGTGCCTGATAGGGGGGAGCTCCCCAATCCCCTGATTGCCCAGCAGCTCTGTGTTTGACAGGGTGCAGCACACCAACCCCCTGATCGGCCCTGCTCTGTGTGTGACAGGGTGCGGCGCCCCAATCCCCCCCCCCCCCGGC
>NW_005371371.1:4219714-4235897 GCF_000412655.1 Myotis brandtii | reverse complement strand
GGCCCAACCCCCCAATCGGCCCTACCCTGAGCGTGACTGAGGGTGGCATTGCAACCTCCCGATCCGCCCTGCTCTGTGCATGACGGGGCGGCGCCCCAACTCCCCAATCGGCCCTGCTCTGAGCCTGACCAGGGGCTGCACTTAGGGATTGGGCCTGCCCTCTGCCACCCGGGAGCAGGCCTAAGCCAGCAGGTCGTTATCTCCCGAGGGGTCCCAGACTGCGAGAGGGCACAGGCCGGGCTGGGGGACCCCCCTCCCCCCGCCCCCAGAGTGCACAAATTTTTGTGCACCGGGCCTCTAGTATGAATATATGGGGATTTCAGCAGACAAACAAAGGCTCAAAACTAAAACTACATAGACAATGGAGAACTAAAAAATATAAAATAAAGTATTTACTGGGTAACATTAACAACATACTTGAGATAGAATAAGAAATGATCAGTGAACATAAAGGATGTAAATAGTAAATATTTAAATTTTAAAAACATTAAAATGAAGAAAAGAACATAAACATAATATTAGACACCTTTAAGAAATCAAATAAACTTACCATTTATAAAATTGGATTTCCAGAAGGAAAGGAGAGAAAGAATAAAATAGAAAAAGACCAGAAAAGATATAGGGCAAAGCTTATAAGAATGGGGCAAACTGATAAAAAAAAAAATCAACCCACAAACTTAAGAAGTTCTGTAAACCCCAAGAAAGATAAATACATTGAAAATAACATCTCTGTATATCACAGTCAAATGCTAAACTCTAAAAACAAAGACAACAATCTTAAAAGCAACAGAAGAAAAGCACTTTTCACATGCATGGGAAGTGCAATAGAGGACGGATAGCTGCTGTCTCATCAGAAACAATGGAAACACAAAGTTAATGAATGACATCTTTAAATTGTTGAAACTAAAAATTACGCAAACATCTATTTGCAGCAAAACAGCTTTAAAAAATGGAGACTAAATATAAAAGTTTGCAGGGAGATCTGAGTTTCTGTCTGATAATATTTCCTTTCAGCCTGAAAAACTTTCCTTAGCATTTCTTAAGGTAGGGCCAGGTGTCAACAAATTTTCTTTGTATTTATCTGAAAAACTCTTCATTTTACCTTCATTATTTAAAGCAAAGCTTATAAATTATACTTTATAGAATATGAACAAATTTTAACTACCTGATCAAATGAATACTGACAAATGTATATACCCACATTATTCAAGGTTCAGAAGATGTCTATCATTCCACAGAGTTCTTTGCATCTCTTTGAATTTAATACCAGACTAATTCGTACCCAAAAAACTTCTGATCTATATCATTATATATTAATTTCACTGTTCTATAACTTCATATAAGCAAAACATAAAGTATGTACTCTTTTGTTTCAAGCTTCTTTCATGTCACATGATGTTTTTGAGTTTGATCAATGTTTGTAAACCAACTTGTCATTACTTTTTATTGATAAGTACTAGAGGCCTGGTGCATGAAATTCGTGCATTCTTAAGGTAGGGCCAGGTGTCAACAAATTTTCTTTGTATTTATCTGAAAAACTCTTCATTTTACCTTCATTATTTAAAGCAAAGCTTATAAATTATACTTTATAGAATATGAACAAATTTTAACTACCTGATCAAATGAATACTGACAAATGTATATACCCACATTATTCAAGGTTCAGAAGATGTCTATCATTCCACAGAGTTCTTTGCATCTCTTTGAATTTAATACCAGACTAATTCGTACCCAAAAAACTTCTGATCTATATCATTATATATTAATTTCACTGTTCTATAACTTCATATAAGCAAAACATAAAGTATGTACTCTTTTGTTTCAAGCTTCTTTCATGTCACATGATGTTTTTGAGTTTGATCAATGTTTGTAAACCAACTTGTCATTACTTTTTATTGATAAGTACTAGAGGCCTGGTGCATGAAATTCGTGCACTTGGGGGGGGTCCCTCAGCCCAGCCTGCGCCCTCTTTCTGGGAGCCCTCAAGGGATGTCCTTAATGCTGCCACAGAGGCAGGAGAGGCTACTACCACTGCCACTGCACTAGCCAGCTGTTAGCCTGGCTTCTCGCTGAGCGGCGCTCTACTTGTGGGAGCGCACTGACCACCAGGCAGCAGCTCCTGCCTTGAGCATCTGCCCCCTGGTGGTTAGTACGCATCATAGCGACTGGTAGTTCCGCCGTTGGGCTGAAACCGGCTCTCCAACATCCATCAAGGGGTCCCACATTGCAAGAGGGTGCAGACCAGGCCAAGGGACCCCACTGGTGCATGATTGGGGCCCGGGAGGGACGTGGGAGGTTGGCCAGCCAGGGAGGGACTAAGGGAGGGCTCCAGGGCATGTCCGGCCCATCTCGCTCAGTCCCAATCAGCTGGACCCCAGCAGCAAACTAACCTACCAGTCGGAGTATCTGCCCCATGGTGGTCAGTGCACATCATGGCAACTGATTGACTGATCGACTGTCTGCCCCATGGTGGTCAGTACACATCATAGCGAGCAGTTGAGTGGCCTTAGCATATCATTAGCATATTACACTTTGATTGGTTGAATGGATGACCTTACAATAGGACACTTAGCATATTAGGCTTTTATTATATAGGATTATTCTATTTTATAAGTATACTAGAGGCCCAATGCACAAAATTCATTTAAGAATAGGCCTTCCTTTCCCCGGATGCCAGCACCGGCTTCCCTCTGGCACCCAGGACCCGGGCTTCCCTTCAGCCGCAGGCATCGGGTACCCGCACTTCCCTCTCGCCGCCAGCGGGCTCCTGGGACACAGGCTTCCCTCGCAGGCCTGGCTTTGTCTGGAATGTCGCCCAGAAGGTCATCCAGAAGGACGTCTGGAAGGATGTCCAGTCTAATTAGCATATTACGCTTTTATTATTATAGATCATAAAGTATGTATTCATTCACTTGTGGAAGGATATTTAGATTATTTCCATTTTGGTACTATTATGAATAAAATGGCATGTGTATATAAATCTTTTTGGACATTTGGACAAAAAAAAGGGCTACATGCTAACCTGACAAGCTCAGGGAAGGCCTGCATGGCGGTCTTGCAAACTCAAAGACCTAAAGTAACCACAAAGGATGGTCTGAAATTAAAACTTTAACCAAAAGCAGTTTATAGTGGGTAGTCATGTCCTAGGCCAGTTTCTTTCCTGACAAAGGTCAATCTTTACCTTAACTGAGCCTACTGTCTTTTTGCATCTATAATAATATATCATTGAAATCTCAGGGTAACTTGTAACTTCCCTTTGTCCAGACCCCTCAGAGTACAACCAAATGCACCTGGGCGCCAGAACTGAAACCATAAATTCCGTAATTGTTACTGTTATCATGTTAATAGTTGACTTTTTCTTATTTTCTTTTTTCTTATGTTTAGGTGAAGAAACTAAGCTCCTGCAAATTTATTAATTTCCCTGCATCGAATAGGAGGTAATAAGTTCTGGAGGACTGATTGGAAACCTACCTAGTTCCTCTGTCCCCATAAAAATTTATCTTCTCACAACAATCAAATTTTAAGCCAATTCTTGAAATAAAGTACAATTTTTAACTTTAGATATATTCAAAACTGAATCTGCAAAGAGGAGAAAATGGGTGACCCTTCCCCCTAGTCTTCATGCACCATTACATGCTTCTCTGCATGTCTGAGAGGAGGGGATACTGCTCACGTTTAAACTTTACTGCATTAAAGGATGATGCCTGTTAGTTTATTTCATATTAGCATTCATTTTCTAGATTGTATTGACTAGAAATATTGCTTCAACTCCACTCACCATGGCAACAAGACAGCTGAAGATTCTTACAGCTTGCCTGGTAAAGAAAAATACTTGAAAATACCCTTTGATGCTAAAATCGGTTTTGTTTTTACAGTACCACAAGAAGCAACTGATGATGAGGGATATCACCATACATTTCAGATGGATTCACCCAGCAGGAGCACTGAGGGGTCTATAAGAAAGTAAAGGAAGGCGGGAAGGAAGGGCTATCTCATGTTCATAAACTTGAACACACATTTATACACACATATGCTCCCATGAACCATCCTTCATTTATATCATTACACACACTTCGTTGTAGGATATTTCCTGTTTGTTTGTCTGTATCCTCCACATAAACTATAATTTCAAAAACAAACAAACAAACAAAAAAAACTATAATTTCCTGGAGCACAGAGACCACTCTTATTTCACCCTTGAACCTCCATCATTCTTTTAAAGTATGTGTTGGATAAAAGAATAAATTAAGATTTTTATAAAAGAATAAAAAACATAGAAAATAGAGACTAGTTAACTTAAAACAACTTCAGAATTCCTAGCATGAAAGGCATTGCAAGAATACTCTTTTTCTTGAATGCATCATTTGTGGCAAAACATGTTTTTCAGGCTATTTTCCTCTTTCTCTCGAGATAGGAGACAAAGCCCTTTGTCAAAGGGTATTTGCTCAAGACATTAATAACTGATTGAGTTAAACTAGATATATTTGGAACGGTAAATGTAAAGGCCTCGCCAAATAAGTTAGGTAATGGCTTATAAAGCCTCATTGAAATTATTTTATTTATTTATTTATTTATTTATTTATTTATTTATTTCTAATTGTTAGTTCTCATTTATGTATATAACTGAGATTTGATTACATATACTGAAAAAAATGGCTAAGTTGCAGCTCTGTATTAAAACAGTTTGCTTTGTTTCCTGTGCCGGAGAAAGATTCCTGAGAGCTTAGTTTTCAGGACCTGGTAGCCACATGGGTAGTTCTCTGTTCTTGCCTTCTAGTCATCAACAAACAATGGCTTCCATATGGGGAGAGGTGTATCAGTGGTGTGCTGTCAAACTGATAACACAATGCCACTGAACACAGAGTTGAGAAAAAATGCACATAGTACACCATGGTGTAGTGGTTATATATAATAGATAGAAACAATCTTGAATAAAATAGTAGTAAAATAATTCATAAGTGAGTAAACTTGGGTATTTTTTATTTTGTTTTAATATGATTTAAGTATGAGTTTATATCATTTGATTTGTAATAAAGGTTGTGTTAAAACTTTAACAATCATCTGTCATGAATGGGTGGGAGCCCACTCCAGCACATCACTGGATATTGGCTCTGTAGTTCTGCCTCAGATTACAATGAGCCAGAGGTATGTTAGCTGATTCCTTAACATGGCAACCTCCTGGCCTAAGCAAGCAGGTATGCAGTCTTCCCCTCCTTATACAACCAAGGCACAGACACATAGCAACGAGGGTTACTGAGAAAAAGTAGAGGTAGAGAAGTCACATCGTGCAATATTTTTATATTCCCTCACCATTCTGCAGAAGCAGCTTGTATTGGGCATAGCTGGTCACACCAAGGAAGTGCACAGGACAAGGATCCAATCCTGGGAATTAATCTGTGCATTAAAGAGAAATGGGAGCAAAGAGCATGCGGTCTACTATATAATGATTGGAGCTTCCAGCTGAAGGAATAACCCTGTTTAAAAATAAGTGTTTTTGGAGCTGTTCTTCAATTGAATCAACTCATACATGCAGAGTCAGATTCTAAAGCACTATTGAAAGGAGGAAACAGCCTCTAGAGCAGCGGTTCTCAACCTGTGGGTCGCGACCCCTTTGGGGGTCTAACAACCCTTTCACAGGGGTCGCCTAAGACCATCGGAAAACACATATATAATTACATATTGTTTTTATGATTAATCACTATGCTTTCATTATGTTCAATTTGTAACAATGAAAATACATCCTGCATATCAGATATTTACATTACAATTCGTAACAGTAGCAAAATTAGAGTTATGAAGTAGCAACGAAAATAATTTTATGGTTGGGGATCACCACAACATGAGGAACTGTATTAAAGGGTCGCGGCATTAGGAAGGTTGAGAACCACTGCTCTAGAGCATTTTGAATGGGCTTTTCTTCACCCCATACTAACTTAGGAGATTCCCCAAGTAAAGCAGATTTGGCTGTTGTTTCTTTTCTCAGGCTAGATTTTAGCTTTTCCATTTCATTTAATGTTTCTGAATGGTATAGACCAGTGGTTGGCAAACTCATTAGTCAACAGAGCCAAATATCAACAGTACAACAATTGAAATTTCTTTTGAGAGCCAAATTTTTTAAACTTAAACTATATAGGTAGGTACATTGTTATTAACTTAATTAGGGTACTCCTAAGCTGGCCTTTGCTAAAAACATCCTCAATCTGATTGAGGTACGTTCGCTGAGGTCGACCCCTTCCAACTCTCCCATCCACACTCGTCTTGTATACTTGTTTCATCTATCTCCTTTCTGAAAACCAACTTCTGCGCATGGGCCATGAAGTTTCAATCGCACTGTACATGCGCGCCCGCACATGGTATTTTGTGGAAGAGCCACACTCAAGGGGCCAAAGAGCCGCATGTGGCTCGCGAGCCGCAGTTTGCCCACCACTGGTATAGACAGATCCCAGAAGTTCTTAGATCTCTTTATGAGGTAGGTAGTAGGAGTAAGATCAGCTTGTGGGGTCTGAACTCTTGAAGGGAAGGATGACTTCCCAGTCAATTCTGTGGCATTGATATCCTGGTCAAAAGATGGAAAGTAAAGGTGGAGGCTACTGATAGAGGATCTGAGGAACCAGCAACCACACAGGTGTGTAATGTCAGCACTGGAAGGTGACCAGGCTTTCATCAAGCTAAGAAGAAATGGGTTACACATTTTACCAGCTACTGTCTTCAGCAGAAATTCCAGCAGAGATCAGTAAGAAACCACAGAACCCACTTTAAATGGAAGATCCCCTACTCTTCTGTTGCCATGTGAAAGAGCAAGCCCTGGGCATCATCTTGGGCAGTGGAATGAGAATGGAGTAATATTAGAGACTGAACATGTTTCCCTAAGAGCAGTGAGCAATTCCTCAAAGTACTATTTAAATTATCCCATGGGACAGAGTTTATTTAATACATTGGGATTATATTTTATTTTCCCACTTCCCAATGAGAAGGGAACTCTAAAGGAAAAAATATATTTTAAACAAGAGATAAAGAAAGAAGCTAAGTTTATTTTGCACATTTGAGTATGAAATTAATATATCCATAACTTTTCCATAAAATATTCTTAGCAATCCAAGGCCAGATTCCATAAGGCGGTAGTACCAATTTTGGTCTACCTACTTTGGTGTATAAGGTATTATCTTTTCTCTATTCTTTTAATATTAATATATCAAAGAAACTAATATATCAACTATATCCCTTTAAAAAAACAAATATCTTCTATCTATAGAAAAGAAGAAAATTAAATTCACAAAAAGTTGCGTAACCTGCTCAAAATCAAATGGTCATTGGATAAAGGAACTGGTACATACCCCAAGTCTCCTCATGCCTACTGTGATGCTATTTCCATGTGTCACCCTCTTTTGTTAAAAATACTTACTAGGCTGCTATTCATTTGCTCCTAGCCCAGAAATCCTGTTCTTTTAGAGCAGTGGTTCGCAACCTTCCTAATGCCACGACCCTTTAATACAGTTCCTCATGTTATGGTGACCCCCAATTTCATTGTTACAAATTGAACATAATGAAAGCATAGTGATAAATCACAAAAACAATATGTAATTATATATGTGTTTTCCGATGGTCTTAGGAGACCCCTGTGAAAGGGTCATTTGACCCCCAAAGGGGTCGCAACCCACAGGTTGAGAACCACTTATTTAGAGAATTCACAGAAGATTTTCTGCCTCTCATTAGCAACTCTTTAATTTATTTGGTACTTTTGATAAGGTTTTGAATGCAAGATTTAGAATGACCAGAATCATATGTCAGGGAGGAAAAAAGGCTTTTTCATCAAAATTCCTTACATTTCTACACTAGAAAATATTAATAAATAATCCAAATATTTTACCTGCACTGATTTCATAGCTCTCTGCTGGTGAAAATATCTGGGATGAAAACATCTTAAACCAAATGTCTTTAAAGAGAGTATTCAATCTCTAGATAGTAGATATATCATTCTCTCATATGTCATCATTCAGTTGTATTGCATTTTGATAAAATAATACTGTCTTTCATTTCTTCTCTTTGGAATGGTTTGATGTTTTCTTTGTCAATTATTGTGACTATTTAAGGATGAATGGTCATTTTGTTGACAAGAGTCAATAGTAGATAAGATACAAGTAAGTCAACTAGCGTTAAACTATAATGTAGAGATCCATAAGCACTATATTGGCAGGTAACCAAAATATCAGCATTATTTTTACAGAGAAGGTAAATATTTGGTCCTAAAATTCCTCAATGGACAAAACAAAGCTGCAGGGGACTGATGATATGAGAATGAATGGAAGTCACTGTAGAACTTCTTGAAATTTAAGAATTTCTGGTATGTCCAATTTAGTATATCAGGCTTTAGAAATCCTACTTGTAGTCAAATCTAAATCCATGCCCAGAGAACATCTCACCTGGGCCAGGTGTGCTTCATCAATCACTGAGATATCTGTGTAATTTATCACTTTGGAGCAATAATGCCCTCAGACCTGAAGAAGTCCTCATCCATCACTTAAAGACTCAGGTTGTACAATCTGGCCTGAGGCAATTCATAAATTTAGTGTCTGAGAACCAAGACAAGGAACAATTTTCCAGATAGCTACAAGAGTCATGTTTAAAATGCCTTCAATAATCTGTAGTTTCCTTGAGCTTGGGCATATGGTCATTTAATTTTTAAAAAGCATTTCTGTTGTCAAGATGCAGAATTCATTATATCAAGTAGATCTTTATACTTATCAAATTATCTAGGTCCACATACTGTTCATGCTTTGTTTTTTCCACTTGCGATAAAATACAGTTGTTATTCCATGTAATTCAATAATTAATTTAATGATTTTATAGTAATCTATTAAATAGGCCTAATTTATTTAAGTGGCCCACTATTGTTGGACCTTCAGACTGAGTCTTACTCTTATACATTAAGAACAATTGGTCTACAACTTTTAAAACTGCACAGGTTTTCTAGTAAAATTTTTAGCATAAACCCAATATGTCAGTATATATTTATAAATTATATACAATTCCAGATATTTATTTTTAATTTACAAAGATAATTTCAATTTTTTCCCCCAAAATTATGTAAAGACCTTAAATAGAAATTTTTTTAAAAACCCACTTACTGTGTAAAATGGCTGCAGAAAAAATTCTGTGTTTCCTTTGCAGTCTACTTTGATGCTTTGCTAGTATGATTATGAAGTAGCCTTCACTTGAGAAAGTTCCACTCTTCTATAGGCATAACTCTTCTGGGGTTTCTGCCTAATGCCTCAGTGAACTATTGAGAATTCTCTGATTGGTCTGGACAAAATTTGAATGTGTTTTTACCTTGCATGAAATTGGGAAGTGCTCAGCTTACCATCCCTTGGTTTTTGTTTTGTTTTGTTTTTTGTTTTTGTTTTTGTTTTTTTACCTAGCCTTTTTAATGTCTGCCATTTACATGCATGGCCTAGTACTCAGCAATGCCCCCAGGATATTCCTGTACCAATCTCTAGCACTCTTTCACCCTGAAACTTCCTTTTGGAGTTCTTTCCCACAAGGACCAGTCCCCTCAGGCTCTCTAACTTCCTATCTCCTTCTCCTCAATCCAATGAGAATGCTGGGCATTGTCTCCATGTCCTCTTGGTTCAAAAATTGCCTCCAGACAAAAAGCTGGATAATAATCATAGAATTCACCTTATTTGTTTTCTTTTTATCAAAGATCACAGTCAGAAGTTACTTGCTATCAGTGTCTAAAAACAGTGGTTTAATATATGTTTCCTGTTTTTCAAATTAGTTATGACAGTAGGTTAAGTCTAGTCCTTTCCACTCCAACATGGCTTGGGGCAAATTTCTATCCAGTTAAATTTAGCTAAGAACATAAAATTCATTGGGTGCATTTTTTTGCTTGCATGTTATCTGTTTTTTTTCTTTCAACCTTTATTTGATGCCATTTCCTTTTGCTTAGAGGACTTATTTAGTCAATTCCTTCAAAATGATACCCTGGATTGGATGGTACACCTACTAAGCACTTGTACATCTGATTATATCATTCTTTTGCCCTCACAAATTATTGCTACTTGGGTGTGTACATAATCTTGGATGGCAGTTCTGTAACTGTAAAATCCTATATAATAAAAGGCTAATATGCAAATCGACCAAACAGAGGAATGGCCATTTGCTATGATGCGCACTGACCCCCAGGGCGCAGACACTCAATGCAGGAGCTGCCCCCTGGTGGTCAGTGCACTCCCACAGTAGGAGCGCCGCTCAGCCAGAAGCCAGGCTCACCAGCGGGCTCATGGCTGGTGAGCGCAGCGGTGGTGGCGGGAGCTTCTCCCACCTCTGAGGCAGCGCTAAGGAGCAGCAAGCCTGGCTTCTGGCTGAGCGAAAGCTTTTCCCATTGGGGGGGGCCTCTCCCTATGGGGCCCCCTTTGGGGACACCCCTGCCCAAATGGAGTTTGTATCTGCTTCCAATAAACTTCTACATTTTTTATTAAAGAAGACTTTTTGTCCAAGAGTTAAATTCTTCAGAGTTCATGAGGACAAGAACCCATGGGAAGAAAAGTCTGCACATGTCCTGGGGTGAGAACAAAAATAAATAAATATAGGCTATAAAAACACAATTAACTGTGTTTTTAATATCTCATGCTTCTCACTTTCAGTTCATATCTTTTTTTTTTTTTTAGTTACCAATATCCTGCCTATTTTCAAAATAGGGAAGAATTAGATAATTAAGTTATTTACTTAACCTCATTTTTACTTGCATGTGAAATGTCCACTTTAATGATTTTACCTAATCTTTAATGATAGAATGAATTTTTTTTTAAATGTTACTACATGAAGATGATGAAGATAGATCATTTCGGGAGGAACAAAAGTCCCTTCATGGCTGAGGTCATACTAGCAAACATGTTTGTAAATCATTTAGTGATGGGGTCAGGATGGGTATCATGAAACTTAACTGTACTCTTCTCTTTACTTCCGTCTTTTCCTCCATGTATATAACCCAGAGCGTTTCACAGTTCCACACACATTAATGGGGTGTTCTATCATCAAACCTTTGAACCCATCTTGCTGTGAGTCCCCCCATTCCCCTCCTGCAGAGTACAGTTTCAATCCTAGGCCCACTATCTCCCTGGAAAGAGGAAAAGAAAAAGCATATCAGCCATTGGTCAAAGATGCCTGAGTTAGTGGGCAGCCTCCAGGAAAGAGCAGCCCATTGGCTACAGCTGGCATACACTATACCCAAGGCCACGCCCATTCCTCAGAGGTTGGATCCAAAGGCAATTACAAAGGCCTGTCCATTTGGTCCATCTCATGAAGGACCATTCTATTTTCTAAAGCCTGATTTCCTGTGTATTGCAGTTTGGGTTTCCTGAAAAGCATAATCTGTGAGAGTGTTTAGTATGAACAATGTTTATTAACATGCCCTAGGACCAAAACCTGTGGAAAAAACGGAAAAGATAGAATAAAAAAAAGCTAAACAGCTTGAGCATTTGTCCCTGGCTATGTATGTCTGCATATGCCTGGAGATGGAATAGTTTCTACTCAGTCTTAATAGAAAAATAAATGTAAAAAAAACCAACGAGACTTGTAATGCTAAAGTGATAATATTTCCACATCTACATAACATTCTGGGGTTGCTGAATGTATTGAACTTCTGTTGTAGCCTTCATGATGTGTTCAGGGGAACCTCTATCCTAAGACATCTATACTAATAAAAGGCTAATATGCAAATTGGTCACGACGCCCTCACAGTCACGACCAGATAGGCTAATTAGTCACGACCAGTATGCAAATTGACCATCACCCCAACACAATAATAAGAGAGGGATATGCTAATTAGCCATGATATGCTAATTAGTCACAGCCAGTATGCAAATTGACCATCACTCCAACACACCAGATGGCCACCCCCATGTGGCCACAAGATGGCCTGCAGGAGAGGGCAGTTGTGGGAGATCAGGCCAGCAGGGAGGGCAGTTAGGGGTGACCAGGCCAGCAGAGGAGGACAGTTGGAGGGGGCCAGGCCTGCAGTGGAGGGCAGTTAGGGGTGACCGGGCCAGCAGAGGAGGGCAGTTGGGGGCAACCAGTCCTGCAGGGGAGGGCAGTTGAGGGTGACCGGCCCTGCAGGGGAGGGCAGTTGGAGGGGGACCAGGCCGGCAGGAAAGGGCAGTTGGGGGTGATCAGGCCAGCAGGGGAACAGTTAGGCGTCGATCAGGTTGGCAGAGGAGTGGTTAGGGGGTGATCAGGCTGGCAGGCAAAAGCAGTTAGGGGCAATCAGGCAGGCAGGCAAGCAAGTGGTTGGGAGCCAGCAGTCCTGGATTGTGAGAGGGATGTCCAGGGATTGGGCCTAAACGGGCAGTCAGACATCCCTCGAGGGGTCCCAGATTGGAGAGGGGGCAGGCAGGGCTGAGGGACACCACCCCCAGTGCACAAATTTCATGCACTGGGCCTCTAGTCATTGTATAATTATGATTGAGGATGCCTACTGTACACTTGCTTGCTGTCTGCCCCTGTCCTTAGAATGTTAGGTTTGTGAGGTCAGGGACATTTTCTGGTGGTCCAGCATCTAAAAGAGTTTGTGTCACATAAAATTGTTAACAATTAATTGTTAACAATTGTTGAATGAATTACCAAGTTGGTTTTTATATGACAGTGTGAATAAGAGCTATGCATGTGTTATACGTAATTGTTATTGCTTGGTGTTCATTTTTCATGGCTGTCTGCTCACAGTTTAAACAAATTAGGCAGCAAATTGCCCTGAGACATTTTTGTTGCACAATTTTTGCCAGAATGGTGAACCTTTAAAATTTAGGGTCATGTCTGCAGAAGCTATTAAACTAAGTGCCAAAAAATGTTAAATTCAGTTTCTTGATACTGGAGCACTGGCAAAAAAAAATAGATCAAAGATTGGGCAATGCTTACCATGTATAGTAGTCTCCCCTTATCCATGGGGGATATGTTCCAAGACTACCAGTAGATGCCTTAAATTGTGGATAGTACTGAGCCCAATATACACTATGTTTCTTCTATACATGCACAGCTATGGTAAAGTTTAACTTATCAATTAGACACAGTAAAATATTATCAACAATAACTAATAATAGAAGAAATAACAATAAAGTATAAAAATTTATGTGAATGTGATATTATTAAGTAAAATAAGGGCTACGTGTTTACAAGCACTGCAATACCATCACAGTCAATTTGATAACCTAGATGACTAAGTGACTAACAGGAGGGGAGCATATGCAGTGTGGATACCCTGGACAACAGGATGATTCATATCCAGGGTGGGGCAGAGCAGGAAGGTGTGAGATTTCATCATGCTACTCAAAACTGCACACAACATGGACAACAGTGTGGTGATTGCTGGAGAGGGGGGAGGTGGAAGAGGGCATAGAAGAGATAAATTGTGATGGAAAAAAATAAAATTCATGAATTGTATATTTCTGGAATTTTCCATTTAATATTTTCAGACTGTGGTTGACCAGGGTAACTGAAACCAAGGAAAGCAAAACCAGAGATAAGGAGGAACTTATTGCCCTTACACTGTGGTACACACTCACACACACATACACACACACAACATTGCCCATCTTTTCCTTTATTGCAAGTTAGCATTCACTTACCAATATAGTTCACTTTGAACATGAGTCCTATTAAGAGACACAATATTAAATTCAGCAGAAGTCATGTCAGGCTTTTTCCAACAGCTTTGTAGGAAAGCAGAAAGAATGATTTTGGGCTAGTTTATGTTCTTCCTGTTAATATTTTTCTAATCACAAATATAATAATTGTTCATTAGAAAAAAGCATAAAAGCATGAAAAAAGTAATTGTTTCTCTTATTCCTACTAATAAAAGGGAAGCATTTTTATGGTCATTTATACATGTGTGTGCACACACCTCCACACATATGTCATCAGGTCTGGATTTCTCTGTGGCATTTAAAGGCTAAAAAGTGACACTTTTTAAATTTATGTAACCAAGCCAAATGTGCCTTCAGAGCTCTCTCCTTGATGCTGAACAGAAATGTAGCTTTTAGGGTTCAAGTCCTTTGTCAGCAGTACCACAGTCCAAAAAGCCTGGAAGATTGCTGGCTTTAGGTCACTGTCATGGTCTCCTTACTGCTAGGATGCTATCCTAAGGCTGTGAAATAAGTTTGAGGGTGAACACCTACTCTAGATATGCAACATCCTTTGAGCCAAGTTTGTCCACCTGAGAACTTCATTCCATTCTAGGATCTTTTCAATTTATTCCCATACTCATTCTTAATTACATTTTATTTTTGCACCTAGTTTTCAAGCAAATTCCTGTAAGAGCAAATTTTGAACTATTTTATCTGCGCTTCCAGGACAATGTTATCTTTCTCTTATTCAAAAATATACTTTTACAAATCTCCTATTGAAGTTATCCACCTGGTTACTCTTAGAACAAAATATCTTCCCTTACCAAATGCAAGCCTGTTGACCTCAGGCCAAATCTTAGGTCTCTCAATGGGTGGCAAATGCTGTGTAGTGTTCCTAAATGATTTCCCTATTTCTGGAGGATTTTATCTAGTGCCATTTTGCTACTAGATCATCTCCTCCCTCAATTGTCTGAGTGTCTAACAGGCTGAATGAATGGCAGACAGACATCTTATTACTACTGTCGTAAGATAGAAATAGTTACTGGAGAAAAGAGCATCTGAGCATTACCAACCTAACTTCCCCTTTTCATCCATCAGTCACTGAAAAAGGAATGTCAAAGACACAAAGTCAGTGGGCTGGATGTTTCTGAGAATGATGAAGCAGCAGGGACTCCCACACCCATGCCAAGAGCTAGAGGGAGATTGATAGATTTGCCAACTGCCAACAGCCCTGTGAGAAGTGCATAAGGCCACGGAAACTGTGGACTTGATGGTTTGTGGAGAAAAGTTCAGAGCAGAATGAAGGAGGCCAGGACCAGGGAGGGGACAGAGCGTGAAGGAGAGAGTTTCTGGTGTGCTCTTTTCTCTCCACAATGTAGCTGGACCAAGGCCGCTGCCCGCATCATCTCAGTGTGGCACGCAGAGTGGAGGGAAGGCATCGATCGGAACAAATTAACTGGCACACATTTCAGCATTATCTCCTCCCTCAGTCCCCCTCCACACCTCCAAGGCAAGATGATTACAACGAGGAAGATCACCTTTGAAAAATAGCAGTGAA
Source organism: Myotis brandtii (assembly GCF_000412655.1). Taxonomy (NCBI): domain Eukaryota; kingdom Metazoa; phylum Chordata; class Mammalia; order Chiroptera; family Vespertilionidae; genus Myotis; species Myotis brandtii. Next base: position 4,220,726 of record NW_005371371.1, on the reverse strand, counting down.
GAACAGAGGTGCAATATTATAATTGCCAATGAATTACTGTCTTGAGACACGCCCCCAACCCCTAAATCCATCACAAAGAGCATAAGGTAGTCATAAGCATTCTGCAAAACCCATTGCAGCAGGCATGGCCAGCAAACTCACCGGGCGAACCTGAGAGGCATTTTATTTTATTTTTTTTAATATGTTTTTATTGATTTCAGAGAGGAAGGGAGAAGAAGATAAAGCTAGAAACATCAATGATGATAGAGAATCATTGATTGGCTGCCTCCTGCACGCCCCCTACTGAGGATCAAGCCCGCAGCCCAGGCATGTGCCCTTGACCAGAATCGAACCTGGGACTTTTCAGTCCTCAGGCTGATGCTCTATCCATTTAGCCAAACCGGCTAGGGCCTGAGAGGCATTTTAAGAGCACAGTTGTATCCAGTTAGGTCAACACCGGTTCGCGCATCCTCACTCAGCACCTCCTGCTCCTCCCCCGGAGGACCTCCAGGTGTGGTCTCCAACCCCATCCGGAGTTCTCACCTACCTGTGCGCAGACCTCAATCCGGTGAACTGGGGGAGGTTTTCTTCCATGAGGCCTTGATTGCTGTTCCCCTGAACGTCCACCGATGGGGAGGATGGAGGCCTAGGGACCTCAGACGCCAGGTCTCCAGCTACGGAGACCTCCCCTTGTGGACCCAGGAAAGCACTGGACGCTACTGCAGGTCCGCAGGTGGCTCCGGCCAGTTCCGCCTCCTTCCCTTCGGAAACACTGGGCGTGGCCGTGGGCGAACCAACGGGAAGCACCGCTTCCTGCGCCTCCTGCTTCTGCAGGAAACAGCCTCCCCAGCTTTCCCGCCAAGTCCGTCCTTCGGAGACGGTGCCAGGTTGCATTATGGGAGCCACGTGACCCGAAGGGCCCGGGACGATGGAGGTTCTGGCTGGGAACACGATTTCTCACCGAGGGAGGAACTCCACGCGGTGAGTCCTGTTCCAGGAAAGAGCGGAGCCTCAAAGGGCGGCCCGAGCCCGG
>NW_005371371.1:4188429-4219702 GCF_000412655.1 Myotis brandtii | reverse complement strand
GGCTCCGGGAGGGTGGGTTAGGCGCTGTGGGCGCTGTGGGTGCCGAGGGCCTCCTAACGCCGGGCCCGGCAGGGCGTCTCTTGATTGGTGGCGTTGAAGCTGTTGTGAAACTGTTTGTTGACGCAGTGCTGATGGTGGGCATCACTGTGCCGGAGGGGCCTGTGACTCAGGACCTGGGCGCTGCGTCTGCCCCTGCTCCCCCTCTGTCACTTGGGGTTGCAGCAGAGGAAATCCCCCGAGTGGAACAATGTCGGTGTTAACCGTTTCCCCACAAGCGGCCGAGTAGGCTTGAGAAGGGAAATGGCCGCAGGCCCTGCGCCGGGAAGACATGATGCTGCTGCCCCGGGATGAGGATGACCCGGGCAGAGCTCGCGGGGAGTGGGGGGAGAGCTTCCGGTGCTCCTTTGAGATGCAGACCACAGCGTTCCCAGGACCCGGCCCCAGAACCTGGTGTCAGCTCGGAGGTAGCCCTGAGGGTGCTGTCTGCCGTCAGCCTGGTTCCAGGAAAGGCCCGTGGGGGCCCCTGTCCCTCTAGCCCCAGTCTTGACAGGTCTTCCTAGGAAGGACCTCAAAAAATGCAGGTTCGGGAGGGTTTCGGTTTCTCCTAGCCTCGGGTCAAGGCCTTTTTGTTGTTTCTATTATATGTTAAAATAGTACACAAGTACCATCACCTTGGAGAAGACTCCATCACCTGAAAAGCGCACTTGTGGTGCCAGCCTGTAGAGTCTGCGCCTTTAACCACTGATTTGTTTTAGGTCCTTTGCCTTTTCCAGTGTCATATACATGGAATGCCATGTTGCCTTATGAGTCCTGTTTGTAAACTTTGATGCCAAATTTGTAAAAGTGGGTAATTTACAAACCTTGCAGTGTTTCTTTGAATTTAAAAATTTTGATACTGCCCAGTACAGGAGCATATATTATGCCTTCAAAACGGAGATTCCACTGTTATGAGCTATATAAATCTGAGTAAGACCCATGCTTAGCTTTCTTAATTTGAATAACGGGAGGGATTATGAGAGCAAGGGAATCAAATGAGATAGTAATAGTTACAAAATCACATAATCTTATATCACTGAGAAAACATAAATTGATATTGAATTGGCACAGCTATATAAAACAAAGATAAACAGAATCACTTATACCAGGCAAAGTAAAATTAATAGAACACATAATTGAAGAATTTAAATTAGCCTTATTAAGAATTCTCAGAGATAAGGAAATATAAACAGTTATAATGAGAGTCAGTATTGCATTGATTTGTTTTATTATCAATTAATAATTAATATGGAGACATAACTAAACAGATTGGAGAAGTATATTTAGCTAAAGACAAATCAATGAACTCAAAGTTCAGATTGTGATACATTTATGAAAGGTGTCAGGAAGAGATAAATAAGGAGAGAGTGCAAAAGAAAAGTTTAGGAATATTAAGAACAGAAAAACTGCAACTACATCAATATAAACAGAGTGCTCAAGGACAGAAACAAATTTTTAAAAGAATATTAGAATTTCCAAGAATATGAGAAAAATATTAGCAGATTGAAAAGCTTCAGAGTACTCAAAGGATCATATCTAGGAACACTTTTGTGAAATTTAAGCAAATTAAAGAAAAAAGCATGTCTCATAACCTCTAGAGAGGAAAGAAATATGTACAGAAAACCAATTCCAACCAGATCTACCTCAAATTTTTAAAAGCAATTTTGATGGAAGAAAAAAGTACTATATTATTTTCAGACATTTAAGTAAGAATTTTAATACTGTAGTTTTATATTCAACTCAATTATCACTGGATCAATCATTAAAATAAAGAATTTTTCAGCCTTTGAAAGCATCAGATGGTTTACCAGACCAAGATCTATTTATATACACTCTTGGGGAAAGTGTTGGAGTAAGAAGAAAGCAGTATCATGGAGGATGTAGGAGCTGATGGAACTAATGGTTTTATATAAGTTAGTAAAATTTAATGTTTTCTCACAAAACAAAATACAAGTAACAAAAGTATATTTTTAACTTAGATCTACAATTCTAAATGTTTTTATTAAACATTTCCTGAGGGAGAGAGGTGAAGAATTAATACAGTACCAAACCATTTTTTTTTTTAATTCACACCGGATGATATTTTTCCATTGACTTTTAGAGACAGTGAAAGGGAGGGGAATAGAGAGAGAGAAACATTGATGTGAGAAAGACACATCAATTGGTTGCCCCCTGAACATGCCATGAACATGGCCGAGAATTAGCCTGCAACCCAGGTACATGCACTTGATCAGAATCGAACCCACGACCCTTCAGTCTAAGGGCCAACACTCAATCCATTGAGCAAAACCAGCTAACAATTTGCTGACAAAAAAGAAAATTTAAAACACATATTATTCAGCAACATATACTATTATGATAAATCTACAAGGAAATAGGAAGAAATGGTTATTACCAAATTAAGAAGAAAGATTCTGTTGTGAGGGAGGAATTGGGAACAAGATTGAGGAGTGGCCCACATGCCATTCCAAAGTACTAATATATTACCTTAGAGAGGCATTGATTCATGGTGTTCATTTTATTATTATTTAACTTTACATATTTCCCAACAATATATTTTACAACCAAATATTTATTATAATTTCTGAATTTCCCCTGCTTAGTGGGCATCAGCATAGACATTTTTATAAATAACAAACTACATGCTACTGCAGGGATGGAGAACATCCAGCCCGAGGGCCCTATAAGTATGCCCACAAAATCCTTGGATCTGGCCCTACTGAGGCATTATGGGTGGGTTAATGAAATGTTTGACCAAACATAGCAGTTTAATTTTTAAGTTAATTTTGTATGGCCCTCGAATGAAGTTATAAATATCCAAATGGCCCTTGGCAGAAAAAAGGTTCCCTACCCCTGTGCTAAAGAATAATTTTCATCAATGCCAATAACCAAAAACTTGCATGAGTGGAGGTGCATTGTCTTTCAATTCTAAGAAATCTTGCAATTCTTTAATCTATGATGGGTTTGACAAGTTTGCACCATGCTTTTCAGTGTTTCAAATGCACTAACAAAAAATTATTTAAAGTTGTCCAAGGAGTGCTTGGATAATGTGATAATGCTTGTAAACGGAGGCACACACTTATTTTGGAAACCAAAGTATACACAATAAAATACTGAGTGGTGGAATATAACAAACATTTTTTTTGTTTGATTTCTCTTTGAACTTTTAAAGAGCACTGTGCAATCTAATGTATTCTTAGCTAGAAATATTGTTTCATATATTAGAAAGTTCTTTTATTTTAGAATGATTTTCATTTTTAGTTAATGCTATTGTCATTCATTTATTCAATATATATATATATATATATTGAATCCCCCACAATATCCCATGCATTGTGCTAAGTACTTCACATATGTCACTTTTAATACAATCTTAAAAACAGATATGGGATAGATGTGGTAACATGAAACTCCTTGTTCACTATAGGCTGTTTTAAATACTTTTAATGAATGACTTGTGGTTAAAAATTAGTGAATAAGTTAGAAATTGACCAAAATGTATCCAATGAATAAGCATCAAAACTGGCATTTCAGCCCGCTGTTCTTTATATAAATTTCACCTTATATAAATTTCACCTTTATATAAATCTCCAGTTTGGAATATGAATTTTTAAAGCATACTACTGCTATTTGTTTGTTTCTCCTATTTGCATTCAGACTGCTGTATGCCTTGGAAGTTTAGTTTAAATGAATGAAGGTATTATTAACCTACTGTAAGATTCCAAGTGTTGTCATTCTTTGTGGTTAGATACAGATAATTGAATCAGGGACACGTTTGTATCAACAAACACATGGAATGTTTGGGAATGGTGGCTGAGTGTCTGAGGAAGAAATTCATGATAATCTGATAACAGCATTTTAAAAATTACATTTGAGATGGAGATTTAACTACCAGCCTAGATTTTTAGCTGATGTATAAAAATTGTTTCAGTAATATTTTGGCTTTTACTACACAGAACATTAGTGAATCACTGAGGAGAATTTTCACGACAAGTATTGAGGGAATATGAAGGCAAACTGCCTACCTCCATTTATGCCAAAGATACCCAATGTTAAAAATGCAAATAGATGCACTCCTTTCTCTGCATGCTTAACACTATGCCAATACAAACTTAGGCCCAATATAATATGCAATGTAAAAGTAAATAAGCAAGTACACTCCCTTGACATATTTTGTGATTCAGTTGTACAAGACTTTCTGTTTACAAAGGAATTTCAAAGTGCTGGTCTTCATGTTTATACTCTGCTTACAAGATACCTGTGTTGGAAGCTTTTTTTCCCCCCTGGTGTGTTTTATGCAAAATTCACATAAGACTGCTGATCTAAAATAAATGTAAGTATTTTTGAGAGCCTGCATGAATCTGGGTGATCTTTCATTATGGAAAGAGCAGCAGCCAGCAGTGCAGGCTAATGTTTGATATATACTAAAGGAAGGAAAGATAATCAAGAAATTAAATTTAATAAGTGATGTATGATATTAGCACATGTTGAATTATAATGAATATTCACTGTTATTCTGGTTGCTTTTATTATTTTCTAAACCATATTATTTCAGAAAGCCATTGCTTTGGCTCTTAAAAATATCTTTTTTAGAATATACAATGCTTACATAAAAAGTATGTATACCAAAATAGTACAGTTTTCATTATGTATGCATGAAAACATGGGTGTATACAGAAAATAATGTTCTAGAGAGAGACATATTCAATTCAGAAGCAAGGCATTAGCATTTTTCTAAAATGTGGTATCTCAAAAAACCAATATTATATATTATATATAATGTATTTCAGATATAATTTGTATTTCACAATTGAATCATAATTGAATAGTTGGACTAATTATGACTCATTATTTTTCTGGCATGCACCAAGGCCTCTGAAAAATATTAAAACTATTAGGAAAATGCAACCAGAGAAGAAAAGAACTGTGTTTGAGGCACATTATTTGACAGGGGCCAGAGTGCCTCATTCACACCTCTCTAATGTGTCCTCCGTAGTTTTCAGATTTCTTTTTCTAACATGAAATTGCAATTATGTTTCTGTCCTTTACATTTTTTTCAGTGCATCTTTATTCTCTACAGGATAAAACAAAATTTCCTTTTTAGAACATATCATGGTCTAGTTATGCCCACACATCGCACTTATTTTCTACTCCCTCAGCAGTTGGTATTTGTTTGTTTGGTTTTTTATTTTCTCTTAATATGTTATATTTTTGTTTTCTACTCGTAATCTGTTTTGGAGGTTATCACCTCTATATGATTTTGCAATAATTCCATTCATTTTATATGCTTAGAAGGATAATGGCATTACCCTCTGCTCTGCCCTGCCCCAGAGGGAGGCATGTGAAATCAAATACCGTAAGTCAGAGTATACCATACATTTAGAAAATGTAATTGGTTGAGAAAAAAAGATAATGACCAAAAATGAGCCAATTTACCTCCCACCCAGAACTTTTACTATAACATTAGGAAAACAGCAATGACAACAATAAAAATTCTCATCCTCTAGGTAAGTTAAAATGATAGATGCGAATTGTCAGCTTTGGTTGCTCTTTGTCAGCTCACTGAGAATGAAGCCAACACAGAGAAAAGAAGACACAAGGGATGGAAACAAAAGGAGAGTCCAGATAATGTGATTTGAATCCCTGGATAACACTATTGCAGAAACCACATTCTTTTTTATTTATATGAGTACAAATAGCCCTTTATTTCCCCCTAAATTCAGTTGAGACAAGTTTCTATCTTTGTAACTGATGGTCATTACTAATTCATCCTCCCATCTGCAACTCAAACAATATCCTGCAATATTGGGCTCTCATGCTTTCCAAAACAATTCATGTCATTTTCACCTTTCCATGGCTTGGCACAAATTCCATCTTCTAAAACTCTCCCATAGCTTGTGAGTAGTTAACCATGTCTCCACATTTCACTCCTAAATAAAATTTTTCCTCTACTGTCAAGATTTCTCTGACTCCATCACAAATTTAGTTCATTCTTTTCCTACTTTCCTGCACAAATGACATAATTTGTATCCAATGAAAATGTCCTTTTTTATGTTTTCATAGTACTTATCATGGAAGTTAAAGACAAAAATGTTAAAGCAAATCATGACAGTGTCTGGTACTTTGTAGGTTTTATTTATATACCGGATAAATAAAGAAATTTGTAGTCTCAATTTAGGGGTCAGAAATCTGAAATCAGGTTGTCATCAGGGTTATGCTTCCTCTGAAACCTTAGGGAAGAATCCTTTCTTGCATCTTTCTAACTTCTCGTGGTTTTCTGGCAATCTAGGCAGCTGTAGCACTTCAAGCTCTGCCTTGTCACTTAGCATTTTCTCTGTGTGCCTGTGTCTCCATACGGCCATCTTCCTCTCTTATAAGACACCAGTGATAATAGTTATGGGCGCACCATAAGGAACTCATCTTAACTAGATTACATCTTTACAAATAAAGCCAGTTATGTTCTTCTCTTCAACACACAATTATCTATGAAAAATATGCACATATGCACCTTGAAATGAAAGAACTCTTCCCCTATATCCAAATTTTCATCTCTGTTTGAAAATGAGACCAATAAAATAGGTTTTCTAAAATAATGTCTTATTAGAAATGGACATTCTTCCCTTTTTAGCACCTTTCAATCTGTTAAGTCTATTATGTAACATTCAGCTAAAAATAGGAGGGGTAATGGAGTGAAAAACCAGCTATTTATGAAGCTTTGTTATGTTTAGAGGGCTAATACCAACCCTAATCCTAAAGTCAGTTTTAGAATATAAACCAGGTTTTGCACTTGGTCATCAGTTCCACAGTATCTCACTAGAAGAAAATATGCATCACTACTTAATCATTGCCAGGTATGATTCAGAAATATTAATTATTGGAAGCATTGTTCATTGTTTATGACTATTAATATAATATACATTACTAGGAAGTCCTGATTTTGTTTCTCTTTTATTAGTGTAGATTAGTGTAGATTACTAGGAAGTCCTGATTGCATCTAATGCTGCTTATGTAAAAGAAGCAAAACACCCATATTGTAGCTAGTATTAAAGCATCAGAATAAATATAAAGGGTAATTTAAATGAGATATATAGGGTTTGATTAGTGAATTAAGGTAAATCAATTCTTATGCACACATGTGGATGGCTAGGTTATAGCCTATAAGCTATTCCTCTTATAGGAGATACTTTTTCCTTTCTGTAAAGGTTGGCTATTTACTGGCAAGTGAACTCAGAGGACCAGATGGCCAAAGCCATACGAGATCATTAAACATTTCCTGTTAAGATTTTGGACAACAATTAACAGAAGCCCAGCAGGAATTTCCCACTGTTGACCCCTAAAGGGTGGCTAATCAGCAGCATATGTGTTTATTTATACCAGCAGGCCCTTTTAATTAACAGCTCTGATGTGTGTACTTTTTGGAAGTTAGTACAGTATATTAGGAAACAGTTCTGATAAGACCCAGTTAGAAATATAAGTCATATTAAAATTGAAGGCTAAAGACAACAAAATGTCAAGAAGTCTAGTCCTGGTACAGATGAACCAAATATTTACAGGTTCCCCCCCAGAAAAATGTCATTTGGTTAGTGCCAAGGATTGCCAAGGGTTGGTCACTCTCCCACCTTGGTCTGGTCAAGTTTACATCATCTGTGATCATAGTACTACCCTAATATTTGGACTGTTTCTTCATATACTAAATCCATAATATTCTTCCCCCTGCATCTTGCAAGTAGATCCTTTTATCAACAGTGATGCAGATACCATTGCTTGTATACAGTGGGCTTCATGATATATGCACAATGTACTGTAGGCAGTAGAGTATTGATGATATGACAGCTATATTCTTTTTATTTTTTTATTTTTAAAATATGTTTCTGTTTCAGAGAGAGGAAGGGAGAGGGAGAGATAGAAACATCAATGATGAGAGAGAATCATTAATTGGCTGCCTCCTGCATGCCCTCTACTGGGGATCAAGCCAGAAACCTGGGCATGTGCCCTGACTGGGAATCAAACTATGACCTCCTGGTTCATGGGTCAATGCTCAACCACTGAGCAACATTGGCCAGGATTTATTTTATTTTTCAATTAAATTTATTGGGGTGACATTGGTTAATAAGGTCATATAATTTTCAAGTCTACATTTCTACGATACATGATCTGTATGTTGCATTGTGTGACCACCGCCCAAAGTCAGACCACTTTCTGTCCAAAAGAAGGACTTGGTATAATTAATGTCCTTTCCATGATTGGGAAAATTACATGAATCCTATAAAATGCTTCCTTGAGAAATAATATAAGCAATAGGAGGGGAGCAGTCATACACCATAATAGCGATATAAGAAATATACATTGTTAGTTGGAGTGTTAATGTAACTGATGAGATCTAGATTTTGAATTGCATTTGAGAAAGTCACTAATTTTACTTAAAATGAATGAACACTAAGACAATGCCATGACTTTTTGAACAGATATACCCTGTTAACTCATCTGCTATTACATACCTTACATTTTATGGAGACTAAACTGAACCTATTGTATTTTAAAGGAACAGACATGAAGAATGATACCATAATATATGTATGGTGACCATGTCTCACATCACAACAGAGGGTTCTAAAATCTTATGAGGCTCATTAAAATGATACTTGCATTAAAGAATGATGATGAAACTTCATCTTGTAGTCTGTGATTACATTTTAAAATTCATTGCCTTACATTTTTATAGATAGAGTAATATTGTTTTGCTTGGATAATGAAGCAGTAAGTTCTAGTCAAACAGTAAACTAATGAAAGTTATAATACTATTTTATATATTATAGTAAACCAGTTTATATCATAGAATAAGAGGCTTTAAATAATGTTAGTAATTTTAGCAATAATCTAATCAAATTTATTTAACATTGCTGGGGCTTCAGATTCTTTATTTTAATGTAATAACTTAAGCAAAAACTTTCAACAAACTTTGGTAGAGGGGAAATTGGAATCCAGGTCTTATGACCTGTTCAATACATTTTCAGCCCCAATATAGTATGCCCTAAATATTGGGTGAGCCATTAATTTTTTGGGACCTAGGAATTTGGTGAGTCAAATATCATTTTTCATTATAAACTTTACTAGAGGCCCGGTGCACGAATTCGTGCATGGGTGGGGTCCCTCTGGATGGCCTGCAGGGATCAGGCCGAAACCCGCAGTCCAATGCCACCTGCAGCTCCTACCTGCCGCTCCTGCTCATCCCAGCCCCACTGTGCCTGCTGCAGGCTCGCACCCAATCAGTCCTGATTGGGAGAGGCTCGCACTGCTGCAGCAGCGCTCACCAGCCATGAGCCCTGCCTCTGGCGCCCTCCCAAGGGGAGAGGCCTGTGGGATCAGGCTGAAAACTACTCTCCGACATCCCCCCAAGGGATTCCAGATTGCGAGAGGGTGCAGACTAGACTGAAGGACCCCACTGGTGCACAATCGGGCCAGGGAAGGACCATGTGAGGGCTACAGGGCGTGTCCAGCCCATCTCACTCAGTTCCATTCAGCTGGACCCCAGCAGCAAGCTAACCTACCAGTCGGAGCATCTGCCCTTTGGTGGTCAGTGCACTCATAGCGACTGTTTTACCAGTTGACTGTCTGCCCCCTGGTGGTCAGTGCATGTCATAGCGAGCAGTTGGGCAGCTTTAGCATATTTTTAGCTTATTATGCTTTGATTGGTTGTTCGGTTCTGCATTTCAATCTATTTGCATATTACCCTTTTATTATATAGGGTGGAAAAATAATCCCCATGCTAGTGATGGGATACCTGAAATAATCTCATATAGAAAATATATATCCACACCCTGGCTGGTGTGGCTCAGTTGGCTGCGCATGGTCCTGTGCACCAAGAAGTTGCCAGTTTGATTCCCAGTCAAGGGCACATGCCCAAGTTGCAGGCTTGATCTCTGATAGGGAGGCATACAGGAGGCAGCCAGTCGATATTTCTCTCTCTCTCCCTCTCCCTTCCTCTTTCTCTAAAAATCAATAAACTATTCTTTTTAAAAAAAAGAAAGAAAGAAAGAAAGAAAAGAAAGAAAGAGAAAAATATAGCCAAAGACTCTCAATACATAAAGATGTGAACCCTAAGAAAAAGGATACCTACTAATAAGGGCTTCTGGTGCCTAACTGGGCTCAAATTTTTAAAAACAGGCCTCTCACAAAAACTGCACTTGAGGGAGAAGCCAGTCTTGAGCTACCTGCCTCTGTACTGAACTGCCTGCCTGCAATGTGTTTCTGCCATCTGAGCCAGCCCTTATAAAGGAATTTGGAAACCTGTTTCAATCAGTAGGACTGAGGCTTACCCCATCCAATCCGAGCTGCACAACTCTGACCAACCAGAGCAGCTCTATTCCAACTAATCAGGACAGTGCCTTTTGGACCAATCAAACTAAAGATTTGGAGTCCTATTTGCATGATGACAGACTAATCAGGGACCAGGCACTAGCACTTCTGTCCATATAAGTCAGCTCCTCTCTGGCTCTAGGAGGAAAATTTCCCTTTCCACGGAAGACTGTATCTCACTGGTGGACAGATGCAGCATAAAGCAGACCAGTAAGGAGCAGAGCAGATCTTGAAGGAGCAGAAGAGAGCTGTCTAACCAGAGAGGGGCCTGGCCCCAGAGCTGCCTCACAGCCTTGCTAAGTCACAATTGAGCTGTTTTGCACTGACTACAATTTCCTTCTTCACTGTACCCAAATTGTGGATTTCTACTGGCGTTGAATTGGGGCCAACAACCATCAGTTAACAAAGACAATGTATATTTTTGAAAAACAAAATATTTTCATGAAGTATAATTTTAAGTGGAAGGAAAACTTTGCCAAATTGATTCTGAACATATTTTCCTTTCAATTAACCCTGTATTCATATTTAAATATATTTATTTAGAAATGGACATGTTCTTTGTAGAATGTAACTTTTTTTTACTAATTTTTATTGCTTACTACCATGTGTGTTAGAACTTTTAAAGACAAACACTGTAGTGGCAAAGATAAATGCACACATGAAAATTGGGAAAATACCTTCAGGTAGGCTTATTAGAATTCATTCCTCCATATTCAAAAGGAATTTGCTGAACCAATGTTAGAGATAAGGGTGAGATGATGTAACTTTTAAAAATTGTACCATTTGTTATTCATTTTAAAGACCAGAGTCACACTGAAGTGACTTCAGTGGATGGAATTTATCTTAAGATCACATGAAGAATAAATAGTGGGTAGAAATCACATTATAGAGATACAAACAATCCTCAAACAGAATTTCTCCAGATGCAATGCATGTGTGCCCATGATGGGAGAAAGATGTCTTTCACCTCAGCAAAAGTTGTCTCCTGCTTGCAACACAAGTGTCCTGCCATACTGTTGAACCCATTACTCTCTATATGTATTTGTTTTTATTAGCTCTAGTCTTCTGGCAACTACCAAGTGTTTCTATTTCCTCCAAATTGAAATTGTCTTTGTGGGAATGAACCTTTGATTGGAACTACCAGTCTCCATCAAGTATTAAGTACCTCATCGAGCACATATTCCCTGGGGTAGCTAGTAGAGAAATGATTAGCTTATAGCTGTTGTGTTTACTTAGGTGGTTATCTTTCATGCAGCCATCTGTGTCCAGGTTCATATGAAACAAAGCATAGTAACATCTAGGAAGAGGGTTATATTGCAGATTGTAGCATTTGAAAGAAAAATGATGAAACTTTTAGGAACTAGTCTTAAATTGCTAACACTAGAATCCACTTCGTGCTATCTATCATCTTCATCACCATAATTAAACTTTGATGAAGATGATTACTAAAGGCCTTTTCAATTCAAATCCTGAAGAATTTTTAAGGCATAATAACATACTACTAATAAAAACACCCTTTAAGCAAATTTTATCTACTGAATTGAAGTACTGTTTGGGAAATTGATGGTAATTTCTCCTGATTCATGATTAACATTGGGGCTGGATTACACTTTCCATTTTGTTTCCTTAGTAATGAATGTGCTAGCACAAAGGATGTACCAGGTCTAAGAATGAAATTTTCTGGGGTCACACATGCTCCCATTATTAGAGTCAGTTTTTGCAGTCTTAAATTACAACTTTCACAATTTTTCCTACATGAAGCAAGCAGAACTGCATAGGGGCTATATACCATATAGGACAGTTTGACTCTCTCTTTTTTTTTTGTCTTAGTCACAGAATGAATGGCACTATAATCAGCCTTTCTGTTGATTTTTGCTTATCTAGGCTTCAGTGATTGCTATATGGCTATTAATCACAGAATCATTCAAGCTAATATGATAACAGCTATTTTGCTGATGACTGCTTTTTTTAGCATGCTTTGCTTAAAAGCATTGCCAAGATGAAGAAAGTATTGCTACAGTATACCTTTTTCTACTAGAATTTTGTTAGACAAAAATGTGTTACAACTGTACACAAAATAAGCAGAAAACTGAAGTCATTATTTAGATAAAGACAAAGCAATGCAATGTTGTCACCAAATGATTGAAATACCACTAGAGTAGATTTAAAACTGTCCAAAACATCCATTACTTTATTCACACCCTATGAAATATTTTATGGTTTTCTTCATTATGTGATGTCTGAATGCTGCTCAAACTAAATCTGCTAGTGACATCAGCATATTTGGATTTACAAGGGACTTTACTCAGAAAGAATTAAAAAAAATATAATCATTAAAAACATACACTAAATTATTCTAATTTGTAAGCATACATATTACATTTCTTAAATCTTAAAAAATTTAAGCTATGTTTTAAAATCTGGAAAAGAATAAAATTATAATTTTCTACAATTAACTTATGATCAAGTTAGAGGTTTTAATTAATATTTTAAAATTTTAAATTTGGAATGTAATTCATTCTGATTGCTCTAAGTGGGAAATATTTTAGAAATATTATGTGTAGATTAATGTAAATGAAATCACTAAAGAATAAGTCACTTATGAGATAAGTTGTGCCCCCCCCAAAAAAAACACAAATATACTTCAAAATGTGACCTTATTTGGGAATAAGGTCTTTCAGATATAATTAATCCCATTAAGATGAAGGTAACTGGAGTACAGTGGGCCCCTAATTCAGTATCACCATGTCCTTTATAAGAAGCCAGTGGTGTGAAGTTGGATGATTAGAATGATGCATCTACATGCCAAGGAATGTCAAAGACTGCCCCCAAACCAACCACCAGGGACTAGGAAGAGAAAAGAAAGGACCCTCCCCTTCAGGCTTCAGAGAAAGCATGGCCCGGTTGGCACCTTGAATGTAAACTTCTAACTCCTGGAATTGTTTGACAGTACATTTCTATTGTGCTAAGCCATTCAGTCTTTGGTACTTTGTTACAGCACCCCTAGGAAACTAATCCAGGGTTCTTCATGAATGTTTAGTAAACACCTACCAAGTTGAAAATGCCTGGATATTTCTCTCAGTCTTAGCAACATATTATTGATGACTTAACACTTCTTATTAATGCCCTGCTAAATAAAATATAAACCATCATATTATTGATGATTTAACACTGTTTATTAATGCCCTATTATTTATAACTCAGCATTAAAAGTCTTTGGGTTCAGGTTGAGAGGCCAAATTATAAGCCCTTTTCTAACAGGTTTTCTGAAAAGGTAAGTTGTCTTGAATTTTGTTTAAGTCTTTTAATGAGGCCCATCATTTAGGATAGAAACCAGTCTTGAAAATAAGCACATTGTTATTGACAGTGAAAGCTAAAATGAAAATAAAAGAGTGCAGTGACCTGAATTGTAAAGGCAAGATATCTTACTGAAGGAGATAACTTCTGAGCCAAGTTTAAAGCCTGACCAGCATGGCTCAGTGGTTGAGCATCAACCTATGAACCAGGAGGTCACAGTTCAATTCCCAGTCAGGGCACATGCCTGGGTTGCAGGATTAATTCCCAGTGGAAGGTGTGCAGGAGGCAGCCAGTTAATGATTCTCTCTCATCATTAATGTTTCTATCTCTCTCCCTCTCCTTTCCTCTCTGAAATCAATATAATCAATGAATATACATATATTTTTAAAAGAATGAGTGCAGTTATTCCATGAACAAGGGCATTCCTGAGGGATGGTAGTGGGCATAAGAAAAGATCATATGAAAGTTCCAATATTCATCCAGCTGACTTTATGCTTCAGTCCCACCCTCTGTGCTACTCAAGGTTTCAGTCTAGGTTTCAATTTATTTCCAGATTTCACCCTTTGTAACATTGAACAAGCTGTAAGTGAATTTAAAAGGGACATATTAATCAAGTCAGTGTTTCTCAAATTGCAAGTTTCTGGAAAAAGAAATGAAAAGGAATTGCAAACATTAGGGCACTTGGTTGGTTGGTAGCAGTAGAACAGATTCTTCTTTAATATTAGCAAATATATAACACACACCTTCCCATAACTTCCCTTCCCTGTGTGACCACACCCATCATCTTAGCATTGCTTCCCCAATGTTGAGACATTGCGAATCAATCAAAACTCATTTTCCTACTTACAAAGGGCCAGCTATGAATCCTCATCTCAGCACTGAGGCATCTTCTACCAGTTAATCAGGGTTGGGGTGTGTGTGTGTGTGTGTGTGTGTGTGTGTGTGTGTGTGTTAGTAAGTGGAAATCCTCAACTAGATTCCTTCAGAAGGGGTGAAAGAGATGGAGTGGGTAAGCACTTCATGGTTTAGCAAATGAAAAAGATAATCGTTTCACATGAAGCTGAGAGAAAATAAAATTTTTGCTTTCTAGAAAACATAAACTCATATGCTTTATTCATTAGCAAAAATCTTTTGATAGCCTTTATGTAATTCAACAGCAGCTAATTCATTAGCAGATGACACCAGCTTGCTTTCACAAGTACATTTAATATAGCATAATTTAAGGATTTTTGTTTCAAACCAAGTACCATTTATCCTGTCTGGCACTTCTCCTTCCTCTTTTCTATCACAAAGTGTCAACTGTGAGTGAAGCAGCCTCCAGCAATGAGACCTCTGGACAGCTGTTCTTCCCTTCCCGCTTGGGAAAGTCACTGACAGTGTGTCACTCCCGGGAGCTCCCTGGCAAAACAGATGTGTTGGGTGCATCCCACAGTCTGACCTGTTCTAAGCCTTCTAATAAGAAACTAGTCACTATATTGTAATATCTGTGAAGAATTAAGTAAATGAACAAAATGATGATTCTGAGTTGCATGAATTCTTTCTGCTACTTGAGTAGAACCACTGAAAGGCACACATTTTTATCTCTAACTTTAAGTATACAGAGAGGAAACATTTCAATTATAAGGACAATTAAAGTAGACTAATACGGTAAAGTGATACCCCTCTTCAGATACTGTTTTCCTCATGCAATATTGGTTAACTAATTTTCTGGGCCCAGTGTAAAATAGAAAGGTGGGGTCCCTTACTAAAAAAATCATTGAGAATTAATGCAACAGCAGAGCATTAAACCAAGTGTGGGCCTTTTGAACATAGGCCTGTGTGACTGACAGGTCCTGTATCCAAGAAGCCCGCTCTGTTTTCATGGCTTGATTTGCCATATTCTGTGTGCTTCATCACTATTGAATCTAGTATTTGCATTTTCCAATCTTTTCTCTTTTTACCTTATGACAGATAAACTCTTTTCCCTTTTTTCATAGTTTTACTTGGAAGTGAGAAAAATAAATGTTTAATACAGTCTTGAACTTATTTACTACTGGCAGATTATCAGATTCTTACTAGAAGAACAATATCTAAAATAAATTCATAATTCCTTGAGTTAAAAGAAAAGAAGCCATAAATGACTTGAAAATTAATTATCATAATGTTAGGTATATTTCATATATAGTAATTTAAATTTATTAAATAGTAGCTCAAAAATAACCTTAAATGACTTAATTTTTCATGTTTTCTTTTCAGTGATTTAGGATAGAAACAGTGTGCTTATTTCCACATTACTATTCTGATGTCAGTATCGCTGAAGAGAGAAATAATCTCCTCAGTTATTAAAAATACTAAAAACAGAAGATGTAGAATTTTACAAATGAAATGTGTTTTAATATATCAGCTTTGTGTTGATTGATATGCAATTATGGGCTCCATTACTATTGGATGCTAGATATCCAATCACACCGATTTGTTGCATGCACAACCTATTTACTTCGATTTCTTTATTGAGATATGGAATGATTACAGACATGTGCCACATAAACACATTTTGGTCAGTGACGACTGCATGTACAACACTTGTTCCATAAGATTATAATGGAGCTGAAAAATTCCTGCTGGTTAATGAGGTCTAGCATCAGGTCTTACTCTTGTTTGTGGTGATACTGGTGTAAACAAACCTACTTTACTGTCAATTGTATAAAAATATAGGACATCCTATCTAATAAAGAGGGAATATGCAAATTGACCATCACACCATAACAAGATGGCTGCACCCACAGTGGAGGCAGGGATTCCGTAACACGAGATGGCTGCATCCACAGTGGAAGCCGAGTTCCCTTAACGAGCAATCAGCAGGGACCTGAGGCTGCATGGCGCTGGGCCAGGCAGGGCACCTGAGGCTGCACCCCCCACCTGGTGGGGCTTGAAAGGGGACCTCAGGCCGCACCTCCTGCCCCAGTGCCAGGCCAGGGGACCTCAGGCCATGCCCCCACTCTGGCAGGGCTTGACGGGAGACCTCAAGCCGCACACCCCGCCCTAGCGCCAGGCCAGGGGACCTGAGGCTGCGCTCCCTGCCATTCAGGGCTTGACAGGAGACCTCAGGCCGTGACTCCCGCCCACGGGGCTTGACAGGGGACCTCAGGCTGCGACCCCTGGTGCCGGGCTGGGGGACCTCAGGTCGCGCCCCCCTCCCCGGTGCCAGACCAGGCGACCTGAGGCCTGGCCCCCACCCGGCAGGGCTTGATGGGGGTGAGGCTGGTCGCGTTTGGATCTAGCCCAATGGGGGTGGGGCTGTCGGGGTCTGGGTCTTGTGTGATTTCGAGGCACACGTGGGTGGGCGGGGACTTGACTCTGGTTTCTGTAGCGTGCCCCAGACTCTGACAGGAGGAAGATTTTTATATACATTTTACTAATTTTCTTTCATCTCTGACACTTCTATTATAGAGAAAGGGCAAATAGCAATATTAAAATATTTCCTCTAATTAATTCCCTTTTAATGTGCATGAATTTCATGCACTGGGTCACTAGTCTATAATAATAAAAGGGTAATATGCTAATTAGACCAGATGTCTTCCAGACATCCTTCCTGACAAAGCCGGGGCTGGAGGGAAGCCAGCCTGCAGGCAGGCTGAGGGACGCCAGCTGTGGTCCCGGGTGCCTTCAGGTGGCCCAAGGGAAACTGTCAGGGTTCCGGGTGCCAGAGGGAAGCCGGTGCCAGCAGCCAGGGGAAAGAAGTCCTACTCTTGCATGAATTTTCTTGCATCAGGCCTCTAGTGCTATCTATACTAATAAAAGGGTAATATGCTAATTAGACCAGACGTCTTCAGGATGTCCTTCGGACAAAGCCACAGTGGTGGGGCTGAGGCAGAGGTGGTTAGGGGCAATCAGGCCGGCAGGAGAGAGCAGTTAGGGCAATCAGGCCAACAGGGAGAGCAGTTAGGGGGATCAGGCCGGCAGGGGAGAGGCAGTCAGGAGTGATCGGGCAGGCAGGCAGAGTGGTTAGGGGTGATCAGGCAGACAGTCAGGTGAGCAGTTAGGAACCAGCGGTCCCGGATTGCAAGACTGATGTCCGGCAGTTGGACATCCCCCAAGGGGTCCCAGATTGGAGAAGGTGCATGAATTTCGTGCAACAGGCCTCTCGTATATAATACTTGATGATAATAATAAATGACTATTTTACTGGTTTATTTATTCCACTGTACTTTTTATCATTGTTTTAGAGTATATTCTTTCTACTTATAACAAAAGGTTGCTGTAAAACACTATGCCCTGTTGCTCTGGCAGCAGCCTCATACATCTCCTGTTTATCCTATCTCTTGATTGCATCATTTTCTCTTATACTTTATTTAATCTCATGTGGTTTTGTTCATCATGGCCTCTACAAAACCCACTTTAATGTTGTCAGTAAGAGGCCACATCAAGTGATTGACCTGGAAATGAAAGTAAAACGTGATTAAGAATGAGGAAGGTGGATAATCAGTGATGGTTATTGCGATCCACTCAGGGATGTCCCATTCTACTATAGCTACAATCTTGAAGGACAAGAACAAAGTGATGGAAGCTGCTAAAGCATCTGCTTTGTTGAAGGTGATGAGAGTAACAGAATTCAAGACGGACCTATATCACACATAAAGAAACTTGTAATGACCTGGATTAAAGATCAGACACCAAAGTGTAGTCCTCTCAACACCGTTACAATCACGGCCAAAGCAAAAAGTTTGTTGGTGATCTTAAAAGAAAAGACTGGACTAACTATAATGTTGAATTTCTGCTAGCTCTGGATAATATGAATAATGATTCAAAAATCATTACTTTTTACATAATGTGAAAGTGAGTGGTGAGTCTGAGAGTGTTGATGTGAAGGCAGTGAAAGAATTTTTGAAAACTCTAGATGTGCTGATTGTACAGGAAAATTACTTGCCAGAGGAGATATTCAATCTGAATGAAAACCCCCTCTTCTGGAAATGGATGCCTGAAAGGACTTTCATCCATAAGGCAGCCAAGTCAATGCCAGGTTTCAAAGCTTTTAATAACAGTCTTACTTGGGGGCAGTATTGGAAGCTAAAAATGGAAACCCTTTGTGATTTGGCACAATAATAACCTCAGGGCCTTTAAA
The DNA here is from genome assembly GCF_000412655.1 of Myotis brandtii. Classification (NCBI taxonomy): domain Eukaryota; kingdom Metazoa; phylum Chordata; class Mammalia; order Chiroptera; family Vespertilionidae; genus Myotis; species Myotis brandtii. The sequence goes on along the minus strand of NW_005371371.1, from coordinate 4,200,912 downwards.
CATGTCAGCAAATGCACACTGCTAGTGTACTACAGGGGCAGTAAGAAGTCATGGATGACCCAGCTCCTCTTCCAAAATGCCTTCCATTGATTGCTAAGCCAGTGAAATGGGGAAGCACTGTTTGGAGAATAACATACCTTTCAAGATTTGGCTTATTGTTGGTAATGCTCCCAGACATCTTCCTTTTATTGGTCATCTTCATCCCAGTATCAAAGTGTGTTTCTTCCTCCAAACACCAACTCGTAGATCAAACCTATGGATAATGGAGTTATAGAAACTTTTAAGGCTTATTGCCTGAGGAGGTCCATTGCCAGGTTACAGCTGCAACTGAAGAAGACACCAAGAAGACACTGATGCAATTCTAGAAATAGTACAACCTCTATGACTGCATCAAGACTGTTGCAGGAGCTTGAGGTGATGTCACCAAGGAATATCTGAATGGCATCTGTGCATTTTTTGGTTACTTGTCTTCTCTCTGAGTTATAAAATGTTCTTTGTAAATTCTGGCTATAAGTCCTTTATCATAAAAATGTTTTGCAAATATTCTATCCTGGTCTGTTTCTTATCTTCTCATTTTCTCAATGGTGATGACATTTAATGACTTAATTTTTTAGGGCAGTTTTAGGTACACAGCAAATTTGAGAATAAGATTTACCAAGAAACTAGAAACACCAATTAGAAAGGATATATGCACCCCTATGTTCATAGCAGCACAATTCACCATAGCTAAGATTTGGAAACAGCCTAAGTGCCCATCAGTTTCTTTAACCAGGTACTGTGTGGACTCATTTTTTAAAAAAATCACTGCTTTGTAGGCTATCTATAGTACCTGTTACCTTATTTTTCCAGGATGTACGAGTGTATTAGAAGGACTCTTTACAATAAAATTCAAACTTGGAAAAAAAAATATAAATCTTTGTTTTACTATGGTTGCAAATATCAAAACATTTCTATATGTGACATGGCACCAGAGTTAAGTTAGGGTTTTTCAAAATGTTGACACTCCAAGCTCAAAAGGTTCGCCATCACTGATATAGGCCTAACCAATGGATACAGACAAGAGGGGGGTGAGGGCATGAGTGGGGGGGATGGGGGGGTAATGTGGGGATAAGGACACATATGTAATAACTTAATAAAGAAATTTAAAAAATAAAGATATCCTATATTACTTCTACTTCCACACATTAACATCTCCCACCAATGTGGTATATATTTTACATTTGATGCAACTATATTGACGTATCATAATCACCCTAAGTCCATAGTTTATGTCAGGGTTCACTCTTGGTGTTATATATTCTATGAGTTTGGGCAAATTATTAAGACATATATTCACCATTGTAGTACCACACAGACTGTTTTAATTTTCCAGAATATCTCCCATGCTCTGCTTATTTATCCCTCCCTTCTTCTTAGCCCCTCTGGCAACCACTAATCTTTTTCTGTCCCCATAGCTTTGTCTTTTCTAGAATGGCTTCTTTCACTTAGTAATATAATTGGAATCATATAATATGTGGCCTTTTCAGACCGGCTTCTTTCACTCATTAATTTGAACTTAAGGTTCCTTAATATCTTTTCATGGCTTGATACTTCATTTCTTTTTAGTGCTGAATAATATTTCATTGTCTGGATATATCTCAGGTTATTTAGACACTCACCCATTGAAGGACATCTTGGTTACTTCCAAATTTTGACAACTATGCATAAAGCTATTATAAATATCTGTGTGCAGGCTTTTGTGTGCACATAAATTTTCAAATACTTGGGTAAACACCAAGGGGTGTGATTGCTGGATCATATGGTAAGAATATGTTTATTTTTGTAAGAAACCACCAAACTGTCTTTGAAAGCAGCTGTACCATTTTGCGTTCCCTTTACAGCATTTGGTATAGTCAGTGTTCTGGATTTTGGACATTCTAATAGGTATGTATTAATGGTGATATTTGAAATGAAAATTCTGCATTTTGAATTTTGGTGAGGTCCAAGTTATTTCTTTTTTCTTTTATGAACTATGTTTTTGGTGTCATAACTAAGTAATATTTGCCTCACCCAAGGTCTCAATAACTTTTTCCTATTTTTTCCTCATGTTTCATTTTTTTAGTTATATCATTTAGGTCTATGATCCATTTTGAGTTAATTTTGTGAGTGGAATGAAGAATAGTTATAAGTTCATCTTTTTGCATATGGATATTCAGTTTTTCCTGCACCATTTGTTGAACAGACTGTCTTCCCCCCCACCCCCCAGTGAATATTCTTGGCACCTTTGTCAAAAAACAAACTAACTATAAGTATAATTATTTTTTTCTGGATTCTCAATCCTGTTTCATTGGTACATGTGTCTATATTTACTATCTTGATAACTAGAGCTTTATATTAAATTCTGAAATAGGTTCATGAAAGTCCTCAACTTTTTTACAAATTGTTTTGGCTAGTCTGTCTGTTTTGCAAATTCATGTACATTTTCTAATTAACTTGTTAATTTCTGCAACAAAAAATACTGTAATTTTGATAGTGATTAAATCAAAACCACAGATCAATTTGGGGAATACTGCCTTCTTAATATTATTGACTATTTCAATCCATGAGCATGGAATGTATCTCCATCTGTTTATATTTTAATTTCTCTCAACAAAGTTTTGTAATTTTTACTTTGTAACTCTTCACTTATGCTTAGTAAATTTATTCATGAGTATTATTTTTAATGCTAGTGTGAATGGCACTTTATTCTCAATTTCATTTTTGGATTTCTCATTGCTTATAAGCATGTATGAAACCTGAAACAATGGTGAACAAAAATCCTGGCTACATATATGGAGAAGAGGAGGAAACACTCAAAGAGAAAAAATAGCATTTTAATATCCAAATGAACTTATGTGATATACATATATGTTTTTAAAATAAAAACCTTGTATTTCTCTCTTCTTTGTGGGGGGGCAATATATACTCATTGGTTATAATATAAGAGTTACTGGAAGTTGAAATATCAAGGAGTTCAGCCACACCTGTGTCAACCTCAGTTCTCTGGCCCATCTCCTCTACCTATACAGCCAAGACTGTGGCATTCACTGGTTTCCAGATTCCTTTCTTGCCATCCTTTCTGCAAAGTTTTTTTTTTAACAAGCTAAAGAGCTTAGTGGTGAAATACATGGGTTCTGGATTCAATCCTAGTTCAGCACACACCAGTAGTGAGACCCTGTGGGGGGCTTCAGTTCCCCTCACCGTTAAAGGAGAAGGTTGTTTTTGTCTTTAAAGCTCCACCAGTCCAGTCATCTACAGATACATGAAATGTGTGTTTTTGTACTAATTTCATACAACCCTGAGCTGAAAATGTTGTCTCTATTTTGGAAAAAAATACATGTATATTCATTTCTGTTATTTAGTCCAAGTTGAATTCTGTAACCATGGATAAAGATAATTTTATCACAGTGGTTTGTGATCCTTATATAGTCCAAAAAAGTTAACTCAAAAACTAAACTGATACAAAACTTTTAAATATCATAGATAATGTCTCTTATAGAATAAAAGAAGATCTATGTAATAATTTAGAACGTTGGTCCTCGATTTTGAATTTAGAGAGAGGATTTAGTGGGTTTATACCAAAAATTCTCCAGACTTTGCAATAACAGAGTAATTGCTAGTTATTTCTTATAGGCAGTTTCATATGTTTAGTGCCTTAAAATTATTTTAGAACCCACATGACAACAATTCATCAAGGACAAAATGTCCTCACACCACTTAAAGCAAAATGAGGGCTTAGTTTATTCAGAGGGCGTAAAATTGTTAAATGAAGTGCTTTAAAGTAAATGTTATTTACTGACATAAATCTTGACTTTCAGTCCTCAGAGGCTGAATGGTGAACATTTATGTCCTGGTTCTGCATAATAAATAGAAAGCAGAACTTAGTTAATAAAATAAAATAAAAACGTGCTCACTGGTAATAAACCACCATATTCCTTGTACAATGCCTGTCAGGACCAGCCATTTTTGCTGAAATAAACAATCTAATTTTGCCATTTGTGAAGTGGCTTTCATTCTGTAGCTCATGAGTTAAGAGCTGTTATTAAGCTTGCCCTGAATACCCTCATACCTATCTTTTTACATTTACTGGCTTTAACGGTTGATGTGCGTAGCAGTAATTCAAAGAGGCCAGAATTGGTGTTGTTACATTACTTAGTTCTTCAGAACAGATATGTGATCATTTTTAAACAAATCTCTCCAATGGAAACTGAGATCCATATGGTATGAAAATAATTTAGTGATTAATAGTATACACAACACAAGTGAAGAAGAGAATATAAATATCTTCTAAGTTAATGCAGCATCAAGAACAGAGTAGTGCCCACACTGGTTTGGCTCAATGGATAGAGTTTTGGCCTGTGGACTGAAGGGTCCCAGGTTCAATTCCGGTCAAGGGCACATGCCTGGGTTGTGAGCTCGATCCCCATTAGGGGGCATGCAGGAGGCAGCGGATCAATGATTCTCTCTCACCATTGATATTTCTCTCTCTCTCTCTCTCCCTCTCTGAAATCAATAAAAATGAAAATAAATTTTTAAAAAGTAGCTATTGAACATGGGGAGGACATACCTGGCAACCAAAATTAGGTTTTTCGGGGGCAGAAGGGAGCGAAAAGCTATAGGAAATTTACTTCTCATAACCTTATAAAAAATAATCACAGGGATGTAAAGTACAGCATAGGGAATATAGTCAATAGTATTACAATACTTATGTATGGTGTCGGCTGGGTATTAGACTTATTGGGGTGATTACTTTGTAAGTTATGTAAATATCTAATCACTAAATGTTGAATACCTGGAATGAATATAATGTTATATATCAACTGTAATTGAAAAAAATTTAAAAACAAAGAAACTTGGGTGTAGAAGGCTGTAAATCACCCATACCCCTACCTCCCACCCACCCCCCAAATATAACAAAGCTAGACTTTTTGAAAATATGACCTAAGATAACTTCCTTATTTCAAGCTTCTATGAAAGAAGGTTACAATTCCCAAGTCCCTTATCACTCTACATCCTTGGTTTTCTGAAAGAGATGTGAAGGGTCCCCAGAGCTGGCCTCATGGGTGTGTGACATGGAAAATCACACAGGACCCTGTACTCATAGAAACCCATGTGTAGTATAATGCCCCGCTGTTGTCGTATTAAAATTTCTAATACTTTTTTAACAAAGGGCCCACATTTTATTTTGCACTGGGTCTTACAAATCTTGTAGACAATCCTAGGTGCACTATTTTTGTTGAAAGTTTTAGATAAAATCCTATGAATAGCTATGTGATTTGGAGAAATAGCATTAAATTTTTGTAGGAATAAGATTAGATGAGAATGAACCTAATGCAATAAAGTATTTTAATATAGCAAGGCTTAAGTGAGGTAGACAGCTTTATTCCAGAAGATGTAAGAGAATGAAATGAACTTATTGGAGGAAAAATAACAATAAAATAATTAAAATGAAAAAATGGTCTAAAAAGAGATTTTCAAACCAATTTCTTTACATATAGTAAATATACATCCTAAATGTTAGCATAATAGAATTAATAAACACATTAAGTGGATAATAAAATTGGCTAAATTGGAGTGAATCCAAGAATGCAAGATTTTTTTTTAATTAACAAATGTATTACTATAATTCATCATATTCATGTATCTAAAATGAAAAATAAAAGATCTCCATTAATATTGGAATAGCATTTTAAGATTCAAAATCTGTTCTTGGTAAAAATGTGTAATGATACAATTGAAATAGACAGGTTTTAATACAATAAAAACAAAAGCAACATCAAATTCAGTTAGGAACACTAAATACATCAGGAAAAGACTAAATGTGTACTATTTAACATTGGCACAGTACTATTTAACATCATCTGTTCATTTGCAATCTGATGCTTTGTATTTAAGTAAAACATTGAAAGTTTCTTCTTTTTGTTTTATTTAAATTGGGTTGTTTATATTTCCTGTCATTCCTGGAATCATTTTAGGAAATTATATTTTTCCAATAAGTATTTCACCCATATTAAAACATATTAGTAACAGATTAAGAAATTATTCTGATTCTCTTAAATTATTCCTTTTGCCATTCTTTTTACCTCTTTTTACATTCTTTTTCAAACTTTGAGTTTTTTACATATTTTCTTAGATAGAAATTTATGTTTGTGTATTAATTTTTGAAAAACTCATTTTTTAGATTAATTTATTATTTTTCTAAATCTCTATTTTCTAGCTCATTAACTTTTGTCTTTATGCATTCTTATATTCTGACCTCCTTTGCTTTATTTTATTGCTCATTCTCTAATCAACATAGCAAATCAATATAGATTCTTTAACCCTCCTTTGATGTTGAAAATACTTTTATCTTTCTACTACTTTAGAAGGACCTGCTGAAAGCAGCCTTATCTAATCTGTAAAAATGTTCACTACAGAACATCTCACTGCTCTACTGGGTCCTTTTTATTTTTGGAGGTAACGTATAGCATTTAGGGTGTTGGTCTGATCTGTTGGCTATGTATCCCATTATTTTGCTATTATAAGTGAGGCACAGAACAAGAGAAGCTCTACATCAGGCCTAGCCTGGTGACTTCTCTGATATTTGGGTCTTAAAAAACCCAAGTATTCAATGACTAGTAGCCCTGTGCATGAATCCATGCGCCAGTAGGTTGCTGCCGCCCTCCTGTAGCTCTCTGCCCACTGCCCCGCTCTCCTGTAGCTCTCTGCCCAATGCCCCGCCCTCCTGTAGCTCCCCTGCCCCCCTCTCCTCTTCCCCCCTCATAGCATGTTGCCCTGCCCCCTCCTGTAGCTCTCTGTAGCCCGCTTGTACCTTGCTGGCCCACTCTCCTGCTGATCTGTGATCTGGTCATGACACGCTTGGTTGTTACACCTCAGGGCATAACAGCTAATTAGCATATTCCTCTCTTATTATATAGGATAACAGAAATGTGTATGGCAAATGAACTTGCCTCTAGCAAACTTCAACAGGATCATACCAGCACAGACCGTTAAATGTTTGGAGAAAAATTATCACCTATTGAGCATATACCTTATACTCCTTTAAGGGAACTGTTTCTGGCTTACTCCTAAGATGTAGTAGAGCCTGAATGCAAGTCTTATCTAGTAGACATTGAATGCAAATCATTTCCCATCCTGAACTGTTGATATCTAACCCCGACATCATAAGGCTGAATGTGCTCAACAGCAATCCATGATTACTAGTTGGGTTAAAACTCTCATGTTCAAATTTGAGGAGTAATAACAGGTAATAAAAGCTTTAGTATTATATTGAAATCACAAATTCTCTTTCCTGTCCAGAAATTATTGTACTGTGGCAAGATGTGAGAATGGTGCTTTCTTATGAGCCACCGAGGGCTCTGAGGGGAGTCCCTTCACCCTCACCTTCCTTCCACACTATGTTTTAACATCTACAGAAAACAATTATACTGAAAAAGGCAAAAATAATTCCAGCCTGTCACCAATGGCCAGATGTTAAGATAAGTGTTCAGTATAAATATCAGTTATTCTAAGATAAAGAAAAGTATTGATGCTTAAAAATTGAATAATAAATGTAAATACCTTATATATTTAATGTTTAAATATCCTTTTCTCAAGGGAAACAGCCCTGGCCAGCCTGGGTGAGTGGCTGAGGGCCGTGTTCAGGCTGGCCACACCCCCTTAAGGATGGGGGGGTCCCGCTGGGGTGCCTGCCCAGCCTTGTTGAGGGGCTGCGGGCTGTTTGCAGGCTGACCAAAGCCCCCAGTGGGGACCCTCACCCCATGAGGGTGTGGCCAGCCTGGGTGAGTGGCTGATGGCTGTTTGCCAGCGGGCCATGGCCCCAGGCATGCCCCCAGTGGGGACCCTCACCCCATGAGGGTGTGGCCAGCCTGGGTGAGTGGCTGATGGCTGTTTGCTGGCGGGCCACGGACCCAGGCATCCCAGGCTCCCAGACCCTCCCTGAGCAGAGGTCACAGCAGCTGGAAGCAGGTATCGATTTATTTATCTTCTATAATTGAATCTTTATAGCCTTGAGCGGAGCCCACAGCCGGCCAGGGCAGGCGGAAAGCTTGGCTTCCTCCATCACCAGGGGCAACCCAATCCTCCTGTTCGCTCCAGCTCTGTGGCTGCCACCATCTTTGTTGGGTTTATTTGCATAATTGCTCCTGATTGGCTTGTGGGCGTGGCTTGTGGGTGTAGCAGAGGTACAGTCAATTTGCATGTTTCTCTTTTATTAGATAAGATATGCTTAGATGTTATAAGTAAGTCCTAGTTTTCATTTTTAAATAAATAAATAAATAAATAAATAAATACAGGCCTATGCTATGCAACATCCAGTGCATGTCAGTTTATTTGGTTATGTATCCCATTTGAAGAATCAGAAAATTCATTTTTTCTATCAATATTGCACCTATCTAGATTTACTAAACTTTGTACTTGATTCTCTCCTCTTTCTAATGATTCCCATGTGCCCTCAATCATTTTTCTCCCTAGTCCTGAATTTGTTCTCAGGAATGAATAAATGATATTCATCTAGTTTGTCAATTTTAACCACTTTTCTATATAATTATGCAAGATATTTTAAAGCAAATGTGAAGTAAAAGTTGATTTCTGGCAGTTAGGAATGGCCATTTTATGCATTTGTTCACTTATCCAATGAAGAGATAAGCAAGATAGATAATGTTTAACAGTTTGAACTTGAAAAGTGGAGTTGAAATCCTGGTGTTATGGGTAACTTATTTGACCATGGGCAAGTTAACTTCTCTAAATTGAGTTGTCTCATTTGAAAAATTACACAGGGTGTGGGTAGCTATGCAATAAAAGATGCTTATGTTTCTGCACAGTTAAAGCTTTCTAAGTAAATTTTACTGATACGTGGATCAGAGCTAAAAGCAAACCTCAGGAAATCAATTTGGTACTGAATAAACTGAGAACTTCAGAGTCTTACTAACTCTGGAGTCACACACACTGACATTCTGGGTAGGCGGGGTTGGGGTGGGAAGGCCCAGGATCATGGGGACTCCAGGTTTATCACTTCTCTGGGGTTTATTTACATCTGAAGAGTTGGAGTAAGACATTTTAAGGTGACTTAGTATGAAGAGGAGAGGGAGACAGTGATTTCTTTTCCCATTCTAGTCCGTTCACAATTATTTTCCTCTGTTCCTTGCTTACAATACAGACTTTGTATGTGTAGGACATGTGCCCTGGCTTTTGCCACCATGGTTCAGGGATAAGAACAAGGAGACACAGAGGAGCCACATTGTGGGTTGCTATGAAATAAGAAATCTCTATGATCTAAAACCCTTGTGGGTGCATTTAGGACAGAATTAATAAAGAATATTAAAAACAATTATTTATTGCAAATAGTATTTTGATACATGAAAATACTTTTCACAGTATCTAGTACCTACTAAGTCCTCAATTATTTTTAGCTATGATTATAACCTGCTTCATTTTAGCTCCTATGAGTGAAAAGCAATCTTTTAGGTATTCCTTCATGGTATCTCCCATTGGAAATAGAGAAATTAGCAGGGTTATTAAAAGTTGGCTGCATCCATTGTATAATTCCAAAACAAAGCATACATGAGGAATTATAACCAAAAAAAAGAAAAGTCTGTATTTTCTTGATCTGGAGAGTTGTCTCTGTACACTTATTTACACAAGTTGAGGCTGTAGCATGGGTCATTTAATTGCTAATTTTAATATTTAGGCATATAGGAACCTTGATGCCAAATTAACAATTTCAAATCTTCATGTTAAAAGTGTTTCTATGACCCACAGGTGTGGCTCACAGGTTGAGCATCGACCTATGAACCAGGAGGTTATGGATTTGATTCCCAGACAGGGAACATGTATAGGGTGCAGGCTCGATCCCCAGTGGGGGGCGTGTAGGAGGCAGCTGATCAATGATTCTCTCTCATCATTGATGTTTCTATCTCTCCCTCTCCCTTCCTCTCTGAAATCAATAAAAATATATATATTTAAAAGTGTTTCTATCAATAACCTAATCCAGCAATAATAATACTGTCATTTTCTTAGGATATAGTCAAACCATTAAAATACAAAAGGAAAATTAGGGACACAAGTGCACAGCTGTTGTTTAAACGGAGCAAGAAATCACATTAGCAATAAGGATATTTTAAGATCTAAAAATGGTTCCAAGATAAATTTAAACACTTCTTTAAAGACACCATGCCTTTGAAAGTTATAAAAGATAACAAACAAGTGAAGAATTAAAAGAACATGGGGTCTGAATATAGACAATCAAAAGGACACACAGAAAAATATCAATTTTCATTTGTAAATAAAATATTCAATCCAGTTATGACTTACGCATATAAAGTGATAAAACTCAGTCCATAGTTCTACAAATAAAGTTCTAAATGTAATCTTGGTTGTTGGGAATTAACATTTTTTTACCCCAAAAGATTGAATCTACACTGATGGTAGGGTGGTACCGTATTCGAGCACAAGACATATTGATGTCATATGGCCAGTTTGCATCTGTTGAGCTATCCATTGGCCTCTTTTAGTCTTCGGTCATTTATCATTCAGCTTTGCCTCTAGGATCTTAGAAGACCTGTGACCCTGACTCAGAGCAGAGGGGAATGATTTACTATTTCCATGCCACACTGCAACCCAGGAATTCTATCAACCTTCCTATGACTAACTTAGTTCTATTTTAGAACCATGAAAATTACTGTTTCTCTTGTGCCCCTGGGATGGGGAGGAATGTTGTAGGATTGCTTCAGGTTCGTCCTTCTCCCAGTTTCTACATGGCTGATCTTTCATCACTCTGTCTTTTTTTTTTTTTTTTCAGAGAAGAAGGGAGAAAGAGCGAGAGAAAGAAACACCAATGATGTGAGAGAATCTTTGACTGGCTGCCTCCTGCATGACCCCCACTGGGGATCAAGCCCACAACCAGGGTATATGCCCTGACGGGAAATCGAAACATGACCTCCTGGTTCATAGGTCGATGCTCACCCACCAAGCCACACCAGCCAGGCTCGTTACTCTGTCTTCAACTCATTTCTTGGAGAGGTTAGGTAAGAGTTGTTCAAAGGAAATTTCTGAGGTGATGGAATATGCTGTATTTGCATTACTAATACAATCACCCTACATTCATTTGGCTATTGAGCACTTGAAATGTGGCTAGTGCAACAGTGAAACTGATTTTTATTTCATTTTAGACATTGTAAATGTAAATAGCCACATGCAGTTAATGGATAACATATTATACATTGTGGGGTCGGATAACAAAAATAATTTAGAGCAAGAGGCTATAATGGCTTAGACAGACTATAAAGTGAATAGTTAATTCATGAAGGTCAGAGTAGAAGAATAGAGATTTTTAAAAACAAAAACAAACAAAAAAATGGACTAGGTCACCTGAGATACATAGGTGCATATATACAAAGTATAAAATCAGTAGATTACTTCCACTTAATGAATAAAATAAAATAAAATAAAAACCTTAAGCCAAGCTCTAAAGCTGGAGAAGAGGTAGGTCCTGGGAGTTTAATAAATTCAATTTCTCAAAAACATGTTCATATACATATTATCTATTTGGTGGTGGTGTTTTTTTAGCTCCTTTGGTTGATTGCCTTTAAAAATGTTTAGTCCCAAAATAACTTAAATAAATTCTTTGGACTTTTTTTTGTTTTGACGTTCTCGTTTTGCAGCTGCTGAGTGTTGAATTGTCTCATGCAGCTGATGGTGTCTAAACTGCATGTCATATATGGCATTGCTTAACTAAACTTTGTTAACTATTCTGCTAAAACATTAAATTTACATGAGGTAATAACACAAATGCAAAAGAGAAACCACTTATAAGTATGACAGAAAAAAATCTGGGTTTCAGAAGTAGAATTCATTTTAAATACTTTGCTTTCCTACAAAGAACATAAAAATGTCAGATCAGCTATTTTTAAATCTTGATTCTTGGTTTGAAAAATATAGACCATTCATCTATAGGTGTTGTGTGTTTATATGTTAATTTAACCTATCAGAAAGGTGTATGAATTAAAATTTCTGTTATTCCAGTCATTTACATATAAAAATAGAACATGAAAACTCAAATTATCAAAGTCCAGAAATTTCATGGAAACATATTTTAGTCAGGCTTTTCATAAATCTAAAAGCCTTGATAAAAGCAGGAAAATTCCATTTTCTGCTCATTTTGAGAAATTATAATATTCAGTAGATGTAGCCTAAACTGTGTTTTTTTTAAGTGGTGCTATTTTCCTTTATTCACTGTCTACCTACTGGCAGCCTACCAGGCATCAGAGACTCTTTATGTATTGAGGATTCTGTAAAGGACACAAAGGTATTGGGTTTTTACTCCCAAAGAAATAACTTTTGTATTATTTTAAAAACAAAACGAATTGAGTAGGTAATTCATGTTACTTACAAACTACCTATAAAGCCTACTTGCAAACTTTAGCTAGTAAAACATTTGCTAGTTTGCATTAGTGTGACAGCAACCTC
>NW_005371371.1:4184392-4188397 GCF_000412655.1 Myotis brandtii | reverse complement strand
ACAGTGCGTACAAGAACACAAATAATTACAAAGGCTTATTAAAATGTTCCCTGAAGAGATCTTTGGAACTTCTGATAGTCCATCAAAATCACAAAAGTTTTAATTGTTTCATTTTCTCAAATAATTCAAACACAAAACATTTTCAGATTTTCATGATTTCTGTTTCTAACGTTCTAAAAATAAAACTTGCTTTTACTCTATCTTTGTTCAAGTAATAGGCATGCCTGCTAATCAAGTGTTTCTAGCTTTGGAGGGAGCAATCAGTGACCAGTTTGTCTGAAATGAAATGAGAAAAAAGAAAAAAAACTAATGTAGCTAGAACATAAAGGTTCAAAAAAATAGCAATCAAATATGACCTTTCTGAAGACTAATGCTATAAACAATTTTGAAAATGTACTATGCAAAAGATATATAACCAAGAACTGGTAAAAATGCCTGCTGCCCTTTTTTATTTAAATACATCATCATATGAACTATGCATATTAATTATGCTGATTGAAAGCCAGGTAACATTAGTGACTTATTTTTCTTGGAAAATTAAACATTATTACCTAAAACTTTATGCTGAGTAACTAAAATATACACATCCTTTATTTTTCAGCAAATTCTATGATGAACCAGAAGTCTTTATATTCTCCCCAATATTGAGAGGTTCACACCAAAACATAAGCTACAAAATTGTTGGCAAAAAAAAGAGAAAGCTGGTTATATAAGGAGGTTGACATTCCTAAGTCACTGGTAGGCGAGCTAAGTAATATAACCTTAAAAACAATAATTTCCTTGGTTAAATTAATATTAATATACCAGAGGCCCAGTGCACAAAAATTTGTGCACTCGGGGCGGGGGGGTCCCTCAGCCCGGCCTGTGCCCTTTCACAGTCTGGGACCCCTCGGGGGATAACCACCTGCTGGCTTAGGTCTGCTCCCCAGGGGATTGGGCCCAAGCTGGCAATCAGACATCCCTCTGGCAGCCCAGCAGCCCTAGGGGGATGTCCACTTGCCAGCGTGGAGCAGACCTAAGCTGCAGTCGTACAACCTTAGCGCTGCTGAGGAGGCAGGAGAGGCTCCCACCACTACTGCTGTACTGGCAGCCATCAGCCTGGCTTGGGACTGAGCAGAGCTCCCCCATGTGGGAGCGCACTGACCACCAGAGGGCAGCTCCTGCATTGAGCGTCTGCCCCCTGGTGGTCAGTGTTTGTCATAGTGACCAGTCATTCCCAGTCTTTCTGCTGTTAGGGTCAGTTTGCATATTACCCTTTTACTATATAGGATAGAGACCTGGTGCACGGGTGGGGGCCCGCTGGTTTGCCCTGAGGGTGTCCCGGATCAGGGTGGGGGTCCCACTTGGGTGCCTGGCCATCCTGGGTGAGGGGCTGATGGCTGTTTTCAGGCTGGCCACACCCCCTTTAGGGTGGGGGTCCCCACTGGGGTGCCTGGCCAGTCTGGGTGAGGGGCTGAGGGCTGTTTTCAGGCTGGCCGGTGACTGAAGCTCCCAGCCTCTCCTTTTTTTCTTTTTTTCTTTTTATTCTGGGATTTATTTACCGTCTATAATTGAAACTTTGTTGCCGTCATTGGAGCTGAGAGCCGGCTCCTACTCGCTCCAGCTCTGAGGCCACGGCCTGCTGAAAGCAGGTATCTGGGGTTTGTTTAGCTTCTATAATTGAAACTTTGTTGCCGTCACTGGAGCTAAGAGCCAGCTCAAGCTCTGTGGCCACGGCCTGCTGACAGCAGGTATCTGGGGTTTGTTTAGCTTCTATAATTGAAACTTTGTTGCTTTCGGAGCTCAGAGCCAGGTCGCGGCAGGCAGGGAACCTTGGCTTCCTCCATCACTGGAGCAAGCAAGCCTCCTGCTCGCTTCAGCTGCGTGGCTGCCAGCCGTCATCTTGGTTGGGTTAATTTGCGTATCGCGCTGATTAGCCAATGGGAGGCGTAGCAAAGGTATGGTCAATTACCATGTTTGTCTATTATTAGATAGGATTATTTTGTACATATTAAATACACAGAAAGCAAAATTATAACCCTCAAAATTATTCATAATTCTATCCTCTTATTAGACTACACCTTTTTTTAAATTGGGATTCAACTTTATGTAAGATAGGAAGCCTTATTTTTGTTCCACATTCTTAGTGCCAAATTGCTTTCTAAAAAAATTGCGCCTATATACATTCTTCACAACTATTGTTGTATTCTGACCTAAAAATAAACCTCTCTTATTACAAAATTAGAAGTTGTTCAACTTTAGAAACATTTAAAAGTGCATATAAGCAAAATATAGAAAAATTTTTAAAAACATTATTCCATTGCAATGGTCATTGTTAATCCCCTGATATATCTACTTCCAGGCATGGGAGAAATATTTGCTGAGAGGGAGGATCTTGGAGTCAACCTATTGGGGTACAAATTCTGGCTTCATTTGTAACAGCCATGGTACCAACTTTTTTGTGCCTTTATTTCCTTGTTGGTGAAATGGGGATAATAATTGTTTCTAATTCATTGAGCTGTTTTGAAGGAAGAGTGGTTAATATAAGTGACATAATAAAACACTTAAATTCCTGAATAATTGCCAAGAAATGTGTTCAGAGAAAGAAAGTTAGTCTTTGTTGTGAATTTACTAGCCTGCATCAAGAGCAGAACTTAAGAAAGGTGAATACCCTGGTGGTCAGAGAAGTTTCTTCATTCGGGTTCTTCAGGGCTTTGGGAATTGTCCAGCTGGATGATAGCAATTGTTCCTTTCCTAACCTCACCAAGTTTCTTTTTTTTCTTTAATAAATGGAGGTGGTGGTGATAGAAAATGTAAGGTCAGAGCCATAACACCCTTTCTTATTTTTTTTTAGTTTATTCCCATCCACTTCCCCTTTGGCAGCCATCACCTTGTTCTCTATATCCATGAGGTTTGTTTATTCATTTATTTTGTTTTTTAGATTCTACATATAAGAGATTATATAGTACTTGTCTTTTTCTGTCTGACTTACTTCACTTAGCATAATACCCTCTAGGTTTATCCATGTTGCTCCAAATGGTAAAATTTCATTCTTTTTATTGCTGCATATTATTTCATTGTATATACACCACATCTTATTTATTCACTCATCTATTGATGGACATCTAGGTTGCTTCTATATCTTGGCTATTACTAGAAATGCTGCAATGAATATAGGGGTATGCATATCTTTTGAATGTTTTTCTTTGGATAAATACCTAGAATAAAATTGCTAGATCATATGGCAACTCTATTTTCAATTTTTTGAGGAATCGTCATACTGTTTGCCATACTTACTGCACTAATTTACAATCCCACCAACAGTGTGCTAGGGTTTCCTGAACCAGCCACCCCAATGAGGAGGGATAACTACCACACCCACCACAAGTATAGCAATCTCATACTAAAGGTGGCCCCTGGGCAAAGCCTGGCTCATGGGAACTGGGATAATTGATAAAAAGTAGTTTTGGTGGGAGAACCAAGATGGCGGCATAAGGTATACACTTGTACGTGTTGTCCCCCACAACCACAACGAAACTACAGCTAAAAGACAAAACGGCTATCATCCAGAACCATGGAAAAGCTGGCTAAGTGGAAGTTCTACAACTATAAGAAAAGAAAAAGTGCATTGAGACTGGGTAGGAGGTGCGGAGGCGCCAAGAGCAGAGGTACGGAGGCACGCAAAACGGCCTGGCAACTGGGTGCGCTGTTTTTTAAAATCAGAAGGGAGACACAAGCTCCCAACTGATCTGAACTCCAGTTTCCAGCGAGACTCTGGGGACCCAGACTTCTATGGGGAGAAACTGGACTGCCTGGCATTGGGTTGGAAAGCGACAGTGGCTTTCTCGCAGAGCTGCTCGCAGGGATCATTGTTACTGTGGGGGCACGGGACTCAGACTCCGAGATGTAGAGAGGGCTGACTAATAGCCATTGCTGTTTGCTCTGCCCTGGTGATTCCCTGAGACCCCGCCCCACCCAATTTACAACCCCACCCAAGCTGTGTGCAGTGGCTTTTGCATATGATTT
>NW_005371371.1:4168941-4183331 GCF_000412655.1 Myotis brandtii | reverse complement strand
AGTTACCTACAAGGGAGTACCCATATGACTGTCAGCTGATTTCTCAACAGAAACTATGCAGGCCAGAAGGGAGTGGCAAGAAATATTCAAAGTGATGAATAGCAAGAACCTACAACCAAGATTACTCTACCCAGCAAAGCTATCATTTAGAATTGAAGGTCAGATAAAGAGCTTCACAGATAAGAAAAAGCTAAAGGAGTTCATCACCACCAAACCAGTATTATATGAAATGCTGAAGGGCATTCTTTAAGAAGAGGAAGAAGAAGAAAAAGGTAAAGATAAAAATTATGAACAACAAAGTGGCAACAAATACATATCTATCAACAAGTGAATCTAAAAATGAAGTCAATAAAAAAATCTGATGAACAGAGTAAACTGGTGAGTATAATAGAAGCAGGGGCATAGAAAGGGAGTGGACTGACAATTCTCAGGGGGAAGGGTGTGTGAGGGGTGCAGGAAGAGACTGGACAAAAATCTTACACCTATGGATGAGGACAGTGGCGGGGGCTAAGGGCATGGGGTCGGGTGGGAACTGGGTGGAGGGGACCTATGGGGGAAAAAAAGAGGAACATCTATAATAATCTGAACAATAAAGATTTTTTTTAAAGTAGTTTTGGCAAAAAAATAAAATAGCAACACCAGCTAGTGTACTTAAAGGAATCAATTATCTATTTTTTTCACACTGGATTAAGTTATTTTTCTTCTATGTTCATACATCTCTAATTCCACTTCAGACTCTGGCAATCTAATTTTCTTCATCATGAATATGTGCAGATTTATGTAAACTTTGATAAGTTTCTGAAGCTGATTTTATGGCTTTTTTATAATTAATTTTTGCACCAGAGGACTTCTTAGATCACCTCTTCCAATATGATCAATTGATCCATTTTCTCTCTTATTTTTTATTAACATTTTAATTATTTTATTTTCTTCCAGCAATGTACTTAAACTTTCTCCTCTACTCTCTTTTTATACTTTGTATCAATAAAATGCTATTTTTCATCTGTAAAAAAGAAGTAGTTGGATTAAATACTATGGATTTTATACTTCTGTCAATGACAGAAACTATTCTATAAGAATTTGTTTTATAATTACCTTCAAGATATCAGATTAATCTTTACAGAAATAAACCCTAGGAAAAATATTTTTATATTTCCATACACAAAAAGTCCTAGAACTCAAGAATCATTGTAGTCATGGCCTTATCCTGCAAATTCAGTATGTAATTTTGGCCTTATAAATACAGCATTGATTTTACTTCTCAAAATTACAACTGTAGATAGTCTTTCATTTGTATCTCGGTATATGACATGTACTTTTTAGGATGGTTTACTTCAAACAGGTGAAAAATTATGAGTCATTTATTTAGGTTAGGTGAAAAAGTAAGCAATTTTTTTAAAAAAATTTTAATTTTTTATTGATTAAGTTATTACATATATGGAACAAAAGATCCTTGCTTCAGGAGCTTAATTGTGGCAAGAAGATGCAGGTTACAATTAACAAATAATTTTATAACATGATGTCCATTCGAGATACATGTTTTAAAGAAAAAACAATATACTATGCAAATGACTTTAGATGGACCATCTCTGAGGAGGTCACATATGATCTAAGATCTGAATGATGAGAAGAAGCACATCCTAAGAAAAACAAACTTCATAGGATAGCAAAGGACTTAGCATTTCCAAAACACAAAAAGAAAGCCATTGTGGCTGGAGCATAGTGGAGAGAAAATGGTTGCTAGATGAAATCAGAGAAGTATGTGAGAGCTTAATGTAGAACATTATGAGACATCCATGGTAGATTCTGAATTTTACTCTTAGGGTACTTGAAATCAGGGATAGATTGCTTTTTGTTATTGTTGTTTTTGTATTTTTACAAAGAACTGCACATATTCATTGTGTACAATTTGGTGAACTTGGACATATGCACATACCCATGATCACATAACCACAACTAAGCTAATAGACATAACTAACACCACCCAGTTCCTTGTGTACCTTGGTGTTGGGTTTGTTGCTGTTGTGTTTTGGGTTTTTTGTTTTGTTGTGTGTTTTTTTGTGAAAGAGGGACAAAAATGAGTCTAGGCACCAAAAGAAGTGTGAATTAAAAGAAATGGGGGGACAATCTTGGAAAAAGGAAATTCACAAATGGCATTGCATTAGGAAAGGTGAGAGGTAATTGCGGCAGTGGCAAAAAAAAAGTAGATAGATTTGGGGTATATTTTAGAGGCTGGACATTTAAAATTTAACATTATATTTCTATTCTGATTGAAAAATCTGCATTTTGCAATCCTGAGAAAGAAGAACAAAGTAGGTGGGATCTCAATACCAGATATCAAGCTGTATTACAAAGCCACAGTTCTCAAAACAGCCTGGTACTGGCAAAAGAACAGACATATAGATCAATGGAATAGAATAGAGAACCCAGAAATCGACCCAAACGACGATGCTCAATTAATATTCGACAAAGGAGGCGTGAACATACAATGGAGTCAAGACAGCCTCTTCAATAAATGGTGTTGGGAAAACTGGACAGATACATGCAAAAAAAAAAATGAAACTAGACCACCAACTTACACCATACACAAAAATAAACTCAAAATGAATAAAGGACTTAAACATAAGATGGGAAACCATAAAAATACTAGAGGAATCCACAGGCAGCAAAACCTCAGCCGAAGCAATTTCTTCACTGATACAGCTCCTAGGGCAATGGAAACTAAAGGGAAAATAAACAAATGGAACTATATCAAAATAAAAAGCTCTTGCACAGCAAAGAAAACCATCAACAAAACAACAAGAAAGCCCACTGCATGGGAGAACATATTTGCAAATGTTATCACCGATAAGGGTTTAATCTCCAACATTTACAGGGAGCTCATACAACTTAACAAAAGGAAGATAAACAACCCAATCAAAAAATGGGCAACGGACCTAAATGGATACTTTTTGAAAGAAGACAGAAGAAAGGCCAAAAGACATATGAAAACATGTTCAAAGTCACTGATCATCCGAGAGATGCAAATCAAAACAACAATGCAGTACCATCTCACACCTGTCAAATGTAAGCAATTTTAAGGAAAGTATATTTTCCAAATTTGAAACTGCTTTGAGATTTCCAGATTATCTAGTTTATTCTCTTTCTTCCAGAGGCAGTCTTTTAGAATTCCACCTTCAACATGACAATAAGTGTATTCTGGTAAAAGCATAAGATTATCTTAAGTTAGTTTATTGCTTAAGTAGGTGACTAGCCATGTGGCTGCCGGCAGCTTGTTTTATTTCATATGTTTTTTGCACCCTCCACAGGTCCCAGCTGCCACTACTAGTATTTGTTGCCTGACATGCTTCTCCCTTTGCACACAGGTGGTCCCCAATTGCCTATGTGTGAGCAGATGGTGGGCAGTTGGATGGTGCCGATGTTCTCTCTCTGTTTTCTGGAAATGATAGTTTGAAGTTGTTTGCCTTTTTCCTCTTAAGCTCTTTTCACAGCTGTAGGCAAACACTTCGCTTCATTCCCCTTCACCCCTGCTAGAATCTGTCATGAAAATGTAGAGAACTGACAGAATTTCAATGTTGTGAAACCACAGTGCGTGTTGCCACTTCCTCCTGCAGAGCTCCTGCCCAGTGATTTAACAGACCTGCTCTGACATGGTGTGAACCTGGCAAGGAGAGGCTATTGCTCCCTGAAAAGCTGTTGATTTTCTCCTAACAGAGCTCAAACGTGTTATACAAAGTCAAAAACAAACACCTTCTTCCTTAGAACCCAATATATTTATTACCATGCTATACATTTATATGCAAATTCAAGTCACTGTCCTGACCTAATATTTGAAAAGTGGTGCAATTGTTACTAAAAGCACCTGTCCGTGTATTTTGATGAAGGAGGATGAAGCTCAGTTTACAGTGTATACATACATTTTGAACTAAATTTCAAAAATGTAACCAAAACACAGATGGAGCTTCTTAATATCAATTAGTTTATAAACTAATAGCTTAATTTTCTATGTAATCTGAGCTAAAATATTCCCATTCTAAATGCTATATAATACAACGTATTCTAATCATCATTCTATACCAGGGGTCCTTAAACTACGGCCCGCGGGCCACATGCAAATACAAATATTGTATTTGTTCCCGTTTTGTTTTTTTACTTCAAAATAAGATATGTGCAGTGTGCATAGGAATTTGTTCATAGTTTTTTTTTAAACTATAGTCCGGCCCTCCAACGGTCTGAGGGACAGTGAACTGGCCCCCTGTTTAAAAAGTTTGAGGACCCCTGTTCTATACCTTGCGTTATACTGAAGGAATTATTAGTGCTATTTCTATGCATATTACTAAATCAATCACAACAGTACATACCTTGAGACACAAAAAAGCAGAACATAATTATGCAAAATAAAATGACTATTTTAATATTCATAAAATACTAGGGCATGTCACAAGCAATATTTCTGAATATTTTATGTTAATACAATGTCTGCTTATACCTTGCTAATACCACATCATAATTTTAAATATTTAATTTTATATTAGACTAGAGGCCCAGTGCACCAATTCATGCACGGGTGGGGTCCCTCAGCCTGGCCAGGGATTGAGGCTGATTGGGGCCGTATTACCCAGTCCTGATCAGGGCCAATGGGGGCCTGCTGGCCGGGGAGGGACCACAGGAGGGCTCCAGGGCGTGTCTGGCCCTCTTGCCCAGTCCTGAACTGCCGGACCCCAGCAGCAAGCTAACCTACTGGTTGGAGCATCTGCCCCTGGTGGTCAGTGTGCATCTGCTACTGGTTGAGTGGTCGACCAAATGGTGGACCGATGGGTCAGACACTTAGCATATTATGCTTTTATTATATAGGATAAGTGAAATATTTCTTCATGGCATATTATATAGAAGAAAGTATTCAATAAAAGTACTAAGATCTAAAAGAATTATTTTTCTGAAATGGTCAAACTAACTTTAAAGTCATTTTCATAGGTTTCGATAATAATAGTAATTATCCTGCCTATAACATACATTTGATTGTCAGTATAGAAAATGTTCAAATTAAATGTTTTCTGGTATGTTTTTATTTGAGTGGACATCCAATTAAAAAGGTCATGACTTTAATATGAGGTTTTCTGAATTTCAAAGACATTTTTTCAAAAATCGTTATGAAAATAGCATTAGTGTCCTTAATAACAATATATTATTTAACAAACATTCTTGTAGCTGAGTCTTGGTGCAGTTTTTCTCCCATCTCTTTCAAATATTTACATCAAATTGCACACATTAACCAAAAGGAAAATGAAGCATTTCAGTCTTTTATTCAATTTCTCTATAAAAGAGAATTATGGTATGTGCTTACTGCTGGGAAATACTTAAATCTTCTCTTATTGCAGCCAAGCTCACTATCTTCCCAGGGACCAGGGACGGCAACTACTCCTGACACTTACATCCACAGTTATGTCTCAAACCTCAAAAACTCCTCTACTTTCTAAAATCACTACCTACACCTCAGGTTAGCTGTTTTACCTTCTTTTGTATATTCTGTCTCTAGACTCCTACCTTGTTCTTCCACACTTGTACAGAGAGCTCTTACCCTTATAAGCTTGAGAAGAGGGAGGGATATAAGAATTTTTAAATCTTATTTGTATGTTTTCTGTAATATGAACATATTCATAGTTTGCATCTTCATAGTATTTCCTTTTCACCCACTCATCAGACATCCAGGCATGAATGCACCTCTAACAACCACTCCTTGAATTAGGAAACAACACTTCCAAATTGAATTGATTGATATTTTACCACAGCAATTTAACTTGGGATGGTATTGACCCCAAAGGGCATTTGGAAATCTTTGTGTCCATTTGTTTTGTTTTGTTCTGTGTTTGTTTTGTTTTACTAGCAACAATGACTCTGGAACACAATTTGCATTTAGTGGCTTCACAGATGCAAAAAAACATTGCACCACCACACCCCTTCAAGAGACAATGAGTTAGAACACCAAGCATTTCATCCTTTGGAACATTTTACCGCAGGACTGGAAAGGATTGGAGAAGGCATTTGGTTCTTTACTTTGCATCTGAATAAGGATAAACACAACCTTACAAAATCACAATGCCCGGAAGAGAAAACTTTAAGAGGTTTAGAATTTCAGAATTCCTTTTAAGAATGGAGAGCAGGAGTATCTGAGAGGATAGAGAAAAAAAAATGATACCAGGTGGCTACCACATGGGCTGGGAAGTTTCTCAGGAGGATCAATAAAAAGATTTATACCTCACTTCCAACCTGGTTATCCTGGATGGGGCCTCCCTGCAGCTACATCTCTTATCTCATTCAAGTTTTTAAAAATAGTCTCTCCAAGAGCTACATTGACTTTCATGTTCATTGCAGCAGTATTCACATATTCATAACACCCAAGATGAAGAACCAACCTAAGTTTCTGTCCACAGATGGGTGGGTCAAAAAGATGAGATATGTATATGTACAATGGAATGTTATTCAGACAAGAAGGAAATCCTCCCATTTGCCACAACATGGATAAACCTAAGGACATTATGCTAAGAGAAAGAAATGCTGAGTGGTATCACTTTTTGTGGAATCTAAAAAAAAAAAAAATGTTGAATTCAAAGACACAGAGAGTAGAATGGTAGTTACCAGGGCCTGGAGGTGAGGCATATAGGGAGATGCTGGTCAAAGGGTACAAGCCTTCAGTTATCCAATGAGTAAGCTCTGGGCATCTAATAGAAGGCCTGGTGACTATAGTAGTTACTAATACTAGAAATTTGCTGAGAACAGATCTTAAGCATTCTTACTACAATAAATATAAAGGTAATTATGTTGAGTGAATTAACCCAATTAACATGATTGTGCTAATCATTTCACAAAGTATATGTATATTCAATTATCACATCATACACTGTAAATATATACAATTTTATTTGTCAACTAGAGGCCCAGTGCACTGGTGGGGTCCCTCAGCCTGGCTGCGGGGATGGGGCTGGGTAGGGAACCTGGGAGGGCTCCAGGGCGTGTCCAGCCTGTCTTACACAGTCTGATTGGCCAGACCCCAGCAGCAAGCTAACCTACCAGTGGGAGCATCTGCCCCCTGGTGGTCAGTGCACATCATAGCGACTGGTCAAATGATGGAACCAACGGGTCAGACACTTAGCATATTAGGCTTTTATTATATAGGATTATACCTCAATAAAGCAAGAAAACAAGATAAATCTGAACTCTGTCTGATCCTCTGATCTAATGAGGTGCATTTTATCTAATACTACTAAACAACTTTCTCCTTCTTCCCAGAGGAAAAGACAAAGAAAAGACTGTACCTATGAGACTACTCCATTGCCCAATAGAAGACTGTGTCTGATACAAATAACATGGCAGGCTGAGGACTTGAATGAACCCTCATCCTGAAAAGAAAGTGGAATTTATCAGTTCAAAAAACTAGGCAAGCATGGGAAAAACTTGGTGAACCAGAGGTAATTTGAGCACAGAATCTGATTTTTCCCTGAAAACATTTGCCAAATCAGGGGGGGGAAATGCACAGTGTACTGGAGTCAAATTAACCCCGGGGCAGATTAGGTGAAGCATATAATAGGAGATTCTCCTCCCATAAATTGGGACCCCCAAAGGGCTACTTCCTCAGAGTAAACATAAACAGAAATTGCCATTCCTCACACCACCCCTTGCTAGCCCAGGAGTGCAAGGGAAATCACCTGTCTGGAACTGTACAGAGGTGAAAAATTGCCTGTCTGAATATAAAAAGACAAGGTGTTTTCCTGTGAGTTGGCATTCCAGAGCCATACTGAGTGAGCCTAGAATGCTATTGGGAGGGATTTTGGCTGCCACATCTCTCAGTTGCATGGCAGACACAAATGAAGACCCTCCCTAAAAAATGCCTTCTCATTCCTGGCCCCCAAATAGTCCCACAAACAAATGTCAAGAAAAGTGTGCAACCCAGACACAAAAATAACTAAGCACAAGGCAAAGAGACTCCATCCATAAGCAAAGCCTTGTGATTTAATGGGGAAAAATTAAATAAACAAGACACTTGATTTGTCTAGAAAGGTAGACTATCTAATAGCTATGGTTTTATGTATGAGCTAAAACATAGCTTGAAAATATATGGACAAAGAAACTATAAAGAATTAACAAGCAGATTTTGAAAATATTCACAAAATTTCCTGTTAAAATAAAAAATATATATAGTAACTAAAATTTAAAACACAAGGGATGGGTTTAGTTGCAAGTTGGATACATTGAAGAATTAGGCTCTCCATCTGTCCTGCCATTTCTTGTTCTCTCTTTGTGTGCTTCATTACCCCATCAACCCTTCCACTACTATACAGGCTGACAGAGCTCCTGTGCAGAAAGGAGACGGCAGGAAACTGACTATGGAGATGGTCAGGAGCAGGAAATGGGGTGAAAAAGAAGAGGAGGGAGATAGAGTGAGAGGAGACATGAACACATGGAGATGACATGAATAATGGCCTAGAAAAAAAAAAAAGGAAAGAAAAAATTAGGGAAGATGAGTAGGCCACCAGAAGGAAAACCTGAATTATAAAAAAAAAGCTCAAAAAATCACAACTGCTCATGTCTTTTTCTAATATTCTCAACATGGTCATCTTTGAATAGAAAATTCTGCCCATCAAGGAAACACCACTCCAATAACACACAAAATCAACCACAATTAAAACACCATGCAGAGAATTTGCAATAGGGGGAGGGAAAGAATCTAAATTTCTAAATGTGGTAGTACTCCAGGGATGCCATCACAAAATATTGACTGGGTGACTTAACACAACAGGAAGTTATAGTCTCACATTCTGGAGAATGAAAAATATAGAAGTAACTGCATTGCATGGAAAAGATATATGATGCCTTGCTTTGGCTTGACCCAGGCTCATCCTGATGTATTTAAAATAAAAATATTACATAGAAATTGTACAGCAATTTTTAAGTTAGCATCATCAAGCTCTGATAATCAGTAGATACGGTTATCCAAACAGCTACTTTACACATTCCTAAAGAATACTCTTCTTACATAACTTTTACTAGCATTTGTACCTCTTTGGGGCAATCCATCAAGGAGCCCCGGGTAGGTGGGCGGGACCTACCTCTTTGGGGCGATCAATCACGGGGCTCCCACACTGTGAGAGGGCACAGGCCAGGCTGGGGGACCCCCCCCCAAGTGCACGAATTTCATGCACCAAGCCTCTAGTATATAATAAAAGCCTAAGCGACCGTTATGGCAGAATGACCAGAACGACTGATCGCTATGATGCGCACTGACCACGGGCCAGGCTGATGGGCCCCCACCCATGCACGAATTTGTGCACCAGGCCTATAGTATATATATAAATAATTAAACCCTTCAAGGATGCAAGGTATCTGTACAAACATGCCACCCATACATATTCTTTATTTCCTGTCTATCTGGCATACAAACCATTTCTCCATTATTTCAGGGATTTTTCTCGGTATGAATTCTCCCAAACTGCACCTCAATTCTATCCTGTTGTGGTTGCAAAAACATAAAAACTGTACAATTCCTTTTTTTTTATTGCTTAAAGTATTACAAAGGGTATTACATATGTGTCCCTTTTTATTTTCCCGCCCTTGACAATCCCCTGGCCTCCCCTACCCCCCAGTGTCTTATGTCCATTGGTTATGCTTATATGCATGCATACAAGTCCTTCGGTTGATCTCTTACCCCCCTCCCTCCTGCCCCCCAACCCTCCCCGGCCTTCCCGCTGCAGTTTGACAATCTGTTTGAGGCAGCTCTGCCTCTGTATCTATTATTGTTCAAAAGTTTATAATGGTCTCTATTATCCATGAATGTGTGAGATCATGTGGTATTTTTCCTTCATTGACTGGCTTATTTCACTTAGCATAATGCTCTCCAGTTCCATCCATGCCATTGCAAATGGTAAGAGTTCCTTCTTTTTTACAGCAGCATAGTATTCCATCGTGTAGATGTACCACAGTTTTCTAATCCATTCATCTACTGATGGGCACTTAGGCTGTTTCCAAATCTTAGCTATGGTGAATTGTGCTGCTATGAACATAGGGGTGCATAGATCCTTTCTGATTGGTGTTTCTGGTTTCTTGGGATATATTCCTAGAAGTGGGATCACAGGGTCAAATGGGAGTTCCATTTTTAGTTTTTTGAGGAAACTCCATACTGTCTTCCATAGTGGCTGCACCAGTCTGCATTCCCACCAGCAGTGCACGAGTGTTCCTTTTTCTCCACATCCTCTCCAGCACTTGTCGTTTGTTGATTTGTTGATGATAGCCAGTCTGACAGGTGTGAGATGGTACCTCATTGTTGTTTTGATTTGCATCTCTCGGATGATTAGTGACTTTGAGCATGTTTTCATATGTCTCTTGGCTTTCTGAATGTCCTCTTTTGAAAGGTGTCTATTTAGGTCCTTTGCCCATTTTTTGATTGGATTGTTTATCTTCCTTTTGTTAAGTTGTATGAGTTCCCTATAAATTTTGGAGATTAGGCCCTTATCAGATATAATGTTGGCAAATATGTTCTCCCATGTAGTGGGCTTTCTTGTTGTTTTGTTGATGGTTTCTTTTGCTGTGCAGAAACTTTTTATTTTGATGTAGTCCCATTTGTTTATTTTCTCTTTAGTTTCCAATGCCCTAGGATCTGTATCGGTGAAGAAATTGCTTCGGCATAGGTCTGAGATTTTGTTGCCTTTGGATTCTTCTAGTATGACCAGGCAGGCAGGCAGGTGAGCAATTAGGAGCCAGTGGTCCAGGATTGTGAGAGGGATGTCTGACTGCCGGTTTGGGCCTAAACCGGACATCCCCCACGGGGTCCTGGATTGGAGAGGGTGCAGGCTGGGCTGAGGGGACCCCCCCCCATGAACTAATTTCGTGCACTGGGCCTCCCTCTAGTTTTCTTATAATAAGCTTTGAAAGTACTACTATAGCTATGATTAGGTCTAGTACAAGTAATCAAGAAACATTTTCTTATAATAAACTTTGAAAGTACCATATTTCAGAAAGTACGTTTCTGAGAATAAGAAGTTTTGGTTTGTGAATAACATAAGAAGGGGGTCAAGGATGGACTAAATCACAGAAACCAGCTTACTTGACAAGAGTATTGTGTTTTTCCCCAGAAAATCTTAGTGAAAATACCAAGTCCCTTTGCATGTTTTCTAATGTTGAAACCAAAGATTACAAGACTTTTTATCAGCAGCCAATGTTAGAGCATGTCAGTTTAAATAGATTTGACTTTACATAAGACGCCCAAAACTTATGCTGATTTTTTACCTTTTTCTTCCTTTCTTGTAACACAATTAAAAAGAAAAAAATACTCATACACACAGATAACAGTATGGTGATTACCAGAGGGAAAGGGGGCTGGGAGGAGGTATAAGAGGATAAAGGGGGGATAAATGGTGATGGAAGGAGACTTGATTTGGGATGGTGAACACACAATACAACATACAGATGATGTATTTTAGAATTGTATACCTGAAATCTGTATAATTTTATTAACCGATGCCACCCCAATAAATTCAATAAACAAACAAAGCCTCTTGCTTTCTTCACAGTGATCAGAAAATGAAATACTATTTGGTGTGCCAGCTGTAACCATGGAGTTCTTAGCATGTCTCTACAAGACTCTTGGGAATTCTACAGAAATTTGGAAACAATACATGCTCGCAAAGTCATTACAGGGAAGAAAACAGATGGTTCTTTGGCTTGAATTTGTGCAGGCAATATTACGTGTTCAGTACAAGTTCAATTAAATAAAAATTACAATAGGATTTTAACTAAGAAATAACTGTCCAGACATTTTCTATTTTAGAAAAAGTAATTCTGGCTTTTATTTCACTTCCCCTTAGTCCCTCTCCCTGGTGAGAATATTTGGCATATGTCCATCTTAAGATACCACAACTTGAAAATACTTTATATTGTTCTGTCATGTTTTGAACTCTTATTGTCTTCGATGTGGGAAAGCAACATTACTTGGTGATAAGGAGTTTGTACACTGGGGTAGGCAAGTTGTGTTCAAGTCCTTGAAAAATTAATCAATTTCTGCCTCAGTTTTCTTATGGTTCTGCATAGAGGATAATAACACCATTTACTTCATAAATTCTTTGTGAGAAGATAGTATTTGGAAAATAGTTCTGGAACCTAGGAAGCAATCAAATTTCCATGTCTTTATAAATTGCTATGGGTTTGGACATACAGGCAAAGAGCTATGCCATATATTCACTAGGTTTATTCTTCTTCAATGATATGGTTTTGAATAAATAGAATACTAGTATAAACCCATCTATCTAAATTGTTCTCTTGAATGATTCTTTACTCTGAGACCCAGTGTCTTGAATGTAACTAAAAACAAATGTCTCCAAGGAAAATGTGGGGTGATAATGAAGTGAACTTTTTAGAAATGAGCTACTTAAGATTTCTGCACACTTTCTAGACGCATTGGGACTTGGGTATATGTTTTGCCTCCCATAGTGTCATTATTTGGAGAAATAAAAATCATAGATAATAACTTGTTAATTGTGAATAAGGTGATGTTTCCATGCAATTATATGTTTTGTCCTATGTTCATACAGTATTATCGATGATAAGCTTTGTGAGTGTATGTTAGAAATTAGAGGTTAAGCGACTTGCTATATCAAAAAATTGACTATAAAACCAGAATAACAGTAAGAAAGAGCTACTTTTCCCTATTTTTAATACACGAACTATAACAGAGAATCATCCTGAAAAGCTAGGTCCTATAGACCAGAAGACTAAAATTGCCATGTCCATAACTGGCTACTTAGAAGGATAAAGGAGATTATCCATGTTACTTTCTTTTTATTTTATTTTATTTGTGTTGCTTTCAAGGGAAGCTCTTTGCAGGTCTTTTTCCGCATTGATTTTAGAGACAAGCTTTTTTTTAGCAGCACACACACATACACACACACACACACACACACACACACACACACACACATGCACATAAGCACACACACACAAACCAGGTCAAAAAAGCCTTTTCAATTATCTGCAGTAATTACAGTGAGACTTTTGTACTTCATGTTTCCATTTTCTGAAGAACAGGGAGGATTTGGAAGAGCTGGTAAGTGAAAAGCACATTAATTTTATATAGTGCCTCAAGACTGCTCAACATGAAGCCTGTTTCCAGAGATTGATTTCCTCTTTTGTACTTACTTTTTTGAAATGGAAACATGCAATCATGAATTCTAGCTCCAATATAGCAAAGTAAGTTCCATTGGAAGATTTTGCTGAAATGGTTAAGCCACAAATACCATTTTTAAAAAAAATGTTTTATTAAAGTATAGTTGACACACAATATTATATTAGTTTCAGGTGTACAGCATATTGATTTGACATTTATATACCTTATGATGTGATTATCCCAATAAGTCTGGTAACCATCTGTCACTGTGCAAAGTTATTACAGGTTTATTGACTATATTCCCTGTGCTGTACACTACATTCTGTGGCTTATTGATTTTATAACTGGAAGTTGTGCTTCTTATTCCCCTTAACTTTTCACCCATCCTTCCCTCTCACCTCTGGAACCATCATATATTACTCAGCAATAAAAAATATTGACATAACATGGAGGGACCTAGAGGGTATTATGCTAAGTGAAATAAGGCAGACAAAGAAAGATAAATACTGTATGGTTTTATTTATATGTGAAATCTAAATGAAACAAAACAAAGGAACAAACAAAACAAAACAGAAATAGACTTATAGATACAGGGTACAAACTGATGGTTCCAGAGGTGAGAGGGAAGGATGGGTGAAAAGTTAAGGGGAATAAGAAGCACAACTTCCAGTTATAAAATCAATAAGCCACAGAATGTAGTGTACAGCACAGGGAATATAGTCAATAAACCTGTAATAACTTTGCACAGTGACAGATGGTTACCAGACTTATTGGGATAATCACATCATAAGGTATATAAATGTCAAATCAATATGCTGTACACCTGAAACTAATATAATATTGTGTGTCAACTATACTTTAATAAAACATTTTTTTTAAAAATGGTATTTGTGGCTTAACCATTTCAGCAAAATCTTCCAATGGAACTTACTTTGCTATATTGGAGCTAGAATTCATGATTGCATGTTTCCATTTCAAAAAAGTAAGTACAAAAGAGGAAATCAATCTCTGGAAACAGGCTTCATGTTGAGCAGTCTTGAGGCACTATATAAAATTAATGTGCTTTTCACTTACCAGCTCTTCCAAATCCTCCCTGTTCTTCAGAAAATGGAAACATGAAGTACAAAAGTCTCACTGTAATTACTGCAGATAATTGAAAAGGCTTTTTTGACCTGGTTTGTGTGTGTGTGCTTATGTGCATGTGTGTGTGTGTGTGTGTGTGTGTGTGTGTGTGTGTGTA
>NW_005371371.1:4167145-4168882 GCF_000412655.1 Myotis brandtii | reverse complement strand
TTTCAGAGAGGAAGGGAGAGGGAGAGAGAGGTATAAACATCAATGATGAGAGAGAATCATTGATTGGCTGCCTCCTGCATGCCCCCAACTGGGGATCAAGCCCACAACCCAGGCATGTGCCCTTGACAAGAATCAAACCCAGGACCCGTCAGTCCACAGGCTCTGAAGGGTCCAGGGTTTGATGCTCTATCCCAGCGGTTCTCAACCTGTGGGTCGTGACCCCTTTGGGGGTCGAACGACCCTTTCACAGGGGACGCCTAAGACCATCGGAAAACACATATATAATTACATATTGTTTTTGTGATTAATCACTGTGCTTTAATTATGTTCAATTTGTAACAATGAAATTGGGGGTCACCAAAACATAAGGAACTGTATTAAAGGGTCGCGGCATTAGGAAGGTTGAGAACCACTGTTCTATCCACTGAGCCCAACTAGCTAGGACTCTTTTAACTTTTTATTATAAGAACAGGATTTCCAAGATCTTTACATGAAGAGCTGAAACAAGAAATCCTACAACAATGCTTTCATATTTAAATATTCGTGTAATGCACCACATTAAGAGAACAATGAAGATAGTTACCCAAAGATGCAGAAAGAGCATGGAACAAAAGTAAACAACCTTTTCTAATAAAGCATTGTTAAAAATACCCTCAGCAAACTACAAATTAAATGGAATTTCCTAAATCTGATTAAAAGTATATACAGAAAACTACAACTAAAGTGCAATATGGAATATTAAGCATATTTTCCATAAGGTCAAGTATAAGGTAAGAATGTCCACTCTAGCTACTGCCATTCAACAATCTATTGTGAGTTAAATATTTTTAAAAGAATTATTTCTGAAGTGAATTTTTTATGTTTTTTAATATTTATATATCAACCACACTTGAATAGAAATACTATTGCTTTTAGGTTTTTTACCATGCTTAATCCTTCTCAGGTGAAAATATTCTATATAATAAAAGCCTAATATGCTAAGTGTCCAGTCGATTGGTTGGCCCTTCAACCAATCAAAGCGTAATATGCTAATGATCTGCTAAGGCTGCTCAACCACTCGCTATGACATGCACTGACAATAAGGGGGCAGACGCTCTGACCCGCAGGTTAGCTTGCTGCTGGGGTCCAGCTGATCCAGACTGAGCTAGACATGGCAGACATGCCCTGGAGCCCTTCCATGGTCCCTCCTCGGCTGGCCAACCTCCCGCATCCCTCCCCAGCCCCGATCATGCATTGGTGGGGTCCCTTGGCCTGGCCTGAGCCCTCTCACAATCCAGGACCCCTCAGGGGATGTCGGAGAGCCATTTTCAGCCTGATCCTGCAGGCTAAGCCGAGGGACCCCACTGGTGCACAAATTCATGCACTGGGCCTCTAGTTTTTAATAATTTTCACTCTATCTCCTAAGAGAGATCTCTTGTCTCTAGGATATCTACACTAATAAAAGAGAAACATGGTAATTAGCGTACGACCGCTACCCTTTTCATTGGCTAATCAGTGAGTATATGCAAATTAACTGTCAGCCAAGATGGCGGCCGGCAGCCAGGCACTGAAGCGAGCACGAGGCTTGCTTGCTGCAGATTCCAACGTTCTCCGCCTAACTTGCCAGCCTCTCAGTTGCAACTCTAAGCAACTATATACTATGTTGCAAATAAGAAGCTAAACAAAACCCCAGAAAAGGGCTTCCATGCAGCCGGGCTCGGACTGCAACATTGTATCTATGTTTTCAGCAGCAAGGCC
>NW_005371371.1:4153621-4166406 GCF_000412655.1 Myotis brandtii | reverse complement strand
GGCGCCCCAACTCCCCAGTCGGCCCTGCTCTGAGCCTGACCAAGGGCTGCACCTAGGGATTGGGTCTGCCCTCTGCCACCCGGGAGCAGGCCTAAGCCAGCAGGTTGTTATCTCCCGAGGGGTCCCAGACTGCGAGAGGGCACAGGCCGGGCTGGGGGACCCCCCTCCCCCCCTCCCCCGAGTGCACAAATTTTTGTGCACTGGGCCTCTAGTATGATTATATTTCCTCTTCTTCCATTATATAAATTGACATTTGGCCAACTGATCTCTCCATATAGAATTTTTCTAAGCTTCTCTCTTTTTTTACTTTCACTTTAATATCCCATTATTGACAAGAACAAAATCTGAATAAAGGGAAATATCTTTAAAGTAAACTATCCAGTTAGGGAAACATGTGCCTCATAAAATCTATATTATAATGACTATATGAATCTTAAACTTATATTAAGAATACATAATTTTTTTATTAAATAATCCACATATTTTATGAACATTTTGTTTTCCTTGAGACATCTTTGTTTCAATTTACATTTACTCATGTCAAGGACTGAAAACATTTCCTAACCCTGCCCCCCCCCAAAAAAAAAAATCCATGTTCATTGATTTTTAATTAAAGACCACTGATCTACCTTTAGATAAAGATAATATACTAATGAAATTATTAAACATTCTTAAATTAAGTTTTTTCTATTTTTTTCAGAATTCAAAATAAAAATTTATTGTTTTATGAGTCAATATGAAAGTTTCACCATTTAAAAATTACATAAAATAACCCCCTGGCAATGGGCAAGGAGACACCTGATTGGTGGTGTTGCTCTTATATCAGTCAGGGGCAAAGCAGATGTACAGTCCTAAGTTCATCCTAGCTTGATGCCTGTGTCGGTGGCCAGAGCTGTTTCATGCCTGAGGCACATAAAAAATAATAATAAAATAAAATAAAAATTACATAAAATAAAACTGAAAACATATTAAATACTAGAGGCCCAGTGCATGAATTCATGCACACGTGGGGTCCAGCCAGCCTACCTCGATCAGGGCCAATCGGGCCAGGCCCACCAGGAGGAGGGGCCGCAGGTGATTGATGGGCCAGCCCCGCCCCCTGGTCAAACTCCCAGTTGAAACCCTGGTCGAATTCCTCGTCGAGGGGACAATTGGCATATTAGCCTTTTATTATATAGGATAGAGTTGACAAAAGGGGTGCATCTTATATTTACCAGTATACTAAGATTATAAAATTTAGATGCTTTAGAAAAAACCACAATGGAAGAAAGGAGATTAATATGATACAGAGATATATATAACATGAAACAGTTGTATATAAGCCTAGTAAAAGGGAATAACAACTATGAAGAAAACTAGAAGTTTAAATATATAATAATATTATCTAAATTGATAAGAAATGCTAATATAACTTCAGAAGATTAATTTGTAAAATTCATGAGGATACAACTTACATAAATAGAAAAATAATAAACATGTATATGGAAAAACATATTTGTTAAAAGAGCTAAGCAAGGATACATTTTGTTAATAAGAGATATGGATTATAACTGATTTGCAGTAAACTTTTGGCATATTGACAAGGCATTTAAAAACGGTAGTGACTCAAATGGTCTCAAATTTTGCTAAAAAATGGTATAAGGTCATTCTGATAATTTAAAATGTTAGGACCATACTCATTAAGAGATATAATTTTCATGCTGTTTAGTAACTCCATAGCCTGTAATTAATTCAAAAGAAGTATTATTAAATATGAAAAATGCATAAAAGCAGAAAGATTTTATAGCATTTTAACATAATTAAAAATCAGAACAAAATGACTGTTTAATAATGTGAAAATTATTTATATTCAGTAAGATGGTATTTAAAATGATTTAAAATGATAATTGAAAAGTTAAGATGGTTAAGAAAATATAATCCTAATATATAAAGAGCCAGGGTCCATCACGACCTAAACGACTGGACAGACAACCGAACAGCAGGCTACGTGGGCGGGAGTTAGTCCTGTGTCCCGGCCACGGCAGCAGCAGGAGTCCATCCTGGGTCCTGGCTGCAGCGGCGGCAGGAGTCAGTCAGTCCTGGGTTCGTCCTGGGTCCCAACCGTGGCGGCGGCGGCGGGAGTCAGTCCTGGGCCCATCACCAGTTAGACAGCATCTCAGGGTGGAACCATCACCTCAGCCAGAACTCAAGATGGGCACCTGGACTGGCTTGGCCCCTCCTCAGAGGCAGCCCCTTTCCTCCATGTACACTGCAGAGGACACACAGGGATGCCTAAGACACTGGAGCCATAGTGCCTCATCCCTACCCTACTCCCCTGGCCTCCTTCACCTGTGGCCCCCCTTCTTTCCCTGTTCTTACAAAGGAGGCTGCATCTTTGTATGTTATATTCATATAAACTTTGTAACATTTTGGAAAAAAAAAAAAAAGATGACCAAGAGAATGCTGCAGTCAACAGAGTCCAGCTCAGGAGAACAGAGAAAAGGGAGAATTCCATAAGTTGGCTGATGCCAAGATATTTCTGAGTGACTGCCTGGCATGTGACAGTTGTGTGACCACAGAGGAAGGAGTCCAAGTTTCTCAGCAGAACACTGTGTTCTGAACCTTTGCTTTGGTTTTCAGAGTTCCCTGCTCCCCATCTGTTGGCTCCCTCCCTCTGAGGGGCACTGTGGTCATCACATGGGTGCACCTGAAATATTGTATCTTGAGAGGATTGGCCCAATGTACGTATCCTTTTATCTGAAGATGAAAAAATCCCCTAGAATAAGAATGTATACAGACTACTGTCCTTTAGGCTTAAAAAAAACACCCAGAAGTGCCCTGCGAAGAGCTGAGACTTGGTTTTGTCCACGCACCTCAGAGAGATTGGATGAGGAAATGGCCCAGTTTGGCCCTGACTTTACCCACTTACGTTACTTTTGAAGGTGTCTTTGCCACAATGTGAATAAACTGCCACCTTTTGGAATAGGGGCCATACAAAAGTCTGCATTCCCAACTTTTCTTGAAACAGATCTGTGTTCTGCAGCTGTGGCCACTGTCCTGAGAACAGGTCCTGTCGACCAGGTCCCATTGCTGGGAATCAGCGGGCACTGGAGTGGAGCCCCCTCCCCCCCCCGCCCCCAGTGCCCTTTTACATTCAGGGATTGAGCTGAAGTCACTTTGGGGGAGGCCTGGCAAGGGTGACAGGTGTCACAGATGGAAGGATGGAGAATGGAGAGGCAGACACCCTGCTCGGTCCCTCCCTGGGTGGGGTCAGGCAGATGAAGGCCAGCCAGCCCGCCCCACAGTTGGGTGAGATAGCATCCTCTGTGTCCACCTCTCACCCCGTGGGCCCGGCCACTCCCCTCAGCTCTGGGCAGCCCTCTGCGTTCTGTGACAACACGCTCTGCCCTCACATGCTGCTCGCCCTAAATGAGAAAGAAGAGAGCAGTTGGCCCACAGGCAACTACACAGGAAGATAGGGCGCATGGCGGGTGAGTGCAGTGGCAGTGGCGGGAGCCTCTCCTGCCTCCATGGCAGCACTAAGGAGCAGCGAGCCGAGTGGTAAGGAGCAGCAAGCAGGCAGGTGGTAAGGAGTGAGGAGTCCCGGACTGCGAGAGGGATTTTCAACTGTCTGCCTCAGGCAGACATCCCCTGAGGGGTCCCGGACTGTGAGAGGGTGCAGGCTGGGCTGAGGGACCCCTCTAGTGTATGAGTTTTGTGCACCGGGCCTCTAGTCATGATATAACAATAGGCAAAATGTTTACATAAGACCAAGTCAATAAAAAAAGATCCTATTTGGCCCTAAATTAAAAATATATCAGCAATGTTTATATAAGAATGATCAAATTATTAGTAACTTTTTTCTTAATTTTCTCTCATATCAAAATTATAATAGTCATAATAAAAACTATCTATAAAAGCAAAACAAAATTAAGATACCATTAATACATGTGTAAGTCAAAACAGAGATAATATATGTAAGAGTCATATTTAAATTAGCACAAATCACCACTACTTAATAATGCTTTAAATATAACTATTCAGCAATAAGACTAAATAACATGAAAAAAAAACAATTTAATTACCAAGGCCTTTAGAGAGGGTTGGTGGGGGGGGGGAGACTCTTCTTTCTTTTCCTGTAAACTTGTGAATTTTATTCCTAATGTTTCCATGTGAACTTATTTTTGTAAATGTGCTAAATAAATGCAGAGTTAAAGTAAACCATCTCAGTCTTGGCTTTAAAGAAAAATAGAATTTCACATCACTGATCTCTCTAGTAGTACAGACATTCTACTAATGTCTCCTCACTGAACCCAATACAGCAGAAACACAGAGACAGAGACAGAGACAGAGAGAGAGAGAGAGAGAGAGAGAGAGAGAGAAGGGAGGGCAGAAGGAGAGAATATTGATTGATTGGTTTATTGCATTTTTAAATATCTTCAGAGGAGTGTCTCCATAGTTCTCTAAAGTATTAAATATACCCATAGTTTTGGTGCTTATGGGTATATTTAATTCTATATTCATTCATAAGTATTTATGCCATTCAGTACTAGCAAATGTTTCACTATTTCCAAGCTACAGTGAAGGTTTTATTATTTAAACAATTTGTGGAATTTTATGATACTTGTTTTTTATGCTGTGTGTGTGTTTCTTTAGAATATAAACTAAATGATAGGCATTTTGCTTTTTTTTTTTGCAAACTTTTTATAGTGCCTTCTTAAAATAGTTCTATATGTAAAATTTGGATGCAGAAAAACACATGATTAAAAAAATAACCCAATAGCAATTCCAGTTGTACTCAGGATTATACAGAAGAGCCCTGGAAGCTCACTTCCTTTGTTAAAAGAGCTAAGCAACAATCTATTCTTACCTGCAAACTGGCTTCAGTTTGATTCCAGGGAAGCTCTGGGACATGACGTGCTCTTCAGTGTTATCCTATAAGCGATCTCGCCTTCAGACCCTCTCCCTCTTTTAGTTGTTGAGTAGCTGGTTGCCTGAGAGAGGACTTGAGGGCAGAACCCTCTGGGCAAGATGAATCCCCTTATAATGCATAGTGTTGTAAGAGGCAATTTGTAGACTCTGAATAAAAATTTTTTAAATGTTATAAACTATGTGCCTGAATGTTCCACAGTTTTACTCATGTTCAACATAGTCTGAACTGAATTCATTTTTCTTCTCAAAGCCTGTTTCTACACCCACTTATCCCATCTTAATCTTATTATTATCTTCTCAGACACTGGAGCAAGAGATTTCTAAGTCAAATTTATTTCTTACTTGCCTTTATTCACTCATAAATAATTCATTAATTCTACAAATATTGCTGCTAGGAACTAAAATAAGCGCTGGTGACACAGAGTCAAATAAAACACAGCCTCTGCTTTCAAAGATAATTGTATCTAGTGGGAAAGGGAGACAAGTAAATCATGATTCAAAGAACAATGTGCAAAGGGCAATGGCAGGACAAAGAAGGGGCATTAGGCGAGAGGCCAAGAGAGGTAGGAAAGTCTTCACAGAGAAGGGATCCTTAATCAGAATTTGGAAGAATGAATGGGAGGGAGCTACAGGAGATGGGGTGAAGGGCAGAGGAAATGGTGTATGCCAAGGCGGGAGGGTTCACTGGTGACAGCAAGCAGCACAGAACAGCCAGCGGCCAGCGAGGAAACCAAAAGTCAGGGGGTGAGAGGCAAGCTAGAGAGGCAGAGAAGGCCAGCACTGTCTTCCAAATGCCAGACACCCCTTGGGGCCCAGGGCCCAGGGAGGAGGAGCCAAACACACACTGTCTTGCGGGAAGGGCATTTTTGTCTTAATCCTTGAAAGCTCTAGAGAGTAGTTGAGAGATTTCATGCAAGGTTTAACATTCTCTGGGTGTGTGTGTGTGTGTGTGTGTGTGTGAGTGTGCTCACTATTATATCAAATTTTTGATATGGTTTACATATGGTTTTCAGCAATTGTCTTGTGGCTGAACTAGTTCAAAATGGAAATACAGTATTATCTAATGTATTCTAGGCACTGAAGACCCAGAAGCAAATAGGAACCAGTGCCTACTCTGGCGAACTCACAATCCGTAAGTAATAAAATGTGTACAATATAATGTGGTAAATAATCGTGTAAAGCTATGGGCAAACTGCTACAAGAGTGCAGAAAAAGGCCAACTGCCTCAAGCTTAACTCTCCACTGGGCTTTGTTGGATCCTAGTGACCAGGCTTCTTTATCTAAGTACCAACAGACAGCCTTTAGATAAGTTACTCAAGAACCTTCTGCAGAATTGAGGACCAATTGTCTGTGGATAGTAAATTCTCTTTTGACTTCTCAGTTCCTATTAAAACTTGTTTTTTATTAAAACATTCTAAATTTAACAAAATGTTTGCAGATGTCAGTGAAAAGTTATATTTCAGTGCTTGCTAGTTGAAAAGGCATATAATGATAAAACTATACTCTTAAATATTTTAAATAAGTACTTTTTACTATAGTTATAGTAGCATCTATAACTATTTGGAAAAAATGTGGGGCTGTACCTGTGGGTTTGTATTTGCATGTGTTATGGGTGTGTATGAAAGACATATTTGCAAGAATTATTTAAAATCAATGATAATGAGGCTGCCTCTGTGATTAAGGGAAAGAAAAAGTTGACAATGACTTCTAGACATAAAGGAGGAATGTAATTCAATGAGGGATAAAAAAAACAGTAAAATGGATAAGCACATTCAAATTTCCCCCAATAATTTGATGATACATGATCTAATAAATACTACTGAGTAAGTGCCAGC
Organism: Myotis brandtii; assembly: GCF_000412655.1. Taxonomy (NCBI): domain Eukaryota; kingdom Metazoa; phylum Chordata; class Mammalia; order Chiroptera; family Vespertilionidae; genus Myotis; species Myotis brandtii. The sequence goes on along the minus strand of NW_005371371.1, from coordinate 4,159,660 downwards.
CACTGGGCAGAGAGGTTTTCTCATTCATTATCTCATTTTATTAATAGAGCAAAAAGGCAGAAAAATAATACAAGATAAACAAGCACTGCTTTCAAATATGTAAAAAATATATTACACGGTAGAATGAGTGGTAGGGATTACAGGGAGTCAGATTTTAGTTTCAAAAAAGGTTATTTAATAATGTGACAGATAAAACAATAAAGCCATACCAAAACAATTGACAAAATATCTATAAGCATAATTATTACAACAATTTCCAACAAAGGTTTTAAGTCTTACATCTGATTTTGAAAGCATATAAACATACATTTTATTGAGGAAATATATTGATATATAAAATAAAATAATTTTGAGACACATAATATACAAATTATATTATGTATATTGTATGTTATACATATATAATATAATAGTATTATACATAATATGAAAATATAACAAGAATATAATGTGAAAACATTCAGTAAATCAGGAGCAGGGTCCGCCGTTGATATTTTTATAAAAATCCATGAGTAAGTTTAATGTGCGTCAGTAATTGAGAATATCTGACCTGGAAGATGTTAGATTTAAATTAAATAAGTAAGGTTATGGCCAAGTAATAATTTTAAATAATAACTAATCATATAACTGATAACATGCTAGAATGTCACCTAATATCATAAGGTAAAGCACCAACAGGATTCTGATAAGTAGAAACCTATTAGAAACAGTGAGGGTATTGATAAATGTCTGGGCACTTCCTATAAAATATATAATTTCTGAAATATTTATAGTAATAACATTTTTTTCTGTACAAGGCTCAGTATATCTTCTGATTTGACAAGTCTTCCCATGCAATTATAATAATCTATTAAATAAACCTAATTAATTCTAGCACTTCTCTTTTTATAATATGAAAGGATAAATCTTGTGATTATCAAGGACCCTTCTAAGAAACTCAAGCTACTTTTAGGTGTAAAAGATATCCTGAAAATTATATTATAACTAGAGGCCCGGTGCACGAATTCGTACACGGATGGGGTCCCTTGGCCTGGCTGGCAATCAGGGCCATCTCACCCAGTCCCGATTGGGGCTGATTGGGGCTGGCCAGTGGCGGGGAGGGACCGTGGGAGGTTAGCCAGCTGGCTGGGGTGGAGGGGACTGCAGGAGGTTGGCTGTGGGAGTTCACTGACCACCAGGGGGCAGCTCCTGCATTGAGCATCTTCTCCCTGTTGGTCAGTGCACATCATAATGACTGGTCGACTGGTCAGTCTGTCGATCGGTCGTAACGATCGCTTAGGCTTTTATATATATATAGATTTTTCTATATTTAACATTCAATTTGGGGATGCAAAAGTCAAAATAAATGTTATAGGAAATTTCTACATTTGATTAAGACAGGACCATGGGTGCCTATAAGGAAACATCCAGTAAGCTACTTGATCAAAATGACAATAAAACATTTAAAAATAAACCCAGCCTTGCCAGGCCAGGGTGGCACAGTTGATTGAGCATCCTCCCATGCATCAACAGTACCCAGTCTGATTACTGGTTGTACCCCCGGTTGTGGGTTCAATCCCCAGTAGGGGGCATGCAGGAGGCAGCTGATCAATGTTTCTCATCTATGTTTCTCTGTCTCCCTCTCCCTTCCTCTCTCTCTCTCTCTCTCTCTCAAAAAAAAAGAAAGAAAAAAAAAAAGAAAGAAAGAAAAAGAAAAAAAGAAAAGAATCAATAAAAAAAACATTAAAAAAGATAATAACCCAACCATTTCATCAATAATAAGAAGGTATCTCAGAGGTCTACAGAAGGGAGAAAGGATACTAGTTAGTCATATGCTACGACAAAAAAAAAGCATGACAAACTGAAAGTTAATGACTTTTTTGAGCCCATCAGAGAAGAAAGAAACAAGACCTAAATGTTTGCTTAGGAGCAGACACATCTGGGTGCAATATAATCTGCTAGGAAGTTTAACTGGAACATTAAAAGCTGACTGTGGGCTACTGTGAGAGTGTAATGCTCCTAGGGGCAGAGTGGCGGAGTGGGCACTGACCTAGAGAGATTCTCCCACTCCTATGGGCCTTTGTTCCGGGACACTCACTAAGCTCACTCTAGGAAAATCAGAAAGAATCCGCTCCTCTCCTTCCCCACCCCACTGAGAAAATCAACCCAGAACCTTCCCCTCTCTCTCCACTGGAGACTGAATCTGCAGGGGAGCGCACTCGTGACACTCTGCTGTAATGGAAGAGGGAACAGAGCCAAGCACTGAGAATCAGCACAGACTTGTTCCTCTTAACATCCCTAAATAGGAAAAAGCTCATCTGCAGAAGAGGGGTGCACAACCAGAACAGGAGGACACTGCAGGGGGTGGAGGAGAAGGGGCAGGGAAGAAGTGCTACAACTGTAGGAAGGGCAGGGAATCTTGTGAGGGCCGCACACCCAAGATTCAGGTTCCCAGGTCTTCTCCAAGTCTGCAATCTAATCAGAATACATTAATGAACCCACCCACCCCCCTCTGCTCCCTTCTCATAGCCATGCTAGCATGCCTCCTATTAAAAATTAGGGAAACAGCTGGAGAACTGCAGAAGGAAAACTCCCTCAAGGGAGAAACACAAGCTGAAGGCATACCACCCACAGGGGAGATAAGAACAAGATATCACTAGAGGAATGGAAGTCTGTAGAGTTAACAACAAATTTTAACTCCAGTAACTAGAGCAACAACAAACATTACAACCAGCTCAAATCCCAACTAGATGAAAACAAACCCCATACTAAAGGCATGGCAGAAGGAAAATAATAAATACTTTCCTCAGTATCTACTGTCATATACAATATGTCCAGCTTTTAACACAAAATTACCAGGCATACCAAAAGGAAAGAAAAATGCAGTCTAAAGAATTAACCATTATAACCAAAACAGTTATGAAATATATGCTGAGCTATTAAATGGGGAATATAAAAATAATTTTGATTGCTATGTTAAAGGTTATAAGTAGGGAAAGTAGATAACATGCAAGATCGATCAGAAGTTAATTTCAGCAGAGACAATCTCTAACAGCCCAATGAAAACAATATAAATAAAAACAATAGTTGAATGAAACATTAGCAATGGAAAACATAATCACAGAAACTGCAGTTTCATCAGTAGACATGACACAAGAGGAATGTGATAAAAAGTCAGAAGCTTGGATCTAAACACGGAAGTAAAGAGTGTTGGAAATGAAACAAATGAAGGAAAAAATTTTATCATATTTTAATGGCTTTAAAAGATAAATTATTGTTAAGGACTAGTATTATAGTATTACAATGTATTGTGTGATTATAGCATATATAAAACTAAAATGTATGACAAAATTGGCACTGGGGATGGGAGGGAGAAATGAGGAATATACTGCTGTGAATTTCTCACACTATGCCTGATGTAGTATAATACTTAAAGGTGGCCTTAGATTATTTAAAATTATATTTTGTAAACCCTAGCACACAATCTTCTCCTTAGTTAGAGTGATAGAGTGCACATGCTTTTCTCTATTCTATGGATTAGTACTTTATTTGCATATGACTTATCTCACAATAAAATTACTATCAAGAAAGAGAAGACAGTCTCAATTCACAGTTATAGCCCAAGTGCCATCTAACTAAACTATATTTTTGTTCCATCAGATTAACTGATGTTCATAGTTCTAGTCGGGGTCCTGTAACAAACATACCATAGACTGAGTAGCTTATAAACAACATAAATGTATTTCTTACTGTTCTGGAAGCTGAAGGTGCCAGCAGATTCAGTGTCTGGTGGAGGCCAATTTTTGGTTCATAGATGACCATCTTCTTGCTGTACTTTCACGCGGCAGAAGGAGTGAGGGATTCTCTGGAGTTTCTTTGATGAGGGCACTAATCCCATTCATGAAAATGTTACCCTAATGATCTGATTAACTCCCAAAGACCCCCACCTCTAAAGACTATCACATTAGGGGTTAGACTTCAACATTTGAATTTTGGGTGGGAAACAGACATTCATTCTATAGCACACTTTTGCAAAATATGCACAATCTACAATTTCTTTCCCCTACATTGCTTTATTAGCCAGTATGCCTTTCCTTAAATACACTGATTTAATAGACTCTGAAATTACTAATTAATGCTAATCATTTTTTCTAAAAATCCTTTTTTTTCCTTAATCAATGCTACCTAACAATATTAGCTACCCTTTACTGAGTCTCCTTCCCAGAGGTGGCAGATGCTTGCCCTCAGGTCTCCCAAAAAAAAGCCTGCCGAGGGGAGCCTCACTGACTGTCAGCTCCAGCCATTGACCCTTTGAGTCTGCACCAGGCTTGTGCTGAAACCATACTTTCTCTGGGTTGCTACCAGTTAATGAATGAACATGGCTGAGGTACCAGAGCCATTCCTACCTGATATAAACCCCTCCAATAGGTAACCTTTGCTGGAAGCCCTCCATTGACCTGTGAAGCTGTGATCTTACAGTCTCCCTACCGGATCCATTCTTTCTCTCTTTCTATGGTAGTCTGATAGAACTCATAATCTGAAGACTTCCCTGCTTGTTTGCCTGTTTCTGACCCAACCCTCTTTATTTGTCCCAACATTTCCCTTAATAAATTTTTTGCACACCTAATTCCATCATGGCATCTGCTCCTTAGAGAACCATGACAAACCATCCATGTGTTAAGCATTCAACATTTATTAAGGCTAACCTTTACAAGTAAATATTGCTATCACCATTTTACAGTGATAAAATGTACTTCTATGTAATTTGAATTTGTTTCTGCTTGGCTCCAAATTTCATACTCTTTCTACTACTACACAACACAATCTCTATTGATAAGCAAGGTCCTTTGCAAATGGCTCAAACGATGCTTGGATAGTTAATCATATTTTTAGGCAAATAGTTGTCATATATATTTGTGTATCTTCTAAATGAAGTTCTATACAAAATCTAGTTTGATTGATTATGTACGTATGATTTGTCTCAAGTTTGATTAATTGTATCTGCAATTTGATAAAAGCTTTTAGAATCACAAAAAGATGAGCAATTCCATAAAGCACAAGTATGATCTCTACATACTCATAAAATATATTTAAATTCCTGCTCTACCACTTCTTAGACATTTTCAACTTTATCTAATAGGACAAAAATATTAAGACATTTTGGTACCTAAGCAAAATGGAGATACTTGTAAAAATAACCTGAAGGCCCTTGTAATCCAAAAACTTGAAATTTCAGAGTTAGGGAGCAAAATAAATCTATAAATGTAAGTTATGATTTAGAAGTGACATTTTTATACCTGGATTCACTGTGCGAGAACAGAGCAGGCTTTTCCATCCTATAAAATCTGTCAAATTTCTTATAAGAGGAACAGCAGTGCCCTTGCCTCCAAATATAACTGAGAGTGGAATTGAAAAGTGCCAAACCCTCCACCACTGATTACTCTTAACAAATTAGCAGGCCAAGCTTTTCAAGTGTCAGGCATAGAATGCATGTTTAACTGGTTCTTTTATAAATGACAGACTGTGCTCTGTTTGAAATAAAATAATTTGAAAGCCATGATTAATATGAACTCTGCTTAAGAATGCTAATAACTTCTAGAAAAAAGTCTTGAGCTACTGTCCAAAGACTAGCACAATAAAAATTCATATTGTCCTGACCAGATGCTTAGTTGGATAGAACATTATCCTATACACTAAAATGGTTTCAGGTTTGATTGCCGGTCAGGGCACTTACTTAGGTTACAGGTTGGATACCCCATTGAGGCGTGTAGGTTACGCAACCAATCAATTTTTTTTCCTTCTCTCTCCCTCTCTTCTCTCTCTCTCTCTCTCTCTCTCTCTCTCTCTCTCTCTCTTTCTCTTCTGTCTCTCTCAAACCAAATAACATATCCTCAGATCAGGATTAAGAAAAATTCTCTCTCTCTCTCTCTCTCTCTCTCTTTCTCTTCTGTCTCTCTCAAACCAAATAACATATCCTCAGATCAGGATTAAGAAAAATTAATATTTTAGCATCTTACTCAGGAAAAGAAAATGCACCACTGTATTAGTAATATAAAAATC